>NW_021939122.1:1662173-2139673 GCF_001715985.3 Manacus vitellinus | reverse complement strand
TGTGTGATTGCTACTACTTTTTCAGATATGTTTCGGTTTTTGGTGTGACAATTGCTATATTCAGAAAGACTTTCTCAGACTACAATCATTACTCTGACCTATTATAATATATCAGAGCTGCTATCCAAACTGTTCTGCACAGCATGATATGGACATTTTGATATTCTACCCCCATCTCTGAATTATGACATTTGATTCCTGATAGGTTCCATTTACTTCCAGTAGAGGAGGACTCCACTTTGCCAAAAGCAATAAGAAGTTGCTTCATGTTCAGTACCCAAACAAGACAAGTTAACCTCTGAACTTTGAAAATTAGTTATAAAAAAATGTGAAAGGTACTAATAAAGATGGATTTGATGGATAAAAATGCATAGAATATGGGCTTAGGTCCATTTATTAAATATTCATAATAATGATTAAGAGAGAGCAGTCTGGTTTCCAGTCCTTTCCTCTGCATCAACTTGCAGCAATACACCTGCAAGCACAAAAGAAAACAGGCATTCTTTTTAATTGTGTAATACCATGCCAAGTGTATATAGGAGAGAATCTACTCAAAGGCTTTTCCAAGGAGAGAGCACAATATAGAATAGTTTATCTGAATAATGCTGTTAGAAAAGTAAATTTAAGTTTTGTTCCCAATTAGGATTGAAGATGCTATAGAGGTATATATGATAAATAAAACCTTGTTTTATATTCCTATAAGAAGGGATGGGGGAGTGGAATTGTGAAGGTACTTTTCCACAACTGGTGCTAGAACCCCACTTGTTAAAGGTGTTTCCACCGGCTATGGATCGAGTTGGCCGCGTTATTCTGTTTCTTAATGAACAGCCATTAACATCTTTGCAATTAACACAGTCTGAAGACAGAGAATAGGTGCTTTGTTTAAATGAGATCAAGCTCTTTGAAGTCTACATAAATTAAATGTTCATTTTTAGAGTCTTGTCTGAGAGTACCTTACAATAAACAGTGTGATAACTATTTAGTTATCTTTGAGAATGAAGATGTGAATGAACTCTTGACTGGTGTAATAACCCAGCAAAAGCAGCAGTTATATCTAATCTGATATTTTAACTTATATAACACCTACATTGAAGCTGGAAATCCAGTTATCACCTATGTATCTTTTTGTCTTTTTTGGGTGATGTACCATTATTCTTCCAAAGTAATCTCCTCTGCTTAAATTCAGATGATAATATCACTTAGGATGGCTCCAATGGATACATGACAATCAATGGATTTGATTTAGTCCCCAAACACCATAGAAGGTCTAACAGAATAGGAAATTTGGGATCTACCTTACCAACTGAAGCACACACTCCAGAATGTCAATATTAACTACATAACAAATGTGTTTCTTCTAAGATGTTAAACAATGAATGGAGGAAGCTGAGATAAGCTTTGCTATCCATCCCAGCCAGAAGGAAAAGCTTTGACAAAAGGCAGAAGCAGACAGCTGAATGGTAACTGAGTTGGCTGTCAAGCTCCCAAAGCTCATTCCATGTTTGTGTGTGCTAGCATTACTATCTTAATTACTTTACCCTGCATTTTAGTCAAGGTACTTTTAGTTTTGCAGGTATCAGTTTTTACCAGGTCCAAAATAAACTTTGTTCATCATGAACTGGGACCATCTTGGACAGTGAAGACTAAAAATCATTCATCTTTCAAAAAGAGTTAAATGTAGTCCTCCATATCTCCCTGTCTCAAAACCCCAAACCATTCTTCTTTTTCTCTCTCTTACAAAATCAACCACCAAAAACTTCTGATAGAAAACCTTGATTCAGATTTGAAACTTCTTTCTTCCCTTAGGATACTAGCTTTCATTTTTATTCAAGTATGTCGTTTGTCCAATCAGGGAGTAGAAAACAGTTATCTTCATGGGGGAAGGAGTTCCTAATTTTAACTGTACTCTGATGATTCTCTGCTGCAATATCACAGTCATTTTCAAGAATCTAGAAAGATAGCCTAATTGTGAAAACTTGTCAATGATATGGATGCTAGAAAAGCTTTGAAAGCTGGACAAAACCATTTACATTCTCTCCCTCTGTTTTTGGTATTTTTTTCTCTTTAGTGAGGTAGAATTTTTTCTTCCTGTGTATGCCATTGGCAGCTGCCTGTGAAGGTAAGGCTGGAAGTAGAACAGGGTGTGGTTTCATTGTAGAGCTGTTTTGAGCCACTTAAAAGGAAATTTCTCCTATCTACAAATTTCCTCTGATCTTCATCAGGATCTGTGTCGGGGTGATTCTAACAGCACTGGTTAGGTGATTACATTGTAGTCTTGTTAGAGGTGTTAAAGTTTTATTTAGTGCTTGTAGATTGATGGCTGATGGGCTTTGTTGGGCTGTTTAAGTGGAAGTTTCCCACAATCTGATACTAAAATGGAGGTTTTGAGTGAAGCTTTTATCACTCTTTCAGCAGTCTCATCAAGAACTTCCCTTTCCTCATTGGAATTGGAATTTCATGCTGTGTATTTCTGCTCCAAGCATTCCATCAATCAACAATCTAGTAGGAGTTTGTGGTTCTTACTAGAAGAGCATTTTACATGCTGTGAAGTAATTTCCTAGTCTGGTATCTTTGTCTATCTCAGACCCTGTGGATACTGCTTAAACTGGAACTTGCCTTCGATTTACTATGCTCAATTTTTATGACTTGATATCAGACACATTTTCACATCTGGTTCTCAATTCCTTTCCTGCAATTAGAGAGATCATATGCAGGATGTGTTTGACAAGTGGGTGGTGTCCAAAGTCCATGTTCCTTGTGGGGCACTAAAATGCCAGAGTAAACAAATCAGCAATGAGTGCAATTGCCAACCCCAGGAAAAAATAATACATGCTTGTTGTGCAGCACATTTCTGTTGTCAGCAAATCTCAATTTGCTTGGCAAGGAAGTCCGTGCCCATTTAAAAATGAGGAAAATGAAGTACTAGGAGGTGAATTGTCTTAACATAAAAGACTACAATTACAATCCAGTCTCCTGTGTTTGGAGTAGCATTAAACAGTATCTCCCTTTTAAAAAGAAACAAAAAACCACAAAACCCAAATCCAAAAAAATTACATATGGTAATCATTTCTTCACAAGTAGAAAATGCTGTAACCTTAAGACATTTTTGTGAACTTCCTGATTTTTTTTTGGACATTGGAACAGTGGAAAAAGTGGGACACTTCAGGAAGTGGTACTGACATGCAATAGATGGTGATCTGTTTGCTTTTGGGGCAGCACACCAGTGTGTCAATACCATATTATACTGAAGCTCTAACTAGATAAATGTCCCCTCTTGTACTTGGTAATAAAGTAGTGGAAAGCACCAATTCTTATGTTAATTCTGTGAAAAAGCACTTATGCAATTTCTGATTCTTAGCCAAATTCAAAGTTTGATAATCACTTCCTACTTGAAGTGAGAAGTGGACACTGAGAAGTGAAAGCTGCAGTTCAGCAATGGCCCAGTAAATTGGAGTTTGGCTAAGACATCAAAGCAAATCTAATCTGCCTTTCTGGTAGACCAAGAACAATGTTAATAAATTTATGTTAATAAATAATTTTGCAATTATTCTTGAATTGATTTGTTGGTTAAAATTTTAGTGGAGAAGAAGGGTTTCATGACACATGTGCTCATTGTATACTGCACCTTTTTTTAAAGAACCTTTGGTGTTTCTTTGGTTTGATGTTTTAAGTGACATTTTAAGAAATTACAATTATGCAGAAAGGCAAATTTTGGAAGATAATGGATGTTTATTGTTTTGATAAGGAAAATAGTCATATGTATAAGTTTTATTCAGGATTCAATCATTACTTTCATATTGTAGGATGAGTATGTTTCTATTAAAGGTTAATTTGTTAGATCTGATGTAGTAGCTCATGTACACAATTCCTAATTCAGCAAAGTGATTAGCATTTGTGATGTCAACCTGAGTTGTAATTTTTTTCAGGATCATGTCACAGATTTTTCAGTGCAACCTCAGTTATTATGATAGCTTCAAGAGGACACGAAAAAACTTTATAAAAAATATTGTGAAGTTTTGCTATGAGTAGAAGGCAAAGTTTAGGACAACTTTTTCTTTCTTGTTAAGCTTTTGGTAACCCCTGCCTCACATGCTGACAGGGACATCAGTGCTGTCTGCTTTTTTTTTTCTTCAAAAATTTTATCTCTCCTTTCAGAAGAGTAATTTTTGAGGCAGCCATGACAGATCTGTCATTTCACTCACACCTCTAAATTTCTCTTTCTGTTGTCAGTCACCAGTCACCATATCTTGATGATCATGATTGATGGCAAAATATATGAGAATTGTAAAAAGGGCATTGAACATTATGTCTAAAACAATCATTTCATGCTTTTATTTTTGTAAGTACAATAAGGAGTTAGGAAAACACCTGTTTACCTTTAGGTTGCATTTATTTTTTGCATTTTACAGAACAGTGTAGATATACCTATAGAGATATCTATAATTTTTTTTATCATAAACTTATGTACTGAAAGTTGTTTGTACATTTAGTCTTCCTTCAGTATTTATGCTATTTTGCCAATGCTTTACTGTTTTTCAAATTTCTTTTTAAATGACTAATTTCCTATCAAATTCCAGGGCTTAAATGACAAGTAAGGAGCTGAGAGAAATAGCAAAAAGAATCCGCATCACATTTTACTTGAAAGAGGTTCACGTGTTTTTGGAAAGTAAAACACATCAGTTATACTTTAAGTAAATAAAGCACATATTTGGGGAAGGAGAAATGGCTATTGGCTTTCATGTCATCAAAATTTCTATACAGAATAGGATAGAAAACACCAAAAAAGGCATTTTTCCCCCAGTCAGTCCTATGCATGAAATTTATATAAATTATTTTAGGAAAAAGAAACTATGAGTTTGACTGTTGTACAGTGGCCTTTGGATTTTTCCATTTATGTGATGTAATCACCTGTTGAACTTTGAAAATCAGCATATTCCAGTAGCTGCTCTGTGTGCCTGTTAAACAGCAACATTTGAGGCTGAATAAACATCACTTGCACTCCATTATTATTAGGGCTAGAGTCCTGTTTGCTTACAGGCATATATATACAATATCTATCTTCTACATTTCTTTTTTTTTTTTTACAACTGAGTTAAAAGTGCTATTTTTGCTATGTATGATGATCAGTTGCATTAGAGTTCAGTTGTTTATTTTTTAAATTACTCTAAGTAGCAGAATTATTTGGGCAAGTTGTTTAAAATGAGTACAGTCATACCACAGGGAAAAAAAAAAAAGTTCTTGCTCAGCATATAACTTATTCTGAGGAAGGAACTGATAAAAGTTGTACCCACAAAAGATCTCTTACTGATACAAGCTGCATGTCCAGAAGGAAGCTGATTCTCGGGGTGATATTTTTCCAGCTATACTGGCAGACCTTTTTATATCTGGGTCATGTATCAGGAGAGCTGTCATGTTACCCACTGGTGTGCAGTGATTATTAAATGTGGGTCCTGTGGAGGCTGGCGCTGTGAAGGAAGGCACCTTCTAGATGATAGCTGGTAACAGTTATGGTCTAGGATTTTCAGAGGACTCAGAGATATTTACCTACTCTTTTAGGGATGAGAGGTGAAGATACTGGAGAGAAGCCAGCTGATTCCAGTAAATTTTTTTTGAAGAATGCTGCTAAGTGAATGAGTAGAGATTCAGAACAGGTCTTAAAAGCGTGGTCTAGTGTTACCCCAAAATAACTTTAAAACCTTGTCTTTGCCATTGGTTTGAAATGAACATTGTGCACAGCTTCCACAAGGGGCATAGATTCCCTGCTGTTGCTGCACTGGTAGTGGGTTTTAGCAGGTACTTTGTCTCCTTATGGCATAATTTTCTTTCAGCTTTCTCTGGTTCAGTTCTATTCTGGCTGAAAATGGCATGAGTTTATGAAATTCGTGTTGTGAGGTTGGATAATAAGTCTATCTGCAAGACAATATAAAAGTATATTCTACTTTTAGTAGCAGATGTGCATCCCATCTGGGTTGGGCTGGGCTACAACACTGGGGACTGAATTGTGTATATTCCAGGCTTGTAGTGTGGCTGCAGTAAAATCTTACTGGTCTTAGGTTCTTAACTTGCTTGCTTGGTACTGACTGCAGAAATGCCAAAAAAAAAAAAAAAAAGAAAGCCCTCTTCAAAGGACCTTGCCATTTTCATTTTCATAATCAACTCCATTATTTATTTTTTTTTTTGAAACTGCAAGGTGGCATTTTACTTCATAACCAACTAATCAAATTGAAGTAATGCTAACATTACTAATGACACAAATACAGCTGAAACAAATGAATACTAAGTGAGTGAATACAAAAGGTGAATCTAAGACACATGAATCATTGAAAGTTCTTTGGCACAAAAAATTCTGACCAAGTTGTTTAAAGACATGAACAGAAGGGTTTGGGGCAAAGGAGATTTGGTTTACGTCTCTATTTAATTTTATATTGAAATTGTAGAAATCTGTTTTGATGATCATTTTTTGAACATGGAATCATGGGAAATATTTTGTTTTCCCTGAGAGCCAAGGCGATGTATTTATTTCAAGTTTTATTAAATGAGTTATAAATTTTCCTAGCAATTTACTCATAGCTCAAGAGGTTTAATTTGCATGTGTTGCCTTTTACAATATGCTTTTCGTAATGTTGCAGATGCTTCTTCCCTAGCTTCAGTAAACAACAGGCAGTTGGCCAGGTTTTTGACTGAACGTTTGCCAACTCTGAGAAATATTAGTTAACTCTCTAGTGGCCACTGAATGATTTTTTAGCTGACTTTATCCAAAAGAATCTGTGAAGATTAAAAATTACAATAAGTAAAAAAATAAGATAGAGAACAAGTAACTTGCTGGACTAAACACAGCAAAAGAGGTTTCTTTCTGCGTTTTAATTATATCAGTCTTCCTTTTTTTAGCACTTACTTCCAAAATCAGTAGTTTTCAGAAATGTATTTGAAAATTGATGATGATGTTAATAATAAACATTTCTTCTTTCAGATTAATGAGGATACACTCAAATACAATTAGGTTTACCCCTAGTGTTTTGTTCTCATTTTGAGAAGCCTGCAAGGACAGTTATTTTCTTCAACATAGTAATCCAGATTATAACAGGGATATTTTGCAGATGGGATGATAGATTGTTTCATGAGCAGTGAAGGTAAAAAAGTCTTGTTTTCTGCAAATGTATTTTGTGGAGTTGATGACGTAGTAGATCTCAGCTCCCATCTCTGTGGTGCTTTCAGCTTTCTTCCAGGTTTCTTACATGCTTTTTAGTGCTATCTCTTGAACAAGTCCTGTCATGTTCTCTTCCAGTCTGGAGCTACCTGCATGCTGATTGTTCAGCTACTGCCAGTGTAATGTGTGGTGACCAAATTTGTGTTTCTTCCTGCTAGTGAGAGATTCAGTAGTGTTTTGCTTTCTCTAGTTCAGCCTCTTATTATCATGGTGTTTCTAGGAATGTAAGGTGATTTTGTAATTGGTTAAAGTTTGTGAATTTGTCCCAAAGCTATGGTTCAAAAGACATATGCAAGAATGGTTGTCAGCATGCTTGCATAAGAAAATAAGGAAATGAGGCCAATCATGAATAAGAAAGAAATGTCAAACTCTTCAGCATCTTGGATGATGTGTACTTGGAAATAATTACAGGCAGTCCCATGATTACATGCTGTCAGTGTAAGTGGGGCAACAGGGCAGACTGAAGGAATGAGTTGAGTTTGAATTACCTGACTTGACATTCACTGCTCTTGAAAAACCTGTATCTCTGGGTCTGTGATCACACTTTGGATAACTGTTTTGAACAGATGATCAAAAATGAAGCATGATGCAACATTAATTGAAATGGGATGAGATTTTAAAGGTGGAAAATTCGGAATCCTTTGGATATATGTTCAGGTACCCAAGGTTCTTTCTTTAGGTATCTAAGTTTGCATTTTTATTGATGTTACTTTTTATTCCACGAGTGCTCTGATGATGTGTGGCTAGCTTTGGGCTGAAATTAAATGCAGTGAAGACAACATAACATCAACCACTGATTCTTCATGCCTGATCCTACTGCTTTCTTCCTCATATTTGTTTAATTATATTACTCCTTATAGAGAGTTCCTCATTATTGCAGAAGTACTATACTCAATACCTTCAGAATCTAATGGACTAGGAGAAGTGGAAAAGTCTGGAGAGCAGATGATTGGTTTTATACACCCTTCTAAACTTCTTTTCAAACTCTAAGGCAAAACATTGTCTATCTGAAGAAAAAAAAAGTTTTGATTTTACAAGCTTAGTGTTAGAAAGATATCTTTTATTTTATGAAGCAAATTTAAAGTGAGGTTCAAGTGGTGCCACTGTTAGGATCCAGAGAAGATGATTTGTTTGGTCTTTCTTACTAGAAACATGGTGCACGGCTAGTGTGATGTCATAAACTGATGTCTTAGTGTGTCCTGCAGGAATTATGTGCCCTTTTACTTTGCTAACAAATAGCACCTATGACCCATTGAATTTCGCTTAGGCTGGATGAATCTGTTTTCCCCAACATTTCTCATTTTCTGCTTCCCTCTGTCTTTTCCCTTACATGATACTGGGGAGGGAGGAGTGTTGCTTAGCAACCAGTCGGAAATGGTCAATACAGGCGTAAATATTAAACCTTTCCAACCATGGTCAGTTTATGGTAGAAAATGGAAAATGTTCCTCTTTTTCCTTGTGAAAATTCAGGCAAAATCGTAATGGAAATCCTTTTCTATGAACTGGAAAAAATTGAGACCTCTGGAACTCCTATACCTGAAGAAGGAAATACTTTCTTCACTAATAAATAAGAGGATGCCCATGCAGAGCCCCATGGACCTCCAGTGTGGTATCATGTTATGAAGTGTTTGTGTTTTGTTGGGGATTCTGTTTGGCCTTTCTTTAACAATTGTGTTAGGATCCAAGATTAAGTTTGGAGTTTGGCACTAACTCAGTCATGTACTAACACTACTAACTACAGAAATGGAGGATTTTTTTTTTCTCCTCAATGTTTTTAATATGCTTTATAATTTTTAAATGGAAGACAATAGAAAGTACAGTGCATCACTACTTATCACCCTACTGCAGAAATTATTTAAGAATAAACTCCACTATTGTTTAATGCTCCTGCTGAAGAAGAAGAAAATATGTGCCATCCAGCATTGTTTGGAAAAAAAGTGTGTGTTTATTCATTTGAGTGAATGCCTGATTTCAGTAAGGCATTTACATAATACTCACGAAATCCAGTCTTAAGAGAATTAGAGAGACTTGAAACTATAGGTAGCTGCTGTGATCTGCTTAAAGCAAGCAACTGAAAGTGCATGTCCAGCAGTTTGCATTTATTTAGTTAGTGGTTAGAAGACTCAGTGAAGACCCATGCTTGTATTTACTTGAAATCCAAACATTTTGTGCCCCATAAGCTCAGGAGAGTGCGTGAGCATTAAAATACCATGCCAAAGATCATTTATTAATCATTTAACCACAGCAATAGAAGTCTGACCTCTGGCTCTGTGTCCCAGTTGCCCAGCCCATGCTTCTCCACTGAGGCAGCATCACACCATCTGGGGCTGTCTGCCCCATGGTTGTGCATGGGCTATTGATCTCAAGCGTTACTGATTGCCCAAAAGTGTAAGCTGGAAAGTAATTGGAAAAAACATGTTGGTCTGGTAGCTCCAAATCTGACTGGAAGTTGTTCCTGGAATACAGTGTTTATTGAAATGATATGTACAATCATATTCCAATCATTTCATAGCAAGAAAATGAGAATATTTCAGATTTTTCAGTAGTATTTTCTTGAAAAGCAGACTGTGTGAATTTTGATTGATATGACACTTTAGAACTATAACTGAAACTGTATTTGTTACAAACGAATGACCACTGAATCAATTTCTTTAGTATATATTTCTTTAGACTTGCATCATTAATATTCAAAGGGGAATGTCTTTTACATTGTGCTGCAGTTTATACTAATGTGGGTTCATTTGCTTTCATGTTATTAAATCACTTTTTTCTATTGAAAAGATAAAATGAAGCAGCATTGTTCATGTGCTATGTAGAACTGTAGCAATCTATGGTTTGGTACCTACTGCATTTCCGAAGCAATAAATACATGAATAAAAAATCAAAGGTAGCAGACAGGATTTTGCTTTGATTTCCACAGACACATCATGCCATTGTTATAAAAGAAATCTAATAGGGAGATTAAAATTTACTTGTGTTTGCCAGCTGTTTTTAATGCAGAAACTAGTGTAGTCTGTGTTATTTTTAAGATGATCAGGAGGTGCAAAACCACTTCTTAACTCAAAATTAATATATATATTAGAAATAAATTGAATCTCACTGCATAAAACACTTCTAAAACTATTTTCTATATATAAAAATTCAGGTGTTTGGCTCAGGCCATATGTTTCACTGAAAATCTATTTATAGCCATCAACGCTTTCCTGAAATAACAATTATGTGCCATTCAGAATTCTCTACTGCTTCTATCCCACAGTCATGCACATGTTTAACTGCATACATGTGACTACTCTCTTTGAAGCAATTTAGAATTGCTCTAATAATTAAAAGTTTAGAACACACATGGCTTTATGATGGCTTTGTTGACTTAAATTCTCCAATGGTTTCACTGAAGAAAAATTCATTGACAGGCTGAATTCTACCTAGGAGCTCATTTACAGTGTATCTGTATGTCTTTGACTGTTCAGACAAAACTTGCCAAAAGGAAATTCAACCCTCAATGCTGCCTCCTTAGAAAACCAGCAGGGTCTTGCTTTTGAACTGTAAAGCTCATATTTTTCTATAGCATTAAGTTTAGTCTTTACCTATACACCTTAAATTTGAAAATGGTTTATAGATATGTGTGTGGTGTCTGTACTGAAACAATAGTTTATTTTAAAGTGCCAAATGAACTTGTGAGCTGTTATGTAATACTTTTGCCTATGATGTCATTTGCAAAATATCTGTAATGAATCTTAAAGAGGGAAAAAAATCTCCTTGCCACCAAGAAAAGCAAACCTTCAATTATTAGTTTGTTTAAAACTAGGGATGCACCTATAGGTACACCAGTTTTTTTAATAAGAATTTGTTTGGAAAATAGCTTTCTCTGAAAATGCAATTTTTAAGTATATCATTACAGAGTTGTATGATGTGTTATGTTCTTAATGATTCAGTCTGGGAACACTTAAATTTGTATCTTTATCATAATTAATTTCAGCAAATTCTTGAATCTGATAGCAATTCAGTATTTTTCATGTGTCTGTACAAATAAATTAGATGTATAAAGTTCTTCATAACTCCTAATTCTCAATTTTTATCAGTATTTTAGACTGTAAATAGTTTGCTTACCTGCTAACATCATTAATCAGCAATGCTGTTGGAAAATATTCCAGCTTTATCAATGCCTTGTTGCATTTTGGTTTATGACATGTCTTCTGTTTCTATTCTAAATCTTATATCTTTGTTCTCACTTGTGTGATTGGATCTCTTTAGTGCTTTGAATTAGAAGTGATTGTTTGGAGACTGCATGTATATATTACTAGAGGGTCAATAGTGAAAGAATAATGTTTAAATGTGGTAGGGAAAATGGTTTTGTCTTGATTTTATGTGTTTCCTACGTTGATTAGTGTCAAACTGCTTTCAAGAGCTCAGTCCTCTGCAAACACATGCTGTGTCAGGCAATAAGTGCATGTCCACTTATTATTCCTACTATTATTTTTTTAAAATGTTCTCAGTGGTTGATTAGATGATTTTCATGCTTGATGTAAAGCTGCCCACATCATGTGAGTTATTCTGAAACCATTATATCCAGTAGTGTAGGCAAACATTGAAATATTCTGATAACTTCTGAATCTAAACCAACAGGTGTGAAACAGCTAGAAGAGCCAAAGAGCCATGCTATGCTGAACTGCCTTGGCAAAGGAGGCTTCACTCATGGAGTGAAGAAAAAAAGAGAGATGTAGATCCTGTCAGTATGTACTTCACAAGGCCTATCCCACTTGCAGTGAGGTGGTGAGAACCTGATGGTCCTGCTGCTTTAACAAGTACTGTCATTTGTCACTGTCTTGATGTACACATTTCTGCTTGAGGGACACAAAGAGAAAGGAGGCATTAGCATCTTTCATGCAGGAAGAGCATTGTTGTTTTTTGCACATTGGAAAGCATACATCTTGGTTTTGCCACTGGATGAAATTCTTCATGTTAATTCAGCGGGCATCACTCAAAGGAGGATTCTGAGAATGGACCTTTGTATGCTTTTTGTGAAGCATCTTTTATTGACCACTGTTTTCACTGTAGTAATGTTGCTGAAACTTCAGGAGATATTATTTGCAGTTAATACTTGGTTTCCTCCTGTGAAAGGCAGAGGCTGTGGAAGTAGAACAGAATTGGCTGTGGAAGTTGTTACTACTGGGAGGAACTTTTGTCTCTTGGGTATGGCTTGCTGTGGCTGCTTGCAGCAGTTACTATCTCATGATCTGCACTACTGGGATGATGTGTTTTTATCTACCCATGCACTTTTTATTTTATTTAAAGATAACAGGAAAAGAAGTTTTGAGTAAACTAAATGTAATTTCAAGTATTCAGGGGAATTAACAGAACACATCCTGTGACACAAGGTGTTACCCTTCAGGGATGCTGACATGAGTGAGGAGATCTCAGTTAAAATAGCTTCAATGGAAATGAAATGTCTGGACTTGCTTTTTCACTGGTGGAGTTTCATATGAGATGCTGAATTTAAAGTTAGGTTTTAAAATAACTTATAATAAAGTGAAAAGAAAGGGACACTAAGACCTTCCTTGACACTCGCTGTCAGAAAGATAACAAAATACAGTCATTAAGGCTACAAACACAGTATTCACAGAATGTAAAGTTCTGTTAATGTTTTGTGTCTAAAGAGATTTAGATAAGCATGTCCTACGTCTGATCTTTGATTTCTCCAGATTGCAGTGCTTGAAAAAAACTATGGTGACCCTAAACACTCCTGAGCATCAATCCCAGCTGTAAAGATACAAAACTAAGTTAAAACTTCAGTTAATCTTTTTTAGCTGAGTTTTAAGCTAAATTACGTATTAAGCTAAATTAAGCCCATTCCAACTGCAAAGAGAAGGACAACCCTGTCCATCCCTTCTGAGGTTGTCTCATTCCCTGCCTCTTCTCCAGAAACTCTGATTTTTAGGGCTCCTCACATAAATGTCTTTGAAAAATTTTTAGTTTGTTTTGACATTTTCTCAATTTGTACAGAAAGGGTAATTATATAGACTGGAAGAGGCTGAGCACAGAAAAAAAATCAGTCATAAAAGAAAGAAATGAAAGCATAAAATACCATGTGATTTTTGCCAGGAAAGAGAAAAGAAAGTATGGGGCAACTAGAAATGTGAGATGAAATCACGGATTTCTCTGAAGTTAATGTTGATCAGGTAACTAAACATGGGGGAAAAAAATCAGTAAGAACACCCCTCTGACTCTATGCCTAATTTCATGTTAAAGTTCCTGATGCTAAGGCACCTTACTTCTTCCCTAGCTTTCTCCCAACCTCATACCTTGCCAGTAATATTATTGTGCTTCTCTGATTATCACATGCAGTGCATGCACTGGTGAATGACTAACGTTTAAGCATTCATTCAATATTAGCATGTATAAGAAATGTAGGCTACTTTCATTAATTGAATTAGGGTTATATGTGTTTCATTTAAAAGCTGCAGTGATCACTAATGGAATGACCTTGAAGTCATTATCTGTTAAGAAGCAGGAGAAAAGATTGTTCTTCATGTTCAGTTGTATTTGTCATTACTCGTGAATATAATTTTCAGATAAAATATAGTTCTAGCTCTCTAGCTACTCTAAGCTAAGGTTGGATGGTATGAGTTCTTTCAGCTATCATTTTTTTTCAGACTGACTCTAAATAGTGCATTTTTTTTTTGGCCAGCTTTATTTATGAACTGTGATTTTTAAACCAAGAACACTGAATACTCTTCCTTATTTAATTTTTTTTTCTTTTGCATCCTCCTCTTTAAATTTCCATCTCATAACCTTCCCAAAGACAATGTAAACAGGAAGGCTACATGTATTTGAGATACCATAGCATTAGTCAGAAATCCACTAATTGATATTATAAAAATATGCTGTGCTGTACCTATCAGGTGGTTCAGAACACAATTCCTTTGAGTTTTGAGTTTTGTGTTTTATCTGAAAAAGTATGTAGCAAATGAATATTGTCACCAAGTCACTAACATTTTCAGTCTTATTATCCCCATGAACTTCCTGACATGCAGATCTTTTTGATGTTGGGAGACCAGACTAGTTGCTGTGATTCACATCATCATTTTATTTTTCTACCACTGTTGAGAGTGTACCTCATCAATCTCAGAATTGAATGTGGACAGAAGAAAAAGAAAATAAAAATTTACTAATATAGTAGTAGAAGTTATTTGTTCCCTTCTCTCTTAGAAAGTTTTCCTCAAAGAAGGATCAGTAGCAACCTTGTATAGCTCAGGTGATAATGTGCACAACATAATATCAACTTCTGCTGAGAATGACAGAAGCTGACATAGGTTTCAGGAGTTTCCTGAACAGCAGTTGTATTAACTGGTATCTGAATAAATCCTTTGGCCTACCAAAGTTTAATCTTGACAATTTTTCTGTTCTGAATGAATCAAGTTAAGACCATCTTTATATTGACTTTGATTTTATAACTCAGCACCATGGCCAGACCCAACCCTTTTGAGTCAGGAGGAGCAGATGGTGTTATAAAAGGAGTGTGCTGATGTTCCAGGACACAGTGAGTGAGCATGTTGTTTTACTAGGGAAGAGCCTACACCTGCTTCTCTTCAGTAAAACTCCAATTTTTTGGGGGTAGTAATGGGACGTTCTAAGAGCTGAGGACCAGAATAGAATAGTGCTTTTGGATATATTGTATCTCTTTAGGTCAAAGCTTTTATCTGTCTCATATAATGGATTAGATGAAGTAACAAATACAGGAGTTAAAAAAAGACAAAAAAAGGGTCCTGGATATCTACCTCAGACTGGTGGTGCATGTAGCTTGTTCAGAAGACTTTGTAGGTTGCATTGCATTAGTTGACCAAAACAAAAAGTAATAGATGTGGCCAGCTGGTAACTTTTTATAGAGGAAGAAAGAAAAATATTCTTTTCTGAAAGAAATGGGATTAGATGATTGATGAGGAAGATTTTCATATATTGAATAGTAGCACTAAAACTGATTTACTTTTTTAAAAAACCCACATTTATTGTTTGAATAGATTTTTTCATTGAGATCATAGAAAATCTAGGATAGCCTCCCTTGGGTGAGCCTTCTTTTTCTTAGTATCATATCTGCTTTGAGTTATCATTCAATATTTAAATTTCCTCCTTGTCACCCTACCAACTGGGCATTAATGGCTAATATTCACAGAAGAGGGGAGGTGGATGAAATATTTCAGGTGAGTCATCTTTTATCTGAAAAAGTATGTAGCAAATGAATATTGTCACTAGGTCACTAAAATTTTCAGTCTTATTGATCTAATTTGGAAAGGTTTCTGTAAGGAAAGAACAACTTTTGATTTATAAGGGAAGGTTGTCTGTTATGAAGATATACATGTTGGAATTTATTATCAAGAATCTGCTTTTAATTTTAGAGATTGTTTACCTAAACTACTATGTGTCAGAGCTCAGGACAAATTTCTGCTTAGCATTTAATTTTAGATACTTGCCATAGTGGACAGTAAAAAATGGGTCCCCAGAATTCGTGGCATCATTATGAATCTTACCTTCTGGCAGCCTCTGCCTGCAGTTTGTCTTTGAAATCTCCTTGGTGCTTGTTAACCCTGCTCTGACATGTAACAGCTCCCCGTTTATTTATTGGACTTTGCCCATTTATGAAAAAGTACAGGAATTATTAATGGTTTAGTATCTATTAATGCATTACTTGGGTGGAATTCAAATTCTAGTATTTATGGTAAACCCCTTTATAATGAAATGAGCATAGAAACAGGAAGGCTGATTCTTAAAGTTAAGTGTCTTTTGCTATAAGAACAATTGTCTGTAAAATATTGTCTTACCAGCATTTTATTTATAGCCATAAATTAGAAATAAGGACTTTACTTATAAAGGGAAATGATTGAGAATATTTGTGTAGATTATAAAGAATAAATAACCTGATTCAGTGAAGCACATACTGGGTACATTGTCAAGGATCTGGTTTTCTGTGGAAGGCCAATATGGCTCTTTATCCAGTAGTGAGTTCCCCCCACAGGACTGGGCTCATTTGGTGTGCCAGAGCAGGTAGGATGTGTACCTTCTGTGTCACATCTGAGTGTCCAAAGGCTGAAACTAAACCAGGGAAATGCAACTCTTCTGTGATTTGGTTTTGATCTTAAAGGCGTAATTCTGATCTAACTTCCCTGCTGTAGTGCAAGGAGGAATTTATACTGTCTTGCACTGCAAAAACTCCACTTTTTCTCTTGAGGGAAGCACATGAATTCTTGGGCTTGGATTTTCATAGATAGCATGTTTTTCTTTTGAAATTACAGTATAGAACATAAAACAATAATGGATTCAAAACAAAGGTCCACACAACTCAGTACTCTGTCTCTGACAGTGGTCAGCAGTGGAAGAGAAGAGAACAAAACCAGGGAAACCTATAATGTTACTTACTGTATGTTTTCAGTGATTAGCAGGGATGGGGTGAGAGACAGAGGCATTAGTGCATTTAAAAGACATCCTATTTATATGAGCACTGTACAAAAAATCAAGCAGCGAGCAATTGTGGTGTATGTAATAGATGTTAAACTGGGAGAGGACAGAGATAGCTGTGTGAAGCTGAGTGCATGAATGTTGTAGAGTTTATAAATCAAGAGATGATGTGAGCAATTCTGTGTAATGTAAATAGCACTACAGCTTTTGTTCATTTAGCTGAACTTTTCACGCTATATGGAACATGCAAAAGAAGTGCTTTAAAGGTAATAGCATTTCTGTGTTTTTATAACTTTCTTTTTAGCAGTGTTTTATTCCATGAAATGTTAATCTTGAAAATATCCATCATCAATGCTAAATATGAAAAATAGTAATCAAATTCCATGGCTCTTCATATAAAAGCCAAGCCTATCCATCACAAAGCATGCCCTATGGCTATATATCAATTTTAAGCATTAAAGTTACACAGTATTATCTTAGCATTAGGTTAACTGTCAAATAAAAATAAAAATTAATAAGCTGGAAAAAAGAAAGAAGAGGAGACATTCCTCATTTAAAATCCTCAACTGATCTGGCATAATTGAAATGTCTTTTAGCAGAAATGTTAGCTTTAACTCAGATAAGACTCAGCTCTCAGTACCATTTTTATGGTAGTCCAATAATTCTTGGGGTACAAAACTCCCAGGTATAAATGCTGATAAGGTCCAGGCTTCTTCCTTGTATCTCACTGACAAGAAACATATGTTTGGAATTAAAGAAGATCCAGACAAGCTTTCAACCTTGAGGTCTCTTCCTTTTTGCTCAGAGGTTAGTGAGCTTTAAAATTCCACATAGTCCCCAGTTTTCTAACTTTTGCTGCCATTTCTGTTGCAGTCCTTCAGAGACATTGAGGAGTTTGGGCATGTGGCTGCAATATTTTTAAAAAAATTATGGCAAAGAGCTGAACACTTGTTTTGCTTTACAGTTTAATAACTGTGAAAGTAACTGTGATAGACTTTTGTCTGATTAAATATATGTCAAGGTCTAGGTGGAATGTAGCTTGCTCTCTCCCTCCTTTCCCCCCACCCCTTCCTGTTCTCTAGGTACACCAGCTAAGTTACTTACTCTCTGGAAGTATCAAAGCAATAGAATTTTGTTGTTACATTCTCATTTACTTGGCTTTAGTTGAATGAGGTATGAGAAGTATCATCTTTACTGTCTTTTCCTAAAATTAAACACATCTAAGGAAAGAAATTGTGCAAATTCCATCTCTGGTATTTAATTTGAAATATAAAAATATGGGTAGTTCTTTGATCTGACTTGTCTTAAGAAGAATCCAATGCAAGGAAATATTTTTAATGAATCAAGTCTTTACTTTTTCAAGCCTTGTAGAGGGCCAGCCTTTGTTCATCAGCATTGATTCTTCATTTTTCTAAATTGTTTGGTTTTGTCATCAGAATTATTTTGTATATAACTCCAGTGTATTTGTATGGCACTTAAGTCAATATGTAGTACTTTTCCTTCTATTGTTTGTATGTATTTATTTTATATACGCTGAATGTGCCTTGCTTGTAATGAGATTATTAGTGATAATATTGTAATCTTCATAAAGTTTGCACATTTCTTATAAATTCCGAATGTCAAAGTACAAAATTCTAGCAGAGCAAATAAAAAACACCTTCCTCTTGGTTCACTTTGGCACTAAAAAAAGCCTTGTTTGTGATTCTGTTTCTGCTGGAAGTCAGGTTTAAGCTGCAAAATAAAAATATCTATGTAGAGTAAGTTATGTTTTGATCTCATTTCTGCAATATCTGTCTTGCTTAAACAGTTTTTAGTATTGCATATATATTTAAAGACATAAGAGAAACAATTTTCCCCTTGCTACTAAAGGGACTGTATTGGTGTTGTTAATATAACATATTCCTTTCACTGCTTCTATTATTTGTTCTGTGCTTTCTTTTGAAGGATGAGAGAAACTTGGGTCTCTGTCCAGTGATCTGATGAACAGAAATTAATGTGGTCTCTTCCCATCTCTAATTTAAATTTTAAAAGTGAGCAAAAATATTTTTCTCAATGTACTGTGAGCTTGAACAGTAAGAAAATATTTCTGTTCTGGTATCAACCAGAGAAGGAGCATCAAAAATATTTTGTCTGATGGTCATGGGATGCAGATGAGGTAGGAGTGATATTATATCATATTGCATTGAGAGACAATCAGGTGAAGCATTATGCTGGTAGTTCAGAAAAGCTATAAAATATGAATATCACTGCTAAATAAGTTATTTAACCTTGCACTATAAATGCTTAAAATTTTGTTCTTTTCAAGTGTGATGACAAAAGACTAAAAACATTTCTAATACAAATGTCTAATGCATTACTGTCATAAATGTTCTCTCAATGTGTATATATAGAAAGAGAACAATGGGCTGCAAGGTACTGCATATTCTGATAAAATTCACCTACCAACTGAATAAATGATCTGAAAAGCACCCGTTTCAGGCCTGGAGTCTATATAATCATGTTGTTTAATTTTGATTACTCTCAAACAACTCAAGCTGTTGGCTTGTTGTTTATAATTCCTATGTGAACGTTTTATATTGACAGAGGTCTTTAATAAGAGGTTGCTAACTCCACTTTCCCAAGTATTAATTGTGTAATAGGCATAATTTAACATGATCAGAATTGGCAAAATCCCATAAAGCGGAAGTTTGAAATAAATGGCTAATTCTTTCCCTGTTCTGAAAGATTGAGGGTAGGATAACTCACGGTTCTGTAGCTCTGTACCAATGAGGGTAAACAATAAGCTAATGACATTTGTTACTGCTGATATTTTTTAGGTTAGTAATGACTCTTTGTTAGGTATATTTAGAATAGGTGTGTAAGCAATATGACAGCACATGGAATGCATTGTTAATGAAAATAATGCACGTTAATTTGAAAGAAAGGGTACTGTTCACACATCTGACAGTTCAAAAATAGCTGTCCAATTATGGAGATGTACCTGAGTTGTGCCCTGTGTGAAAAATATGAATATGCAAAATGAATGAAATAAAAAAATTCCTACTAAAACTTTTTAGTGGAGTAACCCTATCTGTGAAGATGTATTGAATCTGGTCACTTTACCTAGATTTATAAATGTACATGATATTTGTAATATCAGTTCTACTTTGAGTATAGCAGATTTTAAAACTAATTCCAAAATTGATTCTCATGTAAAGTATCTATGGATTTTGTCTTGACTTAAACAACCAAACCAAGCCAAAACAGAAAACTTCAGCAGTGAAGAGAGCTCCAGACTGTCCTATTAGAAACATGTTTCTTATTCCCAGTCTGGAGTTGGGTAGCTTCAGTCTCTAAGCAGTCTTGTAAAATTGTTGGATTGAAGAACCTGTTATTGACATTTCATACCTATGTTCATTTGTGTGCCCTGGCCAACTGTTTTCAAGTCATGCCTTTATTTTATTGTACTAGTGTTGAAACTGATTGTTTTCCTTGAGTTTTGATGTGAGATGCTATGTCCTGTTCTAAACTTTTGTGATTTGTCTCTACATCCTTTCAGTTTTCAACCTTGTCTTATTGGGCATGCTTTGGTTGAAAATGATATTCACAACTTCTTTACCCTTGTGCCAGATACATAAAAGATAGTTTCCTTATTCCTCAATATTCTTCTAAATATATACTCCATCATCTTATTATCCTTTCAGTGTTGTTCTCTGTAACTGAGGAACAGCTTTCTTGCCTCGTGGCCCTGAGGTACTCTCAGAGGTTTGGAAGATCCCCACACAGCAGTGTGTTCAGTCATGTCATATGCTTCTTAATATGTCTATAAAAGAAGCATACAGAGCTCTGTCTTTGTAACAGTTCAATTCAACGGATACATTTGCAACTGGTAAATGTTTTCATTTGAACGGTGACTATATTATGCAGTTTGGTATGGAATGTTGATGCCACCTCAGAGTGTTGGTAAGATTTTATGAATTATAAGAAAATCCACTCTTGACACAAGAGTATTCAGAAGTGATGAAGACACTAATTTCAGTATCTGAACCAAATTCAAATGAACATGAAATCTTAACTTCTGTCTAGTCTATTCTGAAGTGATTTCTTAATGTGGCTTAAGACAGTGTGGGCAACTGTATGAACTGAGAGTGATGATCTTAGTGCTGTTTTAACCCATTAATACTAGAATAATCTAACCTTGTAATAGAATATCAGCATTTAATATCCCAGTGTTTAGGACTGAGCTAATCTTAGGTACAGAAAATATTGGGTTTTGTGGAATGAGGGAAGTGAATCATGAAAGCTTTGGAGTCTTCTGAACCATGTCAGTTCATAAAGGATGTGGATTTTTCCAGTCTCAAAATAGGTAACACAGCCTATTTTCTCTTCAGAAAATACCCAAATAATGGTTTATAGGGACTCTTTGGTGGTAAAATTAGAAACGTGTTTAAGCAAAAAGACATAAAATAAATGGCTGGGTAATTCTAGACTCTGTACATGAGAGTATCTCCAGATATGACAATAATAAAATTTATAGAACAAATGAACAACCAAATGATGTAATAGCAATTTTAGTAATGTCCTGAATCAATCCTATTTATCTGTAGCATTTAATGTGAATTCTACTTGCAACAGTGTTGTACCTGTTAGGCAGTTTCATAAAGGCACTGTGTTTTTTATATAACATTTTGTCCCTTTAGAAATTATCATGACGCATGTCAGGAGCTTTCACACTGAAAAAAATATGTCACATTAGCTTCCAAGTTTCTGATTGTCTAAATAACACGGTAACTCAACATACAGCTGTCTGGCATTTTGACAGTACAATAACCCATAATTCTTTCTGCCACTCAGCACTTCAAGGTTAGCATTTTGTAGTTTGCTCTCAAGGAGTATTCATTTAAATTTTCAAGAGGCAAGGAGTTGAATGCTGTCTTATACTACTCTTTTGATTTATTTTTTATTTACTTTTCTACTATATTAAATTTTTTTAACCATATATACATGTATTTTATTTTTAACCTGCAACTTTCCAGGAGGTAGGATGTTCATCTACATCTCTGTTTTTCAGAGTATTGGAGGCAGTGAGTATTTACAGCAAAACTTCCTATAGCAGGAGTTTATTGTACAATATTGGAAGCATCACCTCCCTTAGTATATTGCTTGGGACCACAGATTGCTTAGATATTGAGAAATTTCTTCAGAGGAAATATGAAGTCAATCAGTGGCCTTTGGGAAGAGCTGCTTTCAATTCCAGGCTTATATCTTGAGATTTTGAGTGAAATGGAAATTTTGAAATTCATAATTTCAATGAGGTGTTTGAGCAAAGATTTGTTTGTGTACTTAATATGGTTTAATCTTGTTGGGACTGATTTTTAAATCAATTGCTTAATGTTGGGCAAATCCTTCAGTCTTATAAGCTCTCAGATATGGATTATTTTTCTAATAACAGGAAGTTTCTGTTGAGAAAATGGGAGCTAGGAAGGAAAGTGCACATTGGAAATTTTAATGTTGTAGATTTTGGTGGAGATAACATTTTAAATTTTTAGTGCAAGTTATTCCTTTTTAAATGTTTTGACCTGCATTTGACTTTATCAGTATTTATGTCCAAAGACCTTCTGAACTGACTGATCATGACTGAATGAACTTCTTGGTAAAGAAACCACAAAAAGAAAAGACGCTGAACTTCCATCATTTTTGGAACAATCCACCTGGGGCAAATCATTAGAATTGCCCCATTAGTACAGACCTGTATGTACAGATATGTGATTCAGTGAACGCCAAGAATTGTGTTATTTTTGCAAAGATCAACATATTAAAACTTGACCTAAACATATCAGAACCTCAGAAACAGCAAGGCTGCTGACATTAATTTTCTGGCTGTTTTGAACTTAGGCTTGCAAGCCACATCATTTATATTTATGCTCACAGTGATTACTGTATTGAAAAAATATTTAGGTTTTAGAAAATAAGTAGGTTTTGTATCTTGCAAGTGAATGAGATAAAATACAAATATAACATGATTCACAATACAGGGTAAACATTTTTTTGTCATTGAACAAAACCCCCAACCTTTCCAAGCCTTCCCCCCACAACAGTCTCTGGCTATCAAGAATTAATTACAGCTTTTAAAGAATCAACCCCCCCATGTATTACCAGTGTGTGTGTGTGTGCATGTGCAGAGTATAAATATGTCCTAGATATGCACAAGAATACATTGTGGGTTTTTTTTTCCTCAGTGTGATTACATTTTCTATGGTTCTGAGAGGAAAATAATTCAGTCTTAAAGGTGGGGGGAAAGAGAGTACTTTTTAAGGTCTTTAAAAGAGCAATTTGACCTATTTTGACAAAAGGAATTGTCAGCACAGTATCTGGAACAAAAAAATTGGATGAAATTAACAACTGTTAAAAAACTCACTATTGAGAAACAAACCAGCCTGGCAATATTACTACCAAGTTCTTCCTGAACACACTTAAACTTCTACATGATCACTCCTTTTTCCTCCTTCTTCTGTTTTTTTCTATATTTTCCTTTCGCCTTTTGAGCCAAGCTGGAAAAGAGAGGAGGGTGTACACTTAAAAGATTGAAGTGGTTAACTTAAAAACTTTTTAAAAATTCTTAACTAGTAGTCCAAATAACAGAAACTGAATACTATTCCAAAATGTGCCTGAATACCTAGGTAAACACATAACAGTTGTTGTAAGATAAGGCGTCTGAGGGTTTCTCAGCAAATTCTTGCTGAAGTGCAATGTTATAACTTCTCAAGGCATAAAAATACATCTGTGGCAAGTGCCTTCTTCAAGATGTAAACCCCAGCAGACAGTATGAAACATAGCTTAATAGAGCTTTATTGTGCTCCCTTTCCTTGTCCACCTTTGCTTTGTCTTTATTTCTTGCTGTCTCTCACTTGCTGGTTCTTTTACTGTCATTCTCATAAGTTTTTATTGCTCTTTCTGTTGTTACTCTTTTAGACAGGCTTTCTCTCCCTCTAAATCTCCTCTTTATCTTCTGTGGAAGAACCTTTCTGCTTCAGGGTTTTCTGTTCTTTGAACAATATTTGTACATGATAGAGAAGACACTAGACCTCAAGATTATGTAAGTGACTGCAACATGCATGTACTTTTAATCATATGACAGATGATAATCTGGGCATTGGGGTGTTTGTCGAGTGGGAGTAGAAATACTGCTGTGCAGCTAAAGAGTGTGCTTCTTATCAGGGCTTTGTTGATCACAGGGCTGCAGTAGAAAGCACATAGATCCTGACTTGAGAGAGAGCCCTGTTGTGGCAGATACTGCTTGTCAATGGGTGAAGCCGCTGAGCTGCGTGACTTCTTAAATAAATGGACTGAGAGAAGGGCCATAGCTGTTCATTGAAACACATAAGGTACAGGTAGAAGGATGGCACAAGAGTATTGTGAGTCTTTTTAGAGCCCTCTTGCCTCTTGCTCTTTGGATTTCTTACGGGATTTCTTTTTTCTGGAAGATGCCAAGTGTTCAGGTTTTTTCAGTTTTTGATATTTTATATAACCAACTCCTATTTTTGACACTGATAAAACACTTTGCCTTCTATATGGCCTCTTAAAATTTCACATAGAAAAAGAAATTGTTCACAAATACAGCATTGAAATGATGGAAAGATCAGGTGTCTGTTTTATCTCCTGCTGGGATTGTAGGTTGCAAATCTACAGGACTACTTTTGTTAAAAATTTTTGTTCAGAAGAATAATGTTCCAAAGGGTACACCTGATGCATTTATTCAGCTCACCTGGCAAAACCTCCTATCCCATCAATAAGTCATCACCATTTTGATTTCCAATACCTTTCAGATGTTTAGAAAACCCTTGCTTACTATTCTTATACTGAGCCTCTATATTAGTTAACTCTGTGTACCTGTCACATCATGTCTTGGAAAATTGATTATGAAAGCTGTGACTTAGTGTTTTGTGATGCACTTGGCTACCAAAAATAGGCTTTAAGAAATATATGCCATGAGGAAAACAAAAATTAAAAAGGAGAACATTGGAGACTGTGGATTTTAAAACATATATAATTATATGTTTCTTGGATGCCTTTTGACTTATTTAAAATAAAAATAAGATTGGAACAAAGCAAGCCTTTAAGCATGTGCCTGCAGTTCCTGTTCTCCAAGTAATTGAATACAGGATTTCTTCTCTAACCCTGTTCCAGCAAGAATATGCACTGCTTAGGTATTCATTTCAGTGGCATTGACAATACTGACAATATAATTGACCTAAAAAGTTCTGGATTTCCTGTTAATGCACTTTAGAAACGTACATCAACTACAAAAAAATCATTTCTATCTACATTTCACTTGATTTCCATTTTCAAGAAAGGAGGTTTCATCATTATTATTCTATTTGAATAGCACTGATATCTTGAGAGATGGAAGGAGACTTCTATTGTATGCAGGAGTACTTTATTTCGATATTTTCTTTGTCTGATTATACATGATAAACACACATTAGTGACATTCCGTGCATGTTTTGAAGATAAATGGGATATCTCTTTAAACCATTCCTGACACTTCCTAACCTGTGGGCTTAATGGCATATTCTTTCTTTGATTCAATAATTTGTCTGTCAAAAAAGCTGTGCTGACATTCTCGTTGTTGTGGGACTGAAATGGAAAGAAATCTCTTATCTTTAAGATAATTTTTGAAAAATCGAGGCGAACATTTTAGGATAAAAATGTTTTAAAAATGATTTCAGTTGGAAAAAAAGATGTAAGTGTTGACATTATACCAACTGCTAGATGGCAGGTGATAAAAGGAAGAATGTTATCTAAAACTGTAAGTCCCCTTGAATTAATTAGGGAATGTGTGAAATCTTAGAAATGAAGACAGTTTCTACTACTATGCCTTGCATAAGTATTAGTTCTGTCAAATAACTAGTAACTTTTAAAATAATGGACTATAGATGTAGCTAAAAGAGTCTATTTTGCCATACCTATGTCTCTTCTCTGTGTAAGACAAATATTAATATATGCACATACACATGAACATGTATGCATATTATATGTGTATTTATTTATGCTTATGTGAATGTACTGGTACACTGTCTATCTAAAATAATCTACTTGGCACTATTTTATTTGCAGAATTGATATAGAGAGGATTAGTTCAGACGGGCTCCACAGAACCCTTTCATTTTTCTCAGTGCAATCTGGTGTAATGTGGAAAGTAAAGGGCATAAACTCATCATGAAACAAAAACTAACCCCCCACGCTCCAATTTGATCTGATGAAGTAACATAGAGCAATATCAGAGGACAAAGGTTCAAGCACTGTTATATGATTGTGGTAGCTGCTTTTATGCTTTGAAAGTTTTCACTTGAACCTTGCAAGCTTGATCCAGGTTCTGTCTGCTGTGCATGCAGGTTTTTCTTACCTTTTTTTTAGGGACATGACAGATGTAGCAATTCTTTCGCACTTAGAATATTATGCTTTTATTAGAGGTAAATTAGGCAATAGGCTTCACAAGAGAATTAAGAAATTCTGAGTTTGATTGAACACTCAGGTCTTCCTTTCTTCATTGTTTTCCCCTGGTTTCATTTTTGCCAATGAGCACTCATCAGCCCTTTTTCCAGAGCTCAGGATTTCTCACTGCTAGTGTCAAATATGCCTCTGGTTGGATGGCTGGCTAGCAGGGATTGATCTTGCACAGGGTATCTGCCTTAATTTGTCTTTTCTGATGATTAGTCTCATCCTGTTTACATTATAATGATGAAAGGCTGACCTGGTGACTGTGACCTGTAAGTTACAATTGGAGGCTGAAGCTTCTTGGTTCATGAGATGCTTACAAGGGCTGGAGAACTACAATACATTTTGAGATGCTTGTCACCATGGTAGACTTAAGAGAACTTGGGTGGTTTAAACATATCAGCCAACCAGCAGACCTGCTGGCACAATATGTGGAATTGATAGGGAAGGAGCAAGAGTGATGCAGACCTGTTGTGAATTATGAGAGAGAATAACAGAACTACCTGGAGTCCTCCTTTCCAAGATTCATAACACATAGAATAGTCAGACTTTTGCCTAACTATGCTCAAAGTCAAAGAAGGAATATAGTTTTAGCGACTGACATAAACAAGATGAAAACCCCTCCGTCAAATAATTCTTAGCCTCCAAAAAAACCCCCCACAATCAAAACCAATAATTTACAATATAGCTGTATTTAGAGATCATGAGATGTGTATTGCCAGCTTGATAGTCTATTAAAGTTTATGGAAATGTCTATATCTCTTAACTCAGTAGTAGCATTGTTCTTGAGCATAAAACCATCAGGTGTGCTAATATACTCTCAATCAGTCCTTTCATTGTACTATGTGATATCTTGAAAATAGGAGAGTATTTTCAGAAAAGATTTTAATTTTAAGAGGAAAACATGGGGTTTTCTAGTACCAGCACAGAATCTAAAACCCATGGTCATATTATGAGACTTCATTGGCTGATTCTGAAATGAGTCATAGACTTCTGGGAAAGCAGTGTCATATTTCCATATGCTGTGACTTTTCCTTCACAGTTCTTTTTCATCCAGATAGATGTCTAAGGTCTCAGTAGTTTGGGAAAGAGTGTTACAGATGTAATACCTGAGGAAAAGGTGGTAGCTTTCTTTCTTGACAGTGGTGAAACTTGTACCAAGCTGAAAAATTGAATTCAGCATGCTATCAGCATTAAGAAGCAAATGTTTGCATTTCTGAGGTCTGACATCACAAATGTTAATCCTTAAACCTAGACTTCACAGCAAAGCAGCAACATTTGTTGGTAGATTTTTTGTTGAGAATTTTTTAATGACAGTATATAAGGTTAGGATCAATGTAAGTGCTATTGTAAGCTTATCTATTTTTAATCTTTTCAATCTGAACCAGAACTGGTGGTGTTTAGTTACCATCATCATGAAATAGTAGCAGTTTGTATATTAAGGTCCTCTGGAATGAGACAAAAGCTGTTGATCTGTTTGCATATTAAACCTTAGGATTCCATTGATGCGAAACGGGCTGCATAGGGCTGACTGATCTGTCTTTGCATTAACCAAGTGGGGAAGTATTCAAATAAAATGATCACTCATAGATCCCTCAAAGAAGGAGTGGGTGAAAGAAGGGGGAGGAGGAGCTCCACACAATAAACAAAGCAAAAGTACTCAATTCTTTTCAAAGACTTATAAATATTTAATAATCATCTGTCCATGGCCAATCTAGAAAAAGAAACGTTTAATTCGACCGTTCGTTCTAAAGGCCCAAACCTGAATTTTGATTGAGGTGGTTTGAAAGTACACATTAGTTAGTCTGGTGTTTCCTTGGATGTAAAGGCAATATTTTCTTGGGATGGGTTGTGAATCTTTCCAAATGTAGGTATAACTGTAGGTTGATGTAGATTTTTGGTGTGGCAAAATAATGCTGCATAAGACAGTATTTTTCACTACTGTAAAAATACTTTTAACCTGGTCACTTTCATTTTAGCTGAAGGTAAATATCAGCTACTGTGACTATGTACAACTTTTTTTATGTCTATATATATAGATATTAAAAAGTGAGAAATTATGTGATCTTTGACAATATTAACAAGTTTTTAAGAACTGCCTTTATTCTCCACATCCCTTCTCCTAGGTTGTATCACTGAAGGCACCTGATTCAAGTGTCCCCTTGGATGAACCTCTTGTATCTCACACTAGCCAATTTCGACAGTCTAAGTGCTCAAATTGAGCCATTTTGTTCTCTGTAAAATAAACCCAGGCCCATTATACGTGATTTTTCATTCACACACCCCTCCCCTTCTCTTCATTTTCTTCCTCCTCTCCTTACTACAGCCCTGTGAATGTAGAGTGGCAACATTGTGAGGACCAGTGTTTTCACTCCAGGCATGTCAACTTCAATCTGCTGCGATTTGGTGTGAAATCTGTGCCATGGTGTGGGGCAGAAAGGTCAACCCCCCCATAATTGATGTTGCTTATTCATCTGCTTCCCGTGTATTTTTCTCTCCACACACTGGCCTTTGTTTGGATAAATTGTTTGAAGATTTACTGTAGTTCTTAAGGCCTGAGAAGCGGCTCCTGCTGTACAACTTCAATGTCCCCGCTAGGCAGGAGGCTCAGCTAGGATGACACATAATGGCATTTAGACAGAAAGATCTTTTTCTCCCAAGACAAAATGTAGAGGACATCATCTGGCATAACAATTAGGACAATTTTCAGACTAATTTACTATGGAATTGCTTTGTGCAGTCCCCTTGTACACCGATATGTTAATTGCTATTAAAACCTGAAATATTATTTTAAAGAATTCATAGACTTCAGCAAATGTATCTGAATAGGGGGAGAAGGCAGGAACAGGAAATAAAAACTTCCAATGAATGTGATTTTTAAAATTACACAGAAATAAATTTCAGATTATTAAGGAAAACGCTCAATGGTTATAAAGAATCCGAATATAGTAATTTATTGTATTTTGGGTCACTGATGTTTGTTCTGCTTATGCTAGCACATGGCATCATTTGAGGAAGGGAAAATAAAACTGCCTTTTATATATTTGGTGGGGCTTGATGAAGATTTGAAAATAAATTTTTGTAAATGTAATAAAATTTCTTGCATTTTCAGATTTCCAATGAGCATATATGTAAATATTTGAGCTCTGGGGTAATAAATGCAAGAACGTAAACCTACAAACTTTAAAGAACGTCTGTGTCTTTGTGGCTGTACTTCTGAAAAGGGTGCATAATTTACTGAAAGAAGTCTTAAAAATAGGAAAAAATATTCACCTCTTTAGTAAAGAAAAGAAGGAAAAAGCTTTATCACCAAGTAATCCTGCCTGCAGATTGAATAAAATAGTTTGAAATCATTGTTTTGATTCCCATTGACTGAAGGCTAGAGTAGCTTTATTGGTTAAGCTGTTAAATCTGCTGTGGTTTAAACACTTTTTTTTTTCCTGATGCACCCTTGCTTCGATTGACCTTGAAACGCATTATCTCATCCTTTTTGATTTTTCAGAAGAAAATGTCTATTGCATCAGATCATTTGAAGCTGTCTTAAAACACTGAATAAATGTGCTTTACTATTCTTCTTCTTCAAGGATAATATAAAGTGTAATTCATGAGTATTTCTACTGCAACCTACTAGATGATATCCTCTTGTCTTGGTGATTCACTAAGGAGGCTTTACCTGCAACTAGTAAGCAGAGTCTAATATATGTGGGGCACTGTGAATACTCTGGTTTAGTTGTGGAATACAAATAAACTCCATCTGGAAAAACACCTGGCACTTCATTGTCTGAGGTGGTCAATGTAGTGCGATGCTAAGATGTTAGAATTCTGAAAATCATTATCTTGATCAAGAATAATGGATTAAAGAAAATCCTTTTAGAACTGAAAGTAATTGACAGTAAAATTCAAATAACTGTGTTATAGAATGCCCATTACTCAGGATATAGAGCAGGTTTATGGTAGTACATGCACCTAAAAACAAACATCTCATGCAATCATGCTGGTTTCACCCTGAGAATAATTTTGTTCATGGACTGAAAATCTTACTAGCTGGTTTTTCAAGCTCAAATATGGTTACTGCAACATTTTTGTATGAGTATCATACCTTTGCAATATATTCTTGTTACATGTCTATCATAATGAGTTTGCGTGAAAAGAGCATGCAAAGATTTTTATTATAGAATTTGTATGTGTCTTAGTACTGGCTCTAACATTTATTTTATGGATTTGGCATTTCTGTATGTCTGGTTTGTTTGTGTTTATTCTTTAAATTAAAAATGCTTGTCATTAACTGAAATCTAAAAAACCCCACACTGTTTGTCATTTTTAAGGCCACTAGTATGGATCAATAATCGAAATTTCACTTCCTTTTTATTCCTTTTAAATGATACATATACAGTCTTGGATATAGTGAAATTGCATTTTGAACAACAATAAAAATGAGATGCAAATATCAGCAAGAAAATAATGAAACATTTCATGCACCTCCACCCAATTTATTAGTCAGTATGATCATTAAAATATCAGTCCTAAGAAACCATAGCATTGTAAAAATAGTGACACATTCCTAATTTATTTTTACATATGTTCCATTTTGAAATAGAGGGAGAAATCGTATCATATCTTAGATATCTACAAGTAAAATTTAAATTACATGCTTAGTAGAAATTACCCTTACTTTAATCCAGGCTGTTCTCATTCCTTTGAATAGTGAAAAAAAAGTTTTAATTTATTCACATTGTTCTTCTTGCCACACTTGGAATATAACCTTGCAGCATAAGGCTAGTTTCCTCTCCTTCCTTCATTTAGAAGTGGTTGGGAAGCCTGAAAATATAGTTTCTCTCTTTTCAGGTGGTATGCCTTTCATGTCAGGTGAAGAAGCATTATTTGAATTTGTTTACGATTATTTTTAGGGAAATGGTGGGAATAACTGCTTCTTGTACACTTTTTGGAGGTGCACTATAGTGGATCTAAACAACTTGATGGCCTGAATGGATATTTTGCCAGGGCTCTGTTTGCTTAAAACTTTTAGGTGGCTTGGAGCTGGCTGGATTAATGAGAGAATTAGAAATACAAAGCATATCTGCGTGACTGGGCTTTCTTGTGAACAACCTTGGCAAAAAACTGCACAGCTCTCAGAACTAAAAAGCACATATTTCGTGTTCACTTCTATGCTTTACTGTTATGTATTTGTACCCGCCTTTCCTTTTTGAAGATAATGAGTGTGAGGAACATGCAGAGTGGTTTTTTTCCCAGACGGTTTATATCTCCCATTTGTGGAAAAGAATGATTTTGTGACCTGGGAAATTGGATTTTGGGGGAAGGTTTGTTAGTAATAGAGGGATTAGGTTAAACAGATTTTTAGTTATTTCTTTTATTTAAAATGGTTTTGTCCACTGTATATAAATATACGGGACTCTAAATTTGCCCTGTAGTTAGAATGCATGTTAAATATGGAGACTAGCTGCATTCCTAAACTGTGAATTTTTAAGACTCTCTACATAATAAATATACTTTATGGCATAATTTTTGATGCCTGTGTAATACTAGTCCAAACTTTGTCTACTCTTGTAACCTTTGAAATTCCTGTCCATTTTATAAGTACTAGATAATTCACATTGAGATGACTTGTTATCTCATGCACATCTATGCCCAACCGGTATTGCTGGTATCAAGATAAGATATAGTGCTTTTCCTTTGGGAGTAGGATTAGTCATATTTGTTTAAGTGAAGTGTGAGTTCAGCACTGGAGAAAAGTGCCGGACTGACAACTCTGGAAGATGAGCTCCTGGATCTCTGTGGAACAGGGAACAGAAGTGCTTTGCCTTACTGATATACCTCTGCCCTGACCTTGGACACATCACTGCTAATAATTGGGCAAGTGTAGTCTCCAAGTTGATTTTGAACCTGTCTTTTGCTTTGAAGCTGATGGCAAGCTGCCAGCTGAATTTGCTTGAAAAGAAACTCCTCACTGGCAGCTGGATGAAGACTACAAAAAATACGCTCACTTTGTCCATCGATTAGTCTTCAGTAACAACTTAGGGCAGTTTAGCTCCCTGTAGTTCTCCTGCTTTCTGCCTTTCCTTCCAACTCAATTTTAGATGGATCATATCCCTGAACTGCTTAACCATGGGATTGCACGAGAGTAGGGGTGTAGCTGAAGGGAGAAGGAGGTGAGGTCAGACAGTAAAAGCAAAGAATAGGAACATTAGAGTGTGGCAGTCAGATTGGCTTAATTATTATTACACTGTAATGCTGCAGATTGGAGCTCAGAGCTCAGTTTAAACTAATAATTTGGGGTGAAAATTGCTAACATTGATGTCTTATTATGGCTCAGCAATGTCATTCTAAAATTAGTTAAAATAACATATATCCAAACGAAACCATACAGATTCCCACCAAAAAAAATTCTTCCAGCCTTTTCATTTTATATTGAATCTCATGCCATACTGAATTATGGACATGACCCTTGAGTTATTTTGCATGTATGATGTGGTTATATTGACTGTGTTGCACTGTCTGTTGTAGTCGCACTCTGTTTTTAAAAGGTTGGGTCCATCTGTATCTGCTGCTGGCTTTTTTTTTCCCTTTTAAAAATCTCACCCTGAATGAATTTTGTAAATATTCAGTCTTGACTTCAGCTTGCATTGCAGTGTCATCAATTATGACAGACTGCTGCCTCTTCTCTCCTCTCTTCATCTTTTCCCTGTCAAAATGCACCCTTTGGCAGAATATTTTTCAAGGGCTAAATGTGAGTCTAAGGGAGTCACTGTCAAGGTATTTTTCATAATTTCAAAAATATTTTTCTCTTCCTCTTGTTTATAATTACCTCTTGGAAACTTTAAATTGAAATGTTTCTTTACTGGTTTTTCAACACATCCACACTCTACTGAGAGAGAAGGGCAGATTTGAAGGTTATTGATGTATTTTTTTACCCTTTTGGGGTTGGGGGAGAAGAAGGGAAAAGACTTATGGCCATAGTATATATAATGTATTCCCCCCTCACTCCCCACCTCAATAAATACTAAAAATGTTATATGACCCAAAACTGGTCTGATATTCCTTTAGTGGGAGGGCTTTTCCTCTCTTCCTCCTATATGTGAAAAGGCCAGCTGCTTGTGGTCCTTGCATCCCATAGTAGATGAATAATGCAACCCTAAGGCAGCAGCAACTGTTTGCAGTCTGGAAAGAGCCACAACTGAATACCTAGGGAAGATAGGGACTTCCTTTGTCCCTTTTCTCTGCTGTTCTGGTTACCATGGACTGGTTTAGATCCCAATGTATCTAAAAAGCCTGTAAGGTAGCCAAGCAAATTTTGTTCACCAAGAAACCTATCCAATATTTTCATTTTATTTTTTGATCTCTTTAGTAAGTATTGAGGCGGCTTCATTTACACAGCCTCTGAAGCATTAAACGTGACACTTGTTTTCCTACTTTTGCTATAATATGTTTGTTAACTTTGCCTACTGCGCTGCCAGCATGTAATTTTATTGTGAGCTTCATGATTATGGATTTTCTTTCCCCTAAAGTTTCATCTCTAGGTTTTAGGTTTGGGTTTTTTGTTTGTGTGTTTGATTTTTAATAAAATCTTTTTCCTCATAGAGTTCTGATTTCATAAGGTAAAAGATCCAAAGACCCTCTAGAGAATGTGTTGTTAATGTTGATTTTGCCTTAAAGTCACATGCTATTTTAGTAATAGGTGTGAATATGGCAGGTTACTTCTATCAGATTACATTAATATCATCATCTCTTTAATGATGTAAAATGTTGATCTTGGATATGGAAAGATACATACACACATATATTCGCTTTTTTCATTAGATTCTATTTTTGCACATGCTATGGTCCAAATCCCAATTTCTTCAAAATTTCAGAGTTTGTAGTTAAAAGTTTAATTGGCATCTAAAAATTTAACATTTGATAAACATGAAAACCTCTACCTAAGATATGTTATACTGAGTGTAGAAAAAGCTGTGCTATTTCTAAAGGCTGTTTTGATAGAAGAGACAGTGCTAGTATGTTTTTGCATAGGTTACAGAGCTGCCAAGTTTAGCTGAGGGTTCCACATGATCTGTTTTGCTTGTGCTACTGAGAGCTGAGGTATGGTATGCCCTTAACTCGTGTTGGTTTTACATGGATTGCCTGACATTTTAAGGCAATGGTGACCATGCCCTAAGAAGGCAAAGAGACTAAAACCATTATTTGGATGATTCACAGTCTGTTGTTTTGTTTTTGCTTTCTTCATTTAGCATTTTGAAGGTATAAAAATTGTTTGAGATTTGTGTTTATGAGAAACCTTTTTTCAGCTGAATGGCTAATCCAGTGGCTAATCGAAACCTTTTCATCACTAAATGGCTAATCCAATCTTCTGCCTGTAGAACTGTTGGTTATTGTGCATGGATAGAGGAGGAGTATGGCCTGCTGGTTAAAACAGGGAACTACTAGGATACTGAAAAGTGCAATTCCTGTCCCTGCCATATAATTTCCATATGACCTTGGGCAAGATATGTCAGATAAAACTTACTTCACAGGGGTATAATATAGCTGAACTGATGAAATTGTAGTGCTTTTAAATCCTCTTAAGGAATGTTACACAAAAAGTAATTACTACTATAGTAGAATAGTTATGAAAGTAAAGTAGAAGAACTGGCATGATTACGAGACAATTTCTTGACTTTTCTTTCTGGCTATTTAAGAACTTTTCTGACTTAGTTGGCGTTAGAAAAGTTGATGCATTGCCAGTTTGTTTCTGTCCTTGATGTGCACGTGCAGCTCCCATTAGTGCCAGCAGGAGCCCTGTGCTTGCATCACGAGAGGAGAATAGACCCCTGTGTGTGTAATGATAAGTTAGATAGCATCTTGTGGCTCTGTGTATGATTTCTGATCTATTGTGCCAGAGATACTACAGCATGAGAGAGAGCTGCTGTCATTTTCAATAGGAAGTGAGAACTTTAAGAGCCTGAGAACTGTCCTCTTTTTTGAATAGCACTTTTGCTGCATGAAGTGTAATTTATTTTTATCACAGCAGGCATAAAGCTTCCAGGTTTTCATAAAGAAAAATGATCCATATAGTCCCAATGTCGATTGAACAATCATTTGAAAACCCGTAAATTCAAAACACAGCTCTTTCCTCTTTCCTGATGCAAAGTAATATTGCTTTTTTTGCTGCAGCTTTTAATTTTTTTAATCTTGGAATTTCATTAGTACTTTGGATATACTATATAAGAGTGATTTAATCTCAGTAATTATATTTCTAGATATCAGTTTGCCTGTAGCAGTACACATGATTTAATTATAGTAACAAAAACTTCTTCAGATAGGACTTCCTGCACTTTCAAAATCTTTCAGAGTGGTACTTCCTGAACTATTTTTTTTAAAGTAGAAAGTGTGAATCAATCATTAAAATTTGTGAAAAAAGTGGAAAGGGGAGGAAAGGATGAGGGAAAAGGGAAGAGAAAGGAATTGTTTGTATCTTGCCTGATACACAAACACACCAGAAGAAAGGAAAACAAAGGAAGACTAGTTATTAGTCCTACAACTTGTCAGTTTGATTAGTGAACGGTTGCCTCTCTCTCTTCTGAGAAAATACTACATCTTTAAATGATGTCCATTCTTAAATGTAGAAACCTTGCATTGTGTCTCTTAATGCATAATTGGACTGTCTTTTAATACAAGCAGAGGCACTTGTTTCTGAATATAAACCCTGCACCTCAACAGGTCAGGAAGATAGTAAAAACCTGTTGTTTGGCTTTGTCTTGGGGAATAATGGAGTCACTAATCTACTTGATCTCTGGGAGTCAGATAAAGAAGAAAGTGAACGATGCATACATTTTAAAGATGGAAGGCACTTGTAAAAGCAATTCCTTTGGAGGGAAAAAGTAGAGCAAAGGCTGTTGGAAACCTTTTAATTAGTACTAATTACCTCAGCAGAAAACGTTGGAGGCTTGAAAGGATTTGTGTCAGCAAGTGAAAGATCAAAGATTGCGACGCTCGCATTTTAATCTGTTGGCTATAAAAACGAATGAGGGGGTGGTAATGGGGCCCATGAGAATGACAACCCAGGTGGTGGAGGCCTTAATCCCTTCTTTACTGCTAGTGCCTGAGGCCTAGTTCCAATTACATAATAAGATGATTTAATTTTTGCTTTAATTTTAACAAAAATTAAGTTTATTTTAGCCTTCAGTAAGGACAAGACAAGGTTTCCAGACAAAATCCTGTCAATTTATTTCTTTTAATGTTTTAAGTCCAAGCCTTTACTTAGCCATTTTTTCCCTAAGTGGCTGAAGCTGCTCTGTACAAGGCCACGAGGCAGCAAAGGTGCTTTGATGTGGTCCCTGCAAATGGGGAGGGGCTTGCAGCAGGTCACTGGTGGCCACTGTGGCAGCATTTAGGGGAAGCTGGTAGTGCCATGAGTGAGCCTTCTTTCTGGTTTTTTTTGTTGTTGTTGTTGTTGTTGTTGTTGTTGTTGTTTTGCTTATTTATTGTTTCATATGGCTTTTGTTGTTTGTTTTTTGTTTTTTTTCCAACAAACTGCCTAATTGCATCAGTGAAGAATAGTTCATGGGCATGGTGATATTTCAGTTCTTTGTATTCTTTCAAAACACTCCAGGTGGGTTCACATGATCATGTATGAGGTAAATTACATCTTTTTTTTTGTGGCTTGAGCAGATTATGTGCCCCTCAGAAATCTCATTGTCATTGAATTCCTCTATGGTCAAAAGAGTGAGCAGGCTGAGCCTGAAGAGAGGCTGATGGCTGCAATGTAGTCATCAAATGGATTGATTTACATCCAGGAATTTCCAGCACTTCTGCACAGCCAGGCCCAACCTTTGTGTTGAGGGGCATGTAGATGCCTCTTGAAGCAGCTTTGGGTTTGCAATTCAACTCATGCAGTCAGGTGTCATCTATGCACAGGGAACTGATAGGGTTTGAGTTTAGGGATTTTTTTTTTTTAACTGGGCTTTTACAAAAGGTTATATTACTTATGCTCTGTGGATTCAAGTTGCAGCCACTCATGGTTTTGGTTTTACAGGTAGTTGCACTAAAAATCCAGAGGCAGTGGCAACATCAGTAGTCAGGCCTCTATTCTCAGATCTTTAAATTTATTTATTCAGCAACGAAAGATTGAGATAAACTTGGAACTACATACTTCATTAAATTTTATATTGATTTTTAAAAAATATTTGAATCATGTTAAATGTGTATATGATTTAGATAATTGTTTGACAGTGTATATAATAGCACATCTTCAACTACTAGCGTATGCTGCTTGTAACTCAGCCTTCAGCTTCAGGTTCTTATGGTGTGTGATTTTATGCTGACATAGTAGAAAGCAGTGCTTATTTCAAAATAGATTGTTTTGAAGGAAGTCTTTTGGTCCCTCAGTAGGCTTTGTATGTGTTGGCATGACAGTAATATGTGAAGCAACCTTTTCAAACATAAGACTTGATGATCTCGGAGGTCTTTTCCAACCTTAATGTTTCTGTGATTTTATGAGTAAAACCCAGATGTCAAAGTTCAGTGTTGTCTTCCTTTTGCTTGCCTTTTTCTAATCTGTGGAATGTCAGTTGTCTTTAGGCGTGTTATGGAGAAACTTTTCTTGAATCTCACTCCTAGGGCATGGAGAAACAATTGGACTGAGACCTGACCCTCTTTCCAGAGCAGTGTAGGGGAGTAACACTAGCTTATTTTTGGGAGGGGTGGCTCTTTCCTGTTGTATTGCTCCATCATGGGCCATGGCAGGTGACTGTCCCTGTGAAGCTCTTCAGAAAGACCCAAGGTGGTTCTCTGTTTCTCCAGGAGATGATGGTGCAGTCCCTTTATTTTAACATGATCCTAAGATTTTTTGTATTGTTGTGTGGTGTGAAGAACGTTTGAATATATATGGGCACAGTGACCAACTAAGAGTGTATTGATATGATCTGTGTTTTGGTAGTTAGTCATTATCAACATCATCATCATCATCCCTAGCCTATCAAATCCACAATTGTATATCTTTTGATGATGGGATTTCTGCTGGACTGTAATTTTCCAATCAGATTTTAGACAACTTATTAATTTTAGGAACTGAAGAGGGAGGTGGGAGGACAGAAACCAATACAAAAATAGCCTACCATAGAGTCCATAGTCCATCCTCTTGGACTGTAGGTTGTTAGCAGCTCTCTTTTCCTGCTAGTGTTATGTATGGTTCAATTTTAAATATATATATATATGTATATAAAAAAAATATAAATAATTTAAAATATAAAATGTAGAAATTGAGGATTCTGACAGGAGGACACTATCCAGCATTTTTTATTATGTGTATTTCTTTTTTTTTTTTTTTTACATGATATATGAATTGAAAGAAATGTATTTGTTGTCCATCATGTATGTTTCTGGGAAATTTTATTGACTTATGTGATAATCTTTATAATCTCAGAGTCTGAATTCTAAAGTCTTGTTTTGAGCAAATGCTTTTCATTATTAAACACTCTGTGCTTCCATTGCTGAGGCAATGTGTTAATATCAGTTGTTATTTTCCATAGTATGAACAATGGTAAAAATAAACAAAAGAAACCCCGAAATGAACATTGCAGTAAACTAATAACTTCATTTTGGCCATGCATTTGTTGTTTACTTATGCAAGCAGTTACTTTTGTAAACAATTTTAATGCATGTTGCAAGACTTTAATTGAAACACAACTTCCCACCACCACCCAATTTGACTACACAGGTTGAATGAACAGATTATATGAAAGCATTATCTAAATCACAAGGATATAAGGACATGCTTATATCTGATTTTGAACTCACATACCCAGATCTTTGCAGGATAAGGCCCAGTAACACAAAAAAGTTATTCAAACAATTAGTCCTGAGCAGTTATCATGCAATAGTGTTTGACTGAGTGCAGTGTGTGGTAATGATTCCCAAAAGTCATGGGGTGTTTCCTTGCTTTCTGCTCTTTGCAAGGGTGATTTATGAGTTTACAAGTTCCTTCCCAAACTCTATAATTGCCCTGACAGTTTCCCAGATGGACTATATCCAAGTTGGTATAAAACAGTACTCATTGCAGCTGGACCTTCTAATTTATCTGGGGTTAGGTATAGGACTTCTTGTTCTTTTTGTCTCTATTTAAACTTCTTTTTACCTCCCAAGAAACACTGTACCATTGTAATTGGTACTACATTCCCTTCAAACACCACATATTCCTGAAAGCTGAGTTTTATGAATGGAAACAAGGACAAATACAAAACTCCATCTTTACATATACTTAGCAAGTCAACTTTCCTCTTGCCAAATCCATCTTCTCTAGGATTCCTGGCATGAATTCCAGCAGGTTCCCCTTCTCAGTCCCACCGTCAGTTCTGATTTAGTGCTGCCAGAAACCCGAAACTTTGGTGGTCACGTTTGCAGATTGTTGGTAATTCTGTGTTTTGTATCAACCGAGTGGCTCCTCCTAGCCCTGAACGCAACTATTTGCTCTTTCTCCCTGGCAGTGCCAGACTGGCCAGTTACATCCCACTCCAGCTGGACTTGTCCTGCTCCCTGGCATTCATGCCTTCTTACTAAGTGTTATACAAGACACATACACACACTTCACAAACTGTCCCTGTTATGCCACTAGTTTAGAAAGAGATGAAAGAGGATATAATGTTAACATTGATGACAGACCCAGTAACACAGTTACTTTGTTTAAACAAGCCCATAAAAAAGTGTTTCCCCTCTTGCAGCTTTTCTGCTGTTGCAAACTTCCAGTTGCATAATGTACAATTCACTGGAGATTGTGCAGACATAAGCAAAAGAAAAAGCTGTCTCTTGCTTGTGTATACTTGTGCTTTGGAGTAAAGCACATCCATGTGGAAGATGTGCTGCCTAGCAGTTAGGTAAACTCCTTGAAAGGATACTAGTTATTCTCATTTGACTCAGTCATGTATGTTTTTATGCTAAGTTTTATAGGTCTAATAATCTGTTTACTAGCTTTTGGGACTTAAGTGTGTGTTATAGGAAGGAAATCTGTTACAAATAATGGTTTGAGAACAAAAGAAATATAAAGTAAAGGTGAAAATTTGCCTTGCACCTGGAGATCATTAAAAGATTTTCAAACTATACACCAGAAGTTAAATTTCATAAATTGTTACTGAAGCACCTAAGGTTATCTTTTTAAGGCACCTAAGGGCTTGAGCATTAAGGATGCGGATGACCAAAATGTTCAGAAAGACAATACTAAAAGTTGTATTGTGATTAAAATAAATATTGAAGGATAACCTAGATCCTTACTCCAGAGACATAAGGGTGTGTATTATTCTTGAACAAATTTTTTAAACATGTAACAAATGAGAGCCTTGTGTGATCAATTTTGTTGGTGTAATTGAGAATTTCAATGATCAGAAGATACGTGACTTTTGGAAGCTCACCAGCAGTGGCTTACATTTTGATTCAGTTACTCATATTTGTTTGAGGAAGTGTGCAGTTTAAATAGATCCTTTTAAAAAAAAAAAAACAGCCAAAACGTTAATGCAATGATTCTCACTTCAGTACTTTATTAAATCTATTTAAATATGCATTTGAATACTTCAGAGGCTTTAAACTGAATGTTTAAAAAGAGATGAATGCAGTGGCGACTAAATTTTAATTGCCTCTAATCTCTTGCTACCATGACAATAAAAATAAAAACTTTTTAGAAGAATATTCTATGTAATACATTATTTGCCAGGAATATTCTTAATCAGCAAATCCATGTAAGTACGAACATACATTTTCTGCTTTTCCATAATTTTAATATGTAAGTTGTATGCTTCTAATAATCTTTGTGTTCTTCTTATCTGCATTTAACGGCATTAAGATATCTTCCTTAATATTATTGAAAGTGGAAATATCTTTGTCTTCTTCTTCCCCTTTCTCAACAAATTTAATGGAAAATTTAAAAATTTGAAATTAATCTACTCTATCTTATTTTGCTGTGCAGTTCTGAAGGACTCCGATGAACCTGGATAAGCTTTAGGGAGAGACACATCAAATATAGGCAGACAGCTCCTGTGTCTGGTAACAAAGAGTGAGGAGGTCAAAACTATCCCAACAGGCCTGAGCAGGTCAGTCAGAGGCAAATGTTGGAAATAAAATTTGGTGGGGAGGGGAGTAAGGGGCCTGGGTCAAGTCCTGTTCAAAAAGTCAGCTTTGTCAAAAGCTTCAGTCACATTCTTACCTACAGGCAACCTCTGCTGATCCCAACTCATTAATCGAACTGGAGAGCCGTCTTGACCCTGGCTCCTTCCCTTTGAAGTGTGGTGTCCTCTGCAGCATGAGGAAATAATTTGCTGCCTGATTCAATGAGCCATCAGTAGAGCCAGCAGACCTAATGACATGTGAGAATATTAACCTCCTACCACGAAGAGCTGTGAATCTTGAGAGGCAGTCTATAATTCACCCAGCACTCCTGAGCCTTCCCTTTCTGTCTTATTCTTGCACTCACTTTCTCACTCACAGGGAGAGAGAGAGAGAGGAGAGACCCTCTTGTCGTAAAACTTTATTTCCTTCGGTAGTGTGAGCCTTACTGAGCTGCTTGATAATGAGTTACTTTCCTTTTGCAGTTGGATAAAATTTATACTGAAAACTAGATGTCTGTCTTGCATACAGTAATTTCTGTTTAAAATATGACACAGGCTACATAACTGACATAAGAGGGTGGTAATCTGAATATTTACCCAGGTAGACTATTTTATATTTCCTTATTTATTTTTCATCATCAAAGGAAAAAAGTAAAAGAAAGAAACCAAACATGCATAAAAACGATGTTGTTCTGTATAATGTATGTTTTCCAGCTGCCCTCAATCAAGAGGATCTTTCTGCAATTCTCTTCTTTTTTCATTTTCTTTTTTTTTTTTCTTAATACCTAAAGAGTAAAACAGTTCTGCCTGGCCAAGTACTGTGTGTTATGTGCACACACAAGGGTGTGTTCTCACCCTTTGATTCTTAACAAAGAAATAGATTGTTGGTCTAATCCCATGCTTTAAAAGTCAGGGCTGGTTTTTCTCTTGTTGACTCCTTTAGAATTTTCAGTCATAGATTCAGGTCTCAATGTCTGGTAAACTTCAGAAAGTGAGCCACTGTTATTCATGTGGCTAAATAATGAGAAAGGAAAAGCAAAAATGGCTCTGTGTGTATATACTACCCACCAAGAAAATGGTGGTGATTACCAGACTTTACACTGTTATATAACCATATACAGTAAAATACTGTGGGAGGTTTTTTTTTCATTTTTGATGTATTTTCATAGTGCTGATTGGTGCTGGATAAGGTCAAAATTTAGAGATTATGGGTACAGATGGGGAACAGTATCCATCACAGCAAATCCCAGACCAAAGGGACTACTGCTGGCAACTTAGTCTTGTCTGTGCTATAAAGGGGTTTGGGTCTTTTTACTGTAACTGTACTGGCAAATTCATCATCTTTGGTGGAAACAGTTTTCAGAAGCAAATAAAGTTGTAGCAAGTGTGAACACTTATAATGGTAAGAAAATATTTCTCCACTGGCAGTGAAAGTTAGTGATACAGTTGTGTAGCCAAGGCTTTTCTGTTGGAAATTGAGCATAAATTCTGTTTTGTTACCATTAGAGGGATATTTTGATTCTGAGGAGTTGTTGGTAAAAACTGTTGGTGTATTGTGTGGATCTGGGCACAGGCTAAGATACCATGAATAGGTAATAAAGGAGGGTATGGAGACAGAGCAGGGTAGATAGCAGAAGGAAATAATAAATAAATGGGAGTCATACGCTGTTTAACAAGTACTACAGTGTCTGTGGTATGCACCTATGTAGATCCCTGTCATTTTAAGTTGTTCTAAAGATATTTTTTTACATCAAGGTATTCAGTGTTATGTCCATTAACTATTCTCTGCTATCATGCTAGAGCAGTCTATTAGTCGTTCTCACCTCTTATAGCTGGTCACAAAGGCCAGTCCCCTTGCCTCTCTCTGCTTCATCTTTTTTATTAAGTTTATTAAAACTAGTCAGATTATACTTTCTTATGGCACAGGCTGTGCTTGGTCCATTCATTATGGTTTCTTATCTTGGCAGGCAATCTGAATTGAACGGCAGCTAGTCCATTATGCACATATGAAGCCCATCACTCCTCCAGCAATGGCCAATTCATCAAACATTTATCTTTTGCCCTCTGAGCAGTGCGTCAATTTGCTTGTCAATCCTCAGCCTTGGTTGTTGTGGAAGATGGGAGAAAAATTACTTTTCTTTTCCCCCTTCTCACTGAACTCTGGTAGTCGAAATGGGCTTTACTCTACTCACTCTACAGGCTTGTTAGCCCCCGCTTCTCTGTGCAAAAAGGGGAGGGGTCAAGTTGCTATCTGAATTGCAGAGTGACAGATTGATCCAAGATACAGTAAAGCTTTCATTATGGCACTGCCTTTGCACTTGAATTTGCTCATATTTCCATTATAATACTGTTTTTTAGGCAGTTTATAAATAGGTTCTTCACTTGGCACATGGAGCTGAGAGGAGCTTTTAAGAATGAATACATTGCAGGGTTTTAGCTCTTTGTAGGTTGTTTGTTTGTTTACTCTTTTTTTTTAAACAGGGAGGTTTGTATTTTGTAAACTCTGGCATGTTCTTTTTCTATTTCTAATCAGTAATAATTAATTGAATTCTTTCAAGTTCAGGAAATGGCAGTTTGCTTTTTTTTTTTTAATGCTGTTTGTTTTACTAGGACTGAATCCATGTTAAGATTGGGGAAAAAGACAAATAAAACAAGAGACTTGCATCCAAGTTTTCCTCTTAAGTCCTCTAACCTTATTATTCTTCATCAAATACTTTCAAGAAATATTAGCAGAAGAATGTTAAAATCCATACTTAAAAATATTAGGGAAGTGATGCATCCACTGAACTACTGGTGCTGTTTTTTCCAGAACACCCTTTGACAAACTTTTATGAATGCATAGAGTCACTTCCTCTCTGCTTGATAATTCTTAGCACTGTTTTGCAGACTGTATTTTGTTATATTGTACTTATTCGATGACTAGGTGACTAAGAGCTCATTTTCTGATCCATTTTGTATTATTTTAAAATATTTTATATGGCTTACATGAAAACTGCCTTGCCACAGGCTATAGTACACTGATTGTAATTTTATTTAAATTTAAACAAGATTGTAACAGTAATATCATATAAAATCTTGGCATGTTTAATTCTAGAGATGTAATATGAAAACTTAAGCAAAAAGAAGCCTAACATGAAGGATAAAGCTTAAGCTGTATTAATGGGATCTTCTCTTGAGCAGAGGTGTGTTAAATATACACAGTGAAATCTGAGACTTTAAGAAGTTCATTAGAAAAGAAATTGAACCCATCACAGTCAGACTGGTTGCAAAATCATCTTTTTTTATTTGTTTATTTGTTTTATTTCTCTCTGTGTGTGTATGTTTTGTTTTTTGTTATTTTTTTGTTGTTCTTGTTTTTTTGTGGGTTTTTTTAGTAGGGTCTTGGTAGGAGAGAATGGTCTTTGAATAACTGAATGGTTGACTGTAATATATTTTTGTGAGCTACTGAAAGCTGTAATTGGGATTTGTGGTTTATTTCACCAGCTAAATAATCCACCCCAATGGGGGACAACTCTAACAGGTTTTTTTACCTTAATGTTGCAGATTCTTCTATAATTTCATTGCAAGATTTTGGACAAATAGGTTGTGTTCATCCCTCCCAAATATATGTGCTTCACTGAGCCTCACCTAAAGGTCTGATTTACCTTCTGGAAGTGCCCGTCTTTTCTTGCTACCTGTAAGGAGTTATGAATAACTGGGCGTCTGTGGATGGATGCATTGTTGCTTTTCAGATAATGTCGTCATTTGAGGAACTGCTGCTTAATAGCAAAATCCCTCTCTCAAGAAATTCTGCATTTCTGTTTTATAATTGGTAGTAATGGGTCTGAAATGTTGTGAACTTAACTTTTAGAATTCAAAAGGCTCATCTCTATCTATCTGTTTATTGACTCTATTTTCGCTTGTGTTTTCTTTGAGGTTTTGGGGTGAGGGGTGACTTGTAAGGGTAGAGAAGTTTGAGCTTCTTTTTTTAAGCAATGGAATTTGTTGGGTAAGACTCAGAACAAGACTATTAAAAACCAGAAGAAGATTCTGAGTTTTCATGAATCCCTACCATTTTAATGTGCTTATGTAGCTCTAGTTGTGCGAGATGTTTTCATCCCAATCTTTCTGGTAATATGGTGTCCTATGTAGTCTTGTGTGCTTCCAGTGTATAAGAAAAGGAGAAAAACAAGGGATGGATACTTATTTTATTATATATCTGGAAGTTAAGTATGACCTTTATGTGAAAAGATTCAGAAACTAATTGTAGATCCAGTTCATAACTGAAGTTTAATCTTTTCTTGTGGAGATCTCTTTTTCATAGGTATTCAATGATGCTGCTCATTCATTTCTTTCCATTTTCTCTTTTGCTGACCATATTCATAGCCTTGCCCCAAGTTTTACTGAAATAGCTGCTTACAGATATTTTGTTTACTAACAGAAAGATGGAAATGTACTGACTGAAAGTGAGGCAAAATGCTACCTCTAGACAGCCTGCAAAATACTAACATTCCCTCTGATAGTAGACAAAACAAAGCATTTCTTGTTTTCAAAACACTGACAACCTTGTTATCCATTGAACAGAATTTCATGATTCGTGTTTTATGACTTGTCTACTCTAACCTGGGCCCTGGCCCACACTAGAAATTTTGGACGTTCTTTACTTTCACTGGGGTGCTTTTTTTTCTTTTCTGGTGTTCTGCCTTGGTCCAGAAGTCATGTCAGATCTGTCCATTAAATACTTCATTCTGTTTTCTTTCTGGATCTATTATCATGCAGAAAACTGTGAATAAACCCTAAGTAGGACTGGGAGGTGGGGGAAAGCATTTATTTTTGAATACTGTAGGATCATTTTTTGATGCTTTACTTGTACTTTGTCTGCCTGATTCATATATATATATATGTGTATAAACATATTTGTTGCTCTTTGTTTTATTTTGGTGAGGTTAAGTCAAAGGACTAGAAGTCAAGACTTCTGGGTGTTATTTCTTGTCTCTTAGAAAATTGCTGGAGGTCACCTTCCGTTAGTCACTTAACCTCTCTCTGCTTTACTACAAAATGGAATTTTAAGCTCAGCAGGTCTTTGAAAAGTAATTCATTAATGTTTAAAAAAAATGCTTTGTGCTCCTTGGCTGGCAGGTGCTGGAGAAATAGAATTTGCATTTCTATTTAAATACTGAAATTATCAAGTACAAGGGTTCTCATGTTGATTCTGCTCTCCTGAAATCTGTTAAAACATTAAAGGCAAGAAAAAAGGTATTTTAAAAAGCTCTTGTTTTGTAACAGCTCCATCTTTAACTTCTGCTAATGGCTATCTCTTCTCAACAAAGTGCAAATCAATTTCAAGGCTAAACCCAAACTCTCTCATTTACATATTGTTAACTGCTCTCTCTTTTCCTGTTAAACAGGAGGAAAAAGTCAATTAGATATGAGGCAGCTGTCTTATTAATAGAGGGGTGGGATAAAATGTGGGGAATACTTCTTTTTCAGCATATGCTTCTGAGCAGCTTGTTCTTCTGGACAAGGACAACTGCAGAGTACCAAGGTTTGTCTATTACATGAGAGGGTTCTGCTTTTTTTCATTTATAAAATGTCATATTTTCATTGTCAAATATTACCAAAATGAAGACTTGCTTTTTACTTGCATTGTAACCAAATCCCTGTCAGGTCAGAGGGACCACATGAAATAGTGTAGTTGACAATTACCATGCATACACATATAAAGAAAAAAAATTTCTGTCATGACATTCCTTTATGATTAAAACTTTTTACAAACCATGAATGAATTATGGAAAAGAAAGCTGGAAGAAATCATGCTGATTAGCCAAAGAACTTGGATAAAATGACATTTCTGAGACCTTTATATTCTAAAGGATTATTTACTGTCTGCTTACAGAACATCTTAAGTCGTTTTGCAGAGGGAGTCAGTTTCCTGTTTAACGCAGTGTTTTTGTAAGCTAATGAGGGCAAAGCGTGAGCCATAGGCAATGATGCTGTGATATTAGCTGTGACAGGGAGCTTGATCATAATTATCTTAACGAGGATAGGGTTAATTACAGTGGAAACTTAAAGTTTTTTCTGTTTGAATGAGGCGGCACTGAATACGTTGTGATGTTTTGTCGGTTTGATGTGACTTTGAAAATTGCAATGGAAATCTCTTGGCAGCAGTTGCTCTCCTCTGGGAGCAAAGTGTGAGCCCTGCAATGAGGTAACTGAGACGGTACCTGTGGGTGAGATAATGGGCAGCTTTCATGACATTAGAGCTGGGACAAGCAACCCTGCAATCCACCTTAGTGATGTTTATTGGCCTTTTTAAAGTAGGGCAAACAACTACTTGCCACTGGCCCTTCAGTGCTGGTTGTATTGTTGTGGTAAGATTGTGCATTTTTTTTAATATACTAATATGGAAAGACATTTTTTTAATGCCGTGAACTATGAGAAAACAGCTCAGACTTAATTTTAGACTGGTTCTCTTTCTTAGGGGATGTCCCTCTTTTTATACTCCTCTCTTGGGTTGTTTGTGTCCTTCCTATGCTGTGTATATATACACATTCCTCTCCTGTTTTGTAATGGGCTCATAAGGAAATACTTGGAGTACATTAATATTTCTCTCATCCTCATTAAAAATAAAAATGACAGTATTTTGTGCTGATTTCTGTCTCAGCTTCTCAAAAATGTTTTCTATATATGAATTCCCAATTGCAATCCTTTCTTATCCGCCATGTGCAGATAGGAAATTGAGGCTCACAGAAGTTATGGGACTTGCTGAAGTTTGTACCATAAATCTATTGTGTGGATTGTACTTAAAACTTTTACATTTTGGAGTACAACTGCTGGGCAGTATTTTCTTATATAACATGATGGTAGATGATGCCTAGAATTCAGTAGCTATAATCACTGAATGATAACAAACACTTTTATTTCCTTTTTTGTTTCTTTGCCATATCTTACCTTTCTTTTTTTTTTTTTTTGGTGCTAATGTTTTCTTCTGGATAAGATGAAACAAAGAATTTCATGGATAGCAAAATAACATATATCTGTAAATTTATATTAATGGCTACACCCTCTCTCTGTACTGTGGCAACCCCTCCCATCTTCCTGGACTCTGAATTTAGGTGATTAAATCACCAAGTGCACACTGCTCTGATGACATGAAAACAGCAATTATAAGCAACCCCCTGTGTAACATGGCTCCTTTTTAACTGAGCAGCTAATAACATTACATGGCAAAAATTATCAAAACCAGACAGGTGTAAGGAGATTTGCGCACACTTTTCTCTGCCTATCTATGAAACTAGTACTCTTGTGTTCAGCCCAGGGTTGTGAAAGAAAGGCTGTTTCAATAGGCAACTCCCTCTAGTGTTTCAAGGCCTTTTGTCCCACTTCATGGCTTGTCATTTTGTTTTATGCCTCCCCTGCAGCAGTTTTGGATGTGTGCTTTCTTCTCCTTGCCAGTTGCCAACCATTTGCTGATTCTCATGATAAGAGTATTATATTTGCATAACATAACTCAGGAACAATGTGTATTTTGATGCTGACACTGACCAGAGCCCAAGCAGTGTTTTTTCACAAAGGACCTATTAACATCCCATAAGGCTCTGTGGTGCTGACAAGGAGGTGGCCTTCTCTGAACTCTTTTGGCAAGTCAAAGTCATACATTGAAAAGCGAGGTTTGGAAATAATCCACTATTTATATAATAAAGAGTATTTAAGGGGAATTTGCTAAACTAGGTTTGTCAAACTGAAATGAAAACTCATAACAGCTCGATAAACTCACTGCTACTTCCTCTGGGTTATTTTGCCTTTTAAAGGTACTTGGGGGAAAGCACTGTCTGAGATGTTTGCTGATTTCTCCTCTGATCTTGAATTTGGCAAAACCAAGTCTGTTGCAACCTTTTGCTGAACTAGCTGGCTCAGTGCAGCATGCTAGCACAGCTCTTAAAGGAGTACAGTTTTTGTAGGCTGAATTGAGGGGTTTTTTTTCAAAATTACTTGTTAAAGGCAAGTGCAAAAAGTGTGACTCTTACTGTGGTGATTGTTTCAGTATAATGTTTATAATAGAGGCTTTTATTTTTTCTGCTTCAGAACTTGTAGTCTCAAGGCGTTGTAACAAAATAGATAGGCCATAGGGTATAGGCATGGCAAATTTTCCTCAGGTCTGACTGCCCTGCATCAAAATGTCATTAGTAATAGTTGTACCTCCCTTTCAAGTCAAGGGACTGTGAGCGCTTTAGAGTCCTTGGACTGAAATACACTGCTTCACTGTTGTGCGAATGTTACTTGAATATTCATAGTTTAGTGTACAGTACCCAGTGTAAAGGTCACAGACTTGATTTCTTTCTGTTGCTTGAACCCTCTAACTGTGATCTATAAATTGTTAGTAAGTTGTATCTACAAAAGCTGGATCTGGTTGTTGTTGTACAGATGAATGTTAAATTGTCTGATTTGAAACCCATATACTTTCTAATAATTGTGTTTTCCTCCAGTAGTAGGGTCTTTAGAACATTCTAACAGGGACATTTTGATCTTTGCCAAAAACTAGGGAGAGGGTGAGGAAATCCCCTCAGTATAAATGTCATTGCTAACTGAATAAACAGTACAGACTGCATCTCCCTTATTCATCACATTTTAAAAAACAGCCAGGAGATACAGTGATGATCTTCCCACTGGTAGGCATAGTAGATCAGCTGTCAACTCATGCAATCTCAGCATATCTTTAGGTGTCTGGTAGGTGAATTAGCTGTGAATGCGTGTCTGTGCGTATGCTTTGTATATCATGTGTCTTAGTTGATTAATGTGTGGTTTTGGTTTTTTTTTTTACTGTTGGAATGTGCAAGCATTAAGAATCAAGCTTGGAATAGGTGTCTTAATAAGGTACTGAAATGTTCTTTTTTAGTTTTTTTTTTTTCTTGTACTTTGCTATCGGAGGAATGAATACCACCAGAATGTTGTTTATTTACAAGGCATCATCTTCACTGCCATGTTGTCAAATGCTCCTTTTTAAAGCTACTCTCTGCAGTCTGACCTGTGGCTTGACAGTGGGATAGTAAGTTCTGAGAAGAAAACAAATGCCTTTTCTCTCCAGAGTAATTCTGCATTTTATTTTGTAGAGAACGTTTCACTTTGTTTGCAGGGACTGAAAAAGCTAATTAAGTGGTTAATAAAAAGGGGGAAAAAAACCCTCTTCTACATTTCCTATTATTGCACGTAAGGTAACTGCTAAGAAATGATACTTGAAGTTGTATTTATTATTGTTAGCAGGGTATGATATTTCTTGGCAGAAATGATGGATGACAACTTAAATTTGTGTCCAGGGAATGAAGGTGAACTGTGACAGAGTTATTTATCTTGGGAATGGAGGTTAGGGTCAGGCGAGGCTGGGTGCCTGAAGGCACAAGACATTGACAAATTCATCCTGCAGGCCCCATATCTGAAGCCTTTTGTTTTGGATCCTGGCTACTCACTAAGTGACCCGCATCCTTCATCCTGCCAGCATGTGAAGGATGTGTTGCAGTGCCAGCACTCCCCTTGCCACTAATGCTTGTCATTCACTCTTCTGACAGGCCCAAACCAAAACTATTCCCACTCCTGAAAGGGAAGGTTAAAATATTTATTTCAGCTCATAATGGCCTCCCTGATTTAGGGGAGTATCATTTTTCCTGTTGCCTTTGTCGTTTGCAGGTCACTAGAAGGACTGAAAACATTCAGTTACTTGGAAGAACTGATCCTGGACAACAATCTACTTGGAAATGACCTTCTGTTACCCAGGTTACCCCACCTCCATACCTTAACGCTCAACAAGAACCAAATATCCTTTCAAAGAAATACCTGCAAAATGTCAAATGAGTTTTATGTGTCAGCCAAATTAAAGTATGTGAAATATAGCTCATGTGCAGACAAAGCATTCTCTCGTTTGGCACCTGGAATACTTCATAGTAATTTATTATAGGTCATTCATAAATGAAATGCACCATTATATCTTCCTGTTGCTCCATTTTAGTGAGAGATCTAAGTTATGGCTCTGAAGAAATCTTTCTAACAGATAAAATAGAGAAAGAAAATAATGTCAGTGCTACCAGTGTGCAGCAGTTCCTGTGTTTGCTTGGGGTTCTGTTGCAGGCTGACCTCTAGTGGAATAGAACGTGCAGTGAAATGCTGTTACGATTTTATACTTTAAATAGCTCTTAAAACATTAAAGTAAAATAAAATTAATTTAAAAAAAGACACACAAAAATTTTAATACTTTTCTCTATTTTAATGAAACTGTAATATCCCCAATTTGATATCTACTGTGGAGCTGCAGCTCTAAAAGCAAGTCACTTGGTGTTCCAGTTCTGTATAAATTCATATAAAATACTATCCAAATCAAGGTCTTAATACATTAAAGTATTTTGATGTATGGTTCAGTCCAGTTGTAACCAATCAGTCACTTTGCCATATGCCTGAAGTTAGTGCCTGTTTCTGTTTATTAAGAATAAATATTTCAGCATTTGTCTAAGTACTCTGCTCAATCTGAGCCCCTAGTCTGTGGGCTTATAGATAGTGGTCTGTAAAAACTAATTATCTGCAAGTTCTGTGGGCATAGACTTGATTATTACATAATTTTCCCATACTTTGACCCTTCTGGAGATTCGAACATGTGTAATATAAGATTTTACAGAAGGGAAGGGTGATCAAATTGTGGCCGAAAGGCCAACTGAGGCCTGCAGAGTCTTAGAGCACAGACTGTTAAAGCCCTCTCCTTGTAATTGCAGCGTGAGGACAAAGCTGCTCAACTGCAGGCTTTTATTACAGACAATGTAAACAGAGAGCAATTTACCTCCTACTAAAGCAAAATCCTCCTACTGAGGGGAATAAAAATAACTGCAGATTCTACGATTTCTGCACTTATTTTTGACTCTATAAATAAATAAAAATCAGCAGAGTAACTTTTTTTTCTTGGAGCCCTGGAAATTTGCCAAGAGTGTTTCTTGAACAGTAACCATCGTTACTGTACTAGGTATTTGGCTAGATTTATGGTTAATGTAGGATACTGTGGGTTGGATTTGAATAACTGGTTTTATTTTTTATTGTTTGGTGCCATAGTAAAATCTGAACTGATGAACAATGAACAAGAACATTTTTGGTGATACATTGGGTGGTGGTATGTCTGATGCAGTATATCTCCTTCTACTAACCATGAAATATAAATTTGGCCATAAGACCAAAAAACGTGTCATTATATTTGTCCTTTGAGGGAATGTCAAGGAGAAATTTTACACTTGCCAAAAGGAGGGAAGGGGTATTGAATAATAACTTGGTGAACAAAATCAGAGAAAAAAAAAATCCTGTCAGAGGTAATCTTTAAAGAATTTCTACTAGTCTCACAGACATACTAAAATAGTATTGTCAAGTGAGTAAGCTCTCAAAATCAATGATAACATGGTAAGAAAGATTTGATCTATCCTGGGATTTTTTTTAATTCAATCTAAAAACTATGAAGTTAGAGCTTTGAGAGTATTAAGCTACCCAGGTTATAGAAATAATGTATGCATTTTGTAGTGTGCTACCAATAATTTAATAGAGGAGTTGCAAACTGCCCAGGGAAGAAAAACTAACCACTGTCCATCATTAACATTTTGAGCCCTAGGGACCAATGATCTCTTGTAGGGAGGATACATCAGTCTTCAGAAGCACAGAAACCTTCTAGATTCTTCTCTTCAATGTGACTGCCATATTTGAAAAAGATCTTATTTGAACTTGAATCTCTTCTTTTAATGAATTATTTCTCTGTTGAATTCTTTGAAAAATGTTAAAAAAAATGTACATTTAATAGAATAATGAAATACAATACAGAAAAGATTGTTCAGTATATGACAGTAGCACTACATAAAGGACAAAAGTGAGGAAAGAACGCTGACCTGAAACAAAATGTCGATTGGTGGAATATTATTATGCATATATAAGGAGAGTGAGAGAGAGATGAAAACAAACAAAAATCCAAACTGACCCCTATGAAAATTGGAATGCCATATAAAACTTAAAGCTCATATGAGATCTTTCCTGGGTATTTCTTAATATTACCGTACTCTTATCTCCTTTTATGGCTTCATTTTGATCCATATCTTGTTTTGGTAGTTCTGATAAGAGCTTTCTACTCCTTTTACATGGTTCACTTATTGTGTGACATTGTATGTGTAAACAACATTTGGCCCCTCCTAACATAGTGTCTGAGGTGAAGAGAAGAGGCAGGCACTGGTCTCTTCACTCTCATGACCAGTGACAGGACTCAAGGAAACAGCATGAAGCTGTGTCAAGGGAGGTTTATGTGAGATATCAGCAAAAGATTCTTCACCTGAAGCGTGGTTGGGCACTGGAACAGGCTCCCCAGAGAAGTGGTCACAGCACCAAGCCTGACGGAGTTCAAGAAGCATTTGGACAATGCTCTCAGACACATGGTGTGATCCTTGGGATGTCCTGTGCAGGACCAGGAGTTGGACTCAATGATCCTGATGGGTCCCTTCCAACTCAGCATATTCTATGATTGAATCTAGATCTAGGTTTTGAATAGTTTAAAGGAAAACCAAAATATTTCATATGACAGAGTGGGAAATCTAGAGCTGGGCAGAATGCCTATAATGGTATATACATTGCTTGTGGCAAGAGGAGTTATCAGTGTGATTCAGATGTAAGGATTACATGTTTCTGAGTCTTTGAAAACAGCCTAGTGAGTACCTCATCTGAAGAATATACCAATAGCTACTTCTAATATAATGTGTCTTCACACAGGTCTTGTCATGGTTTCTAATAGTTACAGATTTGCTTAACCTCCAAAGTGTAGATTGTAATTTATTCTGCCTCTGTGCTTGTTTCTACATTGTCCTCAAGTACTTGAAGACACAGAAGTCCCAGCCTGAACAGAATCTCATTATGTTAAGTGCTGAGGATTTGATGTGTAGATTGAGTGAATATATTAAAGACACGAATTATCTCCTATAATGCATGGTTCCCCATCTCCACTAAACAGAGAACTGAGCTAAGTTCAATTCAGTTCAGTACAGCACTCTTCCTGCATATACTTCTGAGTTCTCCATGCCACAATTATGGATTTAGTGAAAGCTATGTGACTTGTTAGAGAACTGCTGTATCTGATGAGCCAAAAATCTTTCTTCTGGAATAAAGTGTGCCTGAAGTAGAAATTAAGTATTGTGAATGCCTGATGCCAAACATCTGTGGAAGAGGGAAGTAGTCTTCAGTCCAGGTGATTCCTTGTGCTGTTCTACAGCAGTGCTTGGATGAGTTCAATTCCAGATATCAAAACCTTTTTAAAAATCCTGAGCTGCTACTTTGTTCTTGACTGTGATGCCTTCAAAACCTTGAGCAACATTTGGGCAGAATAATGTTTAAAAAAAAATCTAAACAAAAAGTAATCTTTGTGAGAAAGAACATATGGTTTCATGATGGACCACTATAGAGAACTAGAAATGTAATTTTATTGCAGGAATAGAAACATTCTCACATTTGTATACTTGACAGCATTGAAACCTGGTCTTCAAATCTGCAGCCTTGGAACTATCAGGATTCTGAAATATCTTTAAAATCACTGGCAACTCCAGCTACACAGAGAAAATTAATGCTGCTCCAGGAGGCAGAATGGGATTTTTTTCCCATGTGTTTGGTATGCAGGAAGCTCTCCATGAGATATATGGACTTAGTTAATTACCATCCATGCCACACCCTTTCTTTCTTGAACAAAATGCTTTCAAAGTCAGTGAACAAGGCCTTATCTGAAGGTCCTAGCTCCCTACCAGATAAGGTTCAAGCCAGAGTGAGGCATACAAATGGCTGTGTGTGACATCCGATTGCACATAGGGAAGGGTAAGATGTATACTTGCATATTGCAAGCTATTTCTGTGGTTATCCAACCTTGAAGACCTAGCACATTCTAATGGAAAAGCGTTCAGGTGGCAAAGATCTTTTCACACTGCATTCAGAGGAGAATTGGTAACTTCTGCTTCAAGGCTATTTGACTGTAGGATAGCTTGTGATTGCTGCATTGTGTTTGTGATAAATTTAATTGAAGCAAATGTTTCAACTGGGAATAAATATAGGTACCTTTCTCATTCATGACTCTGGTAGAAGTGTTATCCAGCTGTTTTAATGTTAAGTTGATTGCAGCACCTGCATGACAGATAATTAGTTGACAGAAGATTTTTAAATGAGAGTTTGGGGTCTTTCTATGTGGTGGTCTGAATTCTGCATGATATTTCTGATATTCTCATGTACATATTTCAAAAATATTCTCCATGTAAAACTGATTGCTCTTTACTTTGTCTCTTTGCTTCCAAGAACTTCCAAAAGCTGTAATCAATGAAGTTCCTTATTATGAAAAGTTCTCCTGCAGCTCCTCTGGGAAGTGGAATGACTTTTTGAAAGGAAATGGTGGAGCAACTTGGAAAGCAGTGAGAAAAAGCACAAGAGTTGTTACTTTTCCGTATTTGAATGTGTGACTAGTAAAAAACTGCTAGCAGACAAAAAGTTTACGGAAAGAAATCCTAGATTTTCTTGCATACTTCAAACTATATCCAAAAAATAATTGCACAGTAAGATAAGAAACACGTATAGGTTTGTTTGGATAGGATAAATTAATTTAGAAACCGTTAGCAAAGGTGTTTCTGCATAGGTTTGACTTGCAGTTATTCCTGAGAACAACCATGAATGTGGTTATACCAAGAATACCAGTAAGGAAGAAATAGTATGGAGTTTGGGGATGACCAGCATTAGTTCTTAGTACTTAAACCTTATATTACTCTGCCCTGGAAATATGCTGGAGGGACACAGCTAAAGAAGCTCTTGAGAACACAGAAATCAGGAATACTGGAGCTCATACAACATCATCCAGTAGTTTCTGTGTGAATCTGCTCAACCTCTCAAAAGTATAAAAGACACAGCTTAGCATCACAATGACTGGCCCAGCTTGCAAGGTTCTCCTAACATTGACTAAGTGAAGTGGCATTATACTATCCACCAAAGAGTTTACAACTTTGACCTTACTTAAATGTAATATTTCCTGGGAACTTGTCTTTGAAGGGTTTGTAGGGGGACGTAGTCCTGACTATCACTAGAATTTTGACCCATGTTAAAGGATTTTCTGCAAAACAAACAAAAATGTTAAAAGCTTGCATTGACAGTTAATTCTGAGCCAGAGAAAGGAGATACCTAATTTGCTTTGGGCTTTTGATTGTTCTTTTGCCTTCTGGAGAACCTCAAAAAATAGCAACCTTGGGTACCAGACAGTGAGTGAAAACAGGAAAGTCAGAACATGCCTATTTGTAGGATATTTTTGGTTCCACAAAACTTGCAAAAAAATGATATTGCTCTGCAGCTAAACCAGATGCACCATAGTACTGTGTTTTCCAAATAATTCTGTTGCTATGTTTCAGTATTGCTGGTGGCATTTGTTTTTCAAAACAGAAAATACAGTGACGAGGTTGTGTTTGATTGTGCATATGTCTGCTTGTGTGGTGTATATATAAGTGTAACAGGGTGAAGGGGTTTTAAAAAATTAATCTCTGAGAGATACGCAGTTCTTTTAAATGTTTCCCTAACTTAAAGCTAGAATCAGTGCAATAAATCAGTAAAGACTTTTGATGAGGATGAAATTTTAAGTTATGTCCAGTATGTTTCTGTTCATTGTTCATGAAGACCAGGTTAGATTTTTGGAGAGGTCCATTGTTGTATAGTTGCCCAGAATTGATGTTGTAGCTTGTGAGCTGTATTGCTGAAGAGTTTAAAATTTTAATTATTACAAATTTTTATTTTAGTCAACATCTGTTAGAAAGAGAGGCATTAGTGGATTGGTAATGATGACACTTGAATTAGGAGATGGATTGCCACACTAAGGCACTTTAATTGTCATAACAGTGATACTTTAAACCATTTTTCAAACAGTGGACTCTAGTGTAAGTATTGGCATCACTGTTACATATTCACCTGATGATCAGTGACACTGACTTTGGAAAGATCAGTCCAGGGCTGTTTTCATAGAGCTTTGATAAGTAAATACATTTTCACCAGCACTGTCCATGGATTTAGTTGTGATTTTTCATTTTTGAAGAGAATGGAGCTGAAATTGTTCTTAGAAATAGCACAGCAGAATTTTGCAGCTCTTTGGCTCTGATTGCACCCGTATGACCCTCCTTAGACTTCAACAATAAACCATAAAAAAGGAAGCTGGCAATAAAATTTCAGACTTGCTTTTGATTTTATCCCTCCATATTTTCCTAGCATTGTTTTAGAAAGACTTAATACTTTTGATGGTATCATATAGTTCCATAGTTAAATAAGTATATGACATGCTAATCAACTAAACAGTACACTAGAAGTGCACCATGACTTAGGATTGATTTCTGAAAAATACTTAATTGTGAGAATTTGAACAGGATAACATTTACTTTTCCTACATGCTTTGTAAAGAATAACTGTGATGGTAGGTGAATGGGCTTCTTAGAAAATCAATCTGTACCTTGAGTTTTGTTTTGTTTTTAGGAAGGAAAAGAAAAGGTAGTTAAAGTCCTAAAGAAAATAATTAATTATTTTATTTACGATATAACCACTCTTAATAACTATTTATGATAAGTATCTCTTGCCCAGTATACTTTTTAGAGGGGTGTTTCAGTGCTCAGGGTTTAGATACAAGGTATTAGATACAAGGTATTGGAACCTAGACACTAATTTCCAAATTTGGGAGTTTTAGATTTTTGAGACGCAGATTATCAACTCCTGTTATTTACCTAAAACTCTTGTTGAAAGTGGTGTCTCTGCTTTTTGCTTTCCTTAGGACTTTGAGGCACAGTCTTACACTTGCATATCTACACTGACACTGCTCTTCATTACATTCTAAATGCATTTTGATATTTTCCTTGAAGTCTGCGTGTTCAGATGAGTTAGAATACATGTCATACTCCACATTTAGCAAACTTTTGGGGAGAAAAGCTTCTATACAAGAAAAAGCTCTATTGAATTGACAGGCAAAAATCCTGCATGTTTAATCCATAAAAGAAGCAAAAATTTTGAATAATTTGTTGGTGGATTTGTGTTGTTTTGTATTTTTTTCCTTTTGATAGGAAATTACCATATACAATCAAACCCTTCCAGTAGCTAACCTCCTAGGTGTTATGGAAATAACTGTCTTTATTAGTAAACTCTCTCAGGGAACCTTTTTGCAACCTAAGTAATACTGTGAGAAATTAAGTGTTTCTCCTGGCTGAGGGCAGGTGCCAGATTCAAGTACTTCTCTAACAGTCTTAGGAAACTTTTAAAAAGCTTTTCCCTTGAACATCTGTGGAAAAACAGTTTGTGAGCTTCCTATCACAGTCACATACTTCCTGAAAGAGCCATGAAAAAGTGTATGTGTGAGCTTGAGGTCCAGGTATGACATTTAGCACCAAATTTTGATCGATAATTCACCCAGCTCACAAAGACCTGTATCATATGATGCTACAAAAAGATAATGTTTCTAAGGGTCTGGTAGATTACTTACTGGCATGTAGCATTCTAAAATGTGGCTTTGCCAAATTAAAAGTTAGCATTTTTACCTTTTTGATGAATTCATAGAACTTATTTCAAACTCTCATTTTTCTCACTCATGGAGAATATTTGATTATGATTCCTTGGACCTTAAGGGACAGAACATTAACTGTGAGTGTAGATACATTGATTTTAGTAGATGAGAATCAGTAATTGTTGGCATGATCCTCATGTGTGTTTGAAAATAAAATAAAATTTCAGGCTTATGAAAGGAAGACCACAATTTTAACAACAAAACTGCTGTTTCCATTTTGTATTGCTTTTGCTGCCCTTAAGATATTGGGGTGAGAAATAAAGTAAATTCCATCAGCCAAAAATAACAAAGATAACAGAAACACATAAATCAAGTAAAAATAATAGCAACGCAAGTGAGCTGAGAATTTAAAACAATAGTTGTGACAATAGTTGTGGACTCTAACAGAAGGAGTGGATAAAAACAGAACAATGAAATGTCCTTTAATGGTTTTGAACAATTATTACTCTTGTCTAAGTCAGTTGATTTTTATATATTGGAAACTTTTTACACACATATACATGGCATATTTTTTGAGAATCACACCTATATCTTTGTATGTAAATTGAAGTAAATAAGAATGTATAGTTTGAGTCTTAGAGACTGTCAAACTAAGCTGTAACAAAATAATTTATTTGATTAATTGACAGTGTGCGAATGGTTGAATATTGTTGTTATGCTTAAACCTAAGGTGTAATCTCCAGTATTACAGTAGTTAAAAATAGTTTAACCTTTGTTTGCTTGTTTGTTTCATGAAGGTTTACAATAATAATTGTATCATCCTTATTTATGTTCCAAGGAATATAGTTAAGTTAAAAAGCTTCATGAACATCAAAATATAAGGCTGTTGTAATGCAAAAAATTATACTTTCCAAGTCTTTAAAGCTTCATATACAAAATAATTGTAACACTGAAGTGTTTAAGTTGCACTTAGTGAAGCATTAATTGACTTATACTAATTGAGTGGTTACTAATGTGTTCCTGTGACACTCAAAGCATTTATATGCTGGGAGTGAACGTGGGTTGTTGTGGTTTGATTTTTTTCTTTTTCTTTTTCTTTTTTTTTTTTTTAAACTCATTTTCCAGTGGACTGAATATATTAGTGATGAATGTGCTGTGAAACTAACTGTTTGTTTCCATGCTGGAAAAGTTTCATGGCTCCAGCAATTGCTAGCCATTTTACCACACAGCATCCATCATTTTGTCAAAGTTTTAATGTTTTGTAGTGAACCACCTAGGAAAGAAAGGAGGAGAAAAGAATGACAAAACAGCCCAATTCTTTCATTCCATGCCAAAAAACTGACTGAAGTTTATCCCTGTTTGCCCTTGGAACAATTAATGTGACATTTTCCTGAATGCCATACTAAATTTGATTGTCAGTTATTGAAATGTATGTTTAAATCAGCAGTGATGCAACTCTAAATGCTTTTTTCATTAATGTCATTGAATCCTTAACCCACAACCTCTGACACATAACAGAATTAGAAAGCCTTTTGGACCATTTGGCTGAAGTTGTGCCCTCACTACAGTATCTCAGTTTGCTTGGAAACATTGCTTGCCCAAATGAGCTGGTCTGCAAAGAAAAGGATGAGGATGACTACCAGAGGTACAGGTTAGTGTTTTTGCTTGTAGATGTAATAAGACATGTCAGTTTTGTTTTACTACTGGAAAAATATTGAACTAAAGTCAGCCCAGAGTCTCAAACAATCATTTATGCTTTTCTGAAAGCAATGTCACATATTCTACCATGAAACACCTGGGGATTTGAGTAACCCCATTTCAGTGAGATCACTCTCAGGAACCCTATTTCAAGAAATATTTCAGTGCTGTATAGCACATGTTGGAGTTGAGCAGGTGTGCACAGGATTTCCTGAATGTGGGTGCTCATATGCCCCTACTCACAGTATTTCATTCTTTAAGGCCAAGATAAGGCAACATTCACATACACTAAGGGTGACAGGCAATAAAAAAAAAAAATCACTACACTGAGATAACCGGTTGCATTGTCTTCTACTCATATTTGATATGGTGCTGAGTTGCTTCTACTGTAGTTATCAAGGCACTATTAATACAGGACTCCTCCTCTATTGTGTTGCCTTACTCAGAGCAGTTAGATTCCAATTAAAAAAATCCAAACTATATCTATAATGTAATTTTAATGAGCTAGATTACACAAAAAGTCATCTGAAATTTAATATGAAAGCCTGATAAAATATGTAAGTACAACTGATCCAACTGAAATGTTGCTAAAATTACAATGGTTGTTTTTTGAAAAAAAAAAAAAAGAAATACTTTTGACTGATAATGATTATGACTATAGATCCAAAACTTACGGAATATCTGTAATTTTAATAGATGTAACCTTTAGGCAAGGAGACATTGATTATGAAGAAAAAAAAGGTCATTAGAGGTATTTTTCCTTGCTCACATCTGAAACATTATTTCAGTCTTTGTGTGCTGGCATTTTTCACATTGGTTGAAAATGGCAGTCAGAGGCAAGTCGGAACCAGGCAGTACAACCAGGTTGCCAACCTTGCACAGCCTGAGCTTGCTTTTTATTAGCAAATCACCTGCAGTATTCAGACTTATATAATAAAACTCTGATTTTATCTTCATGTACTCTAAACTCTGCTGTAGGAGCTAATACAAAACAATATAAACAGGTTTATTGGGAAGTGTCTTGAATTCAATGCTCTAGGAAATGCTGTACTTTGAAACATCAGCACAGCTGTCCCAAATGTGCATATACTTTTTAGTTTGTTTCAAATTTTTGAGAAGTGTTTTCTTCTTGTCAGACTTTCATCTTTTAATAATTCCACTTTTGAATCCAAGTTTAGCTTGTAGTATTTTGGTTTTCACAAAGTAGAACAGCCTAAATTTAATAAAATATCTTCTCATTGCATTCACACTTAAGTGGAAGGTATGCCTACTATCTAGCTTATGAGAATATAATAGTACTGTCTCTATGTAAATTTATGTGACATGTGCACTAGAAAATTGCTTAAAAAATGAATGATATTTCTACAGTTTACTGTTTTTCACTTTAAGTGTGTTTTCTGACAATATGTCTCCTATTAATCATTTAAGCAAAAATAGTACGTTAAAGGAGCCATTCAGAGGCAAGAACCCATGGTTCATTTAGTGCTCTCTGAAAAAATTCTTTATTGATTGACATCCTCTGTGGTTATGTGATGTAATATTTATAATATGTCACACAGCCATACATCAAAACAAGCATGTCTCTTGTTTCATTTCAATGCAAAAATGTTGATTTCAGAGAGGTCAAGGTAGTTTTAGGTCATGTCATGACAAACCACCATGTCAAAGTGTGAAGTGATTCTATTTATGTATCTGCTGGAAACTGCAACATTGCTTCCATTCTCTTTCCTCTCAATTTTTCAAAACTCTGGGTATTTTTTTCCATATAAGCTAGGTTAATTGAAGTTCTGTTAATAAAGAAGAATGGGCTTCTAATTAGTTGAATGATTTATGGTTCTGCTGTTCTAATGAAAGCTTCCTGATCCTTTTCCATTATTATTTGTTGCATTATATGAAATGTGTTTGCTAGACAACATTAGATTCATAACCCAAAAGCATGGATCCAGCTATCTATCTGTTTTTCTGTCTATCTATCTACCTACCTACCTGTCTTTAGGGGAATATATATTCACCTACATGATGGAACTGATTAAAAGTACTCTTGTAATTTTACTCTGAATAGCTAATTCAGAGTTTTGAATACACATTCTGAAGCATCCTGGACAACTTTTTCTTCCAGTTACAGCATTTTTTTGATGGTTTGAAATAGCTTTTTTTCATAAGAGTTTTTTTGAGAAATTTGCCAGAAAGCATCAAAAGATTGGATTTCAGTGAACTTGAATTATGTAAACACTGTGCTCTACCATAACTTCAGCTGGCTTTGTTTTGTTCTAAATGGGAACTTCTTTTTGTAAATTTTTGCAGTGACCATTAGAACCACAGCTTCATTTTTCATTGAGCTTTAATTTTGTTCCTACTGAGTTCAATTAGAGTTCAGGCTATTTAATTCCTAAACCAGAAAGAGAAAGGTGCAAGAAATCAAAGCTTTGCTTAATCTTCTCAATCCAACAAACTGAAAAGATCTGTAACCCCCCCAAAATCTCAATCTTAAAGAAACGTGGAAAATATTTTTTACAAAACTTAAGGTCCAGTTGTTCATAGTGATCTTAGCAGAGATCTTAACAGAGGTTAAAAGTAATATTGCATATATTAAAAATAATTAGGTTTTACCATAAATACTTAGAAAATATAGAAAACTATGCTTTTTGTCAAGAAATTCCAGTCTGGTTCCTCAAGTAATCCATTGGTATATCATTTCTATAATTTAATTACTAAAGCTCTTCCCTATTCTTTCATTAACAGTACCTTTTATAGTAAAACATTATTGTGATTTTTTTTCTCAAAGTAGGTTTTGGGGTTTTCTTATAAGAACCATATTACTTTTGAATGGGAAATTTTTTAGGGAAAAAGAAAAGCTTTTTCACCCATCCCTGCTACTTCTCCTTACCTTTTAAATTTCTAGGAGAACAAATTGATGAAAACATTTCTATGTTACTGGAATTTTTGCTTGGACAGGAAAAGAAAATGGAAAGTTCCCTTCTGTGGTATTTTTATGAGTAAATTTGTTTGGTTAATTTTAAAAACTTACTTTTTTTTTCCATCACTGTAAAATGGCTTTAGTTTCTTTCTATTAAAAAACTAACTCTGTAAGTTCTTAGTTTTTATCTTATTTTTTTAAGCTTTCTGTATTTGGGTGTTAATATTTTGTAAAAGCATATCTTGGTGGTAAGGGCAAGGGAAAGTAGGATAACTGAAATGTAACGGTGATAGGAAAATTTTAAAAGCTTTTGGCTCAAATAGGAAGCAGGGATCACAGAAAAATAGCTTGCAAAGCAGTGTGTCCTCTAAAATAACCTAGTCTACAATCTCTGCTTTGAAGATTGCGTGAAAACAAAGGTCATGACCCGAAGATCAAAGTAACAGAAGTCAACACAGTAATTGCTGGTTGCTTCTGTTGTACTGCATTTGGTCAGTCCTGTGGGTGTATTGTTTGCAGTGAAAACTTCAAACGTGGTGTTACTGAACTGTGAAAAATCATCTGGGTCAGAATGTATTACAAAGCAGTTGTGAATGCTGCAGGTGACCTCACCTATTTTCATTAAAGCGATATGATTGTGAAGAATTCATGCCATGTGTGAAGTTTCCAGTGCTTGGTCATTCCTCTTTACTCCTTATTGACATTTCCTGGAATGATGCATTCATTAAATGCTGTTGACATGGAAACAAGGGCAAGTGGAAACAAATGCCTGAGTTTATTTTAAATTAGCTTAAAAGTACATGTACTAGATATGCTATCTTCGACAGGGGGAGCAAATGATGATAACCTTATGAAGTCCTCTTAAGATATAACAGCTAGAAAGGAAGTGCATGCATTTTGTACGGATTAACTTTTCAAGCTAAATCAACTACTCTCATCCCACAGTTTTGATTGTGAGAAATGGTGTTTCTCATAAATACTTAGAAATACTTAGCATTTTCAGTGTTCTTGCACTTTTCTTTTGTTTTATTGCGGTTTTGTTTTATTGTTTATTTTAAAAATTGATACAGAACTTTTCTATTTTAAATAGTCTTGTTATTGAATTTGGATGGTGATATAAATACATACTCAAGGAGCAATAGGAGACTAGAAGTCCTTGCTCAGTAATGAAAATAATGCTAATATACCTGATCAATACCAGTGAATTACTGTTGAGGCTCTCTTTTAGCAGGAGGGATTGCAGTCTAGTAGTTCTGTACATATTTTTTATGTACTTAATTAGATGATTAGGATATTCCCTTACATCTGTATAATCTGTGAATCTGTGTTGCTTCACTATTTGTCTGAAGTCTTGTCGTTTCACTGGTACCTGGTAGGAAAAAATCTATATGTGATAGACATCAAATGACCACACAACTTTTATCTGAGACTATCCACTGTGAGGGTTCATGAGCAAGAACAATTATGATGTTTTTATTCAGCCAGTAAATTGAAGTCCGTAGTACCCAATTTGTCCATACTAACACAGTAAGTTTAGACATAACTCTAATTATTGTTACACAAATAGAGAGATATTTTTAGAATTCATAGAGTTGTTTGCTACACTGAAGAAAAGGAGAGGGTATTAAAATATTAGGAGGTGATCTGGATTTCTGAGTGACTTGTGAGTCCCTCAGAATTCTATGATCATCACCAAACAGTGCCAAGGCTGCACAGGGTCTCACATGATCCTCTAACGTACCTCATGCCAACATTGTGCCCTCACTTCTGAAAGGTGCTGGTTTAAGTTTATGACCTGTCTTCCTTATCTGTGTATTAAAGAAGATTTTTCATTGCAGATGAGAATTCTGTAGCCAGCTATATGCTGTTTGGTGGGGGTAGAGGGGTAAACCTTTTGGAGGGGGCAGAAGAAACAGTTACAGAAGATAATCAGTCTCACTCACTGTTATAAACATGTTTGTTCAATCCTTCTGATTTTTGTTTTTGTCTCTCCCTTTTGAAAACTGATCTAACTTTGCCAACTTTAGGTTATTTATTTTTTTCTAGTTTACAGTAATGTAACTGAGAGCATAATCAGCCCTTCAAAGTTTGAAATAAGTATATTATTTTTATGTTCTATGGTTGTCAAGGAAAGGAAATATAATAGCACAGAAAATAGAAAAATGAAAGTAAACACTTTCTGAAACAAAGAGCATGTTGGTGTTATGATACAGGAAGAGCTAGATATTTCTGCATTCTTCTGGTCAAATATTTCTCAATTTTTCACTCCAGATAAATTTAGTTTTTAAAATTTAAATATTGATGCGTATAGTACAGTTTTATATTCCAGCGTTTGGTAATAAAAGTACAAACTGAAAGACTATACAGAATCTAGTTCTTACCATAGTGTTTCATTAAAGGTTCAGTGGAATAGTTATTTTTTTCTGAAATGTTAGCATATACAAATATATTATACTTTTCTTGTAGCAGCAGAAGAAGAAAAGAACCCAAACAGTTCATTCCCCAAGTAATTTTTTGCCACTTTTGAAATTTTCCTATAATGTGGCCTGTAGTTTCAGAAGGCCAACCATGTTCAACAACTTATCTGCTTTTCAAAGAGAGGTGATGAGTTAATTGAGACCCTTAGATGGTATGATATTATGTGATTCACTGGGGGTTTTTTGTTGTAGTTATGATGTTCATAGCTCTAGAATGAAATTTTTCTAGAACTGATTGATAGTAGCTAGAGGTAGAGTACCAAAGCTCATTAGAACTGAAGCAATTTTTATGTTAGAACCTAAATGACTACTGAAAAAAGACATAGATCAGACTGAAATTTTACAGGATCTATTTAGCAAAAATAAATGGTTGATTTGGAAGTTATTTGCACCTCTGTGTTTTGGGTCAGGACTGACAAATTTCCTGTAAATGTTTCAAATAGATTTTTTCTTTTCTTCCATGTGATCCTTTAAGGAACACACATTTTCTTTTTCTTCACCTGTGAAAGTCTCATAAGGTGTGAACCTTCAGTGATTTTTTTTTGGGGAGGGGAAGAGGGGATAACCCAAGGACTATGTGTTTAAGTAATGATTGTTACACAGTAGAGAACTAGAATCATACATAGAATATGCCTGCAAGGTAACTGATAAGACTTAGTTTCCCTCTTTGTAAGGCAGAGTTAAGATGACAAGTCTGTGATTTGTTAAGGCTGTAGAGTGAGTCAGTATCAAAGATGGTATTTCTTTATATAAAAGTTAGTCATGTATTGTTTAATAAATAGCAATAGTTGATCTCAAAGCTGTCTTTGTTATGGGCCTTTCTGAATGCCAGCATGTTTCTTCAAAGGAAGGCTTTGCCCCATCGAGCTTCTACCAATGTCAATAGCAGCTGAGTCCCAACTCACTGTATTCCTTTGCAAATGTCCACTCAAGCCTGTCCCTCTTTTCCAATATCTTGGCAGGTCTGTGTAAAAACTCTTAAAATAATGCTTATCACATGCAGCACTTACTAAATTGGCAAATGAGTTGTTAAACTTTATTGTCATTTTCACTTAACTAAAATGGAAATAACAAGAAATATGATGTTCTCTGGTCTTTTTGCATCTCTGAGAGTTCCTTTTCGTGTTTGTTGAATATTTGTTATGAGCTTATTTTCATTGGCCTCTTGGCACTGGGAATCAAGGTGGGAGAGATGATTTGAACAAAAGAAGGTGTAACTTTACTTACTTACATAATTAATTTCTTTAATCTGTTATGAATTAGAAGATCAGTTTACAGGCAATGTTTTCTAAGCACCTTTCTGGTCTACCTGATTTTTATTTTTCTTTCTCTGAAGCTCACTTTTATCCTCATCACTGAAGATATTAACCTTTTTTCACACCACTGCAAAGATTTTAAAAGCTGGTAACAGCAGTCTCAGAACACATGGTGCAGTGCTAAATTTCAAGACTATTAAGAAAAAAAGAGGGGACAGGGAGACCCTACCCTTCCAACTTCTAACCTAAAATAAACCTTTCTAAACTTATAATGTAAAATTTAGATGAATCTTTCTTCCTTAAGCAGTATTCTTTTAACTAGTGTTTTATAAGTCTAAAACAGGTGCAATGTGTCACAAAATTTATGGGTCTCAGTGCCTGCCACAAAGTATTTTATGATGGCTGCTTTCTGTGTTATTAGTAGCTGTCTTTTTCTGCAGCCATTGGTGTTTGATAATAGTCTTAAAACACCCAAAATTACTTACCTGCAAGCAACATTCCATAGTCCCTGTTGACAGTTTGAATAAGTTTAGTGCCCTTTTGTTGTACTTTACCTTCAAAACAAACTGATTGAACCATCAATAGCTCCTGAAAGCTGACAGAGGCATGTCATCTGGTCTAACCCTCTGATAGTAGGTTATCTGTGGGAGTTAACCTCCCTGCATTGTTAACTGAAATGTTTTATGTACTATGCAACTTTAGGATACTACTGTGATAACCTTAGTAACTAAGTCATACATCACAGTAAAGAGATTTTGGGCAACAAATAACCCTGGATTAAATTTACAAGGGTTGAATTGATATTGTAGAGTGTTCATTCCCAGGCTTTGGTAACCCTTTCCTGTATTTTTTTATGGCAAACTTATGTTACATTTAGATTAAAGCTGCGTCTTCATATTTCTAGCTAAAATATATCTGGGAAGCTCAGTGTTTTTCCTCAGCCTTTTAATAAAAATGTATCGTACTATTTTCAAATCACATAGAAACTTCTTATTCCATATTTAGTAAAAGGAATATGAATAAATGGGATTGTATTTTTAATCACCTTTTAAAATAATTAATTATTAATGTACCTTCCTTCTACTAGTGGGATAACCTTTGCTTCCTTAAGAAGTGCAAGTTTAAAAAAAATCAACCCCAAACCTGTGACTTGTGTAGTTAGCTGTTTAGTTTGTGTGGGTAGGATTTTTTGGTTTTGTTTCTGGAATTGACAAGTACTAGTGCTAATTCTGTTTTTTGAAATGCAATCAGTATGGCTTAAAAATACAAAAATACATTTGTATCAAGGAATGCTATTATAATTTTAAGCTTTTTTGAAATGATTGAGAGACTGACATTAGGGCTGTGATCCAAAGTCAGCATAGATGACAGTGCTGTCTTAATCTGTTGTCATTTTTGTTGCAGCCTGCTTTTCAATGGCATATTTCATTCCATCATTAAACATTTGCTGATTTTCTAATACCGATGTTTTCTTCACCTGAATATTCATCTTTTCTCACCCTACACTTAGTGGGTGTCTTTACTCATTTTTAGCTTCACTCTTCTTCACTCTTGACATATTGTTTCTTTCTGTGCATGTCTTCATTTGAAAGAATCTGTTGTCATCAGAGCTTTTCTGCCAGTAATGCAAGATGGATAGGTTCTCCTCCACTGAAAGATAAGGGCCAGCAAAATGCCAGGGAGGACTGGAAGGGCAGCCAGGAAAGCTGGAATGAGTCTGAGAACGTGTCTGTCTCAGATCTGTAGCTGTTGTTTAAAAAAAGGTCTTAGGAGATGTTCTGTTTAGTAAAGTGACTCTCTTTTTCTTCTGCTAATATAATTGAAAGCCATAGATTGAGGAGTCACATTTAAGAACTGAGCATTTTCAGTTCACTTGTTAACAATTTATGAAGCTGTTGCCTCAGAGGAATGGTGTACTTGATGGAAAGGTTTATTTGCACTGTTAAATTTTGCTTGATTTTAGAAGGGGGAGCGTTACAGTCTTTTTCACGTTTATCTGTTCTTGACAACAGTATTATGAGATAAACTTTTACCTTTTAAAACAATTTTTTTTTGTGTGTTATTCTCTTTCAAAATGTTATGCAGTTTTGTACTACTTTGATTTCTTCCTCCCGTTGCCAGAAGGGATTGGTATGATTAGGAGCTCTCTGACTGACTGGAGTTTTATGAAAACAGCTAGGCATGGGGAACATTATCAATCACCTTTCTATGCCCTGCCAGGAAAAGTCTGACACTTCCCTCACTTTGCAGTGTTTGCTTCACATTTGGTTGACTAAATGCAAATTACATGTACTTGAGGTGGTTAGATATTTGGATTTGCCATGGTTGTGCCTTACTTTGTGTTTGATCTGCCATGTTCTCTCCCTCTGCAAGTGAGGAGCCAATAGTATTTCTCTGAAGCTAAAAAGCTGCTGTCTTTTGAGTAAAAATGATAAATAGAATATAGCACTGATGAATCCTAATAAGAACTTTGAATTCTTAAAATATGTTTCCTATAAATAGTCTCTCCCTCTGTGCTTCTGCACTTAATTCTGAGCTGGGATCTATATACCATAAAGACACCTTGTCTCTCTGGCAGGACCAAATTGGAATCCTTCCAAATTATGACTTTGTCAAAATGTAGGTCTGGAGTAGAGACCCAGAATAACACTCCATGCTTATTCTTTAAAAATTCTTTCTTTTAATGTTAAGAGTTTTGAACACTGACATACAGTCCTTTCAGGGCAAAGAATGGTGTCTTAGTATGTATGGTAGAAGACAAATTATACCCCTCCCTGATTTACTGTTCACGTGTCTCTACTGTTGATGATTATTGTGTTTTTAGGAATATATAAAAAAAAATCTGAAGTGTTGGAAAAAGAATGTTTTCTAAGAACTCTTTCAGAGAAGATAGCAGGCAGTTTCCCATTTCTCAGATTGATTTTCCCCTGCAATGTGAGATGGAATCTTTCATATCACTCAAAATTCCTTTTCCCAAACAGGCAGTTCAAAACAATTTCCTATTTCTTGATATACTTTATACCTCACCAAAGTCTATAGAGAGCATACACGTCCATGGTGATAACTGTGCTTGATCCACCCAGTATTAAATTTTTTGGGGCAGTTTACAACAAGCTTCATTTGAGAGAGTAAAGTAAGTATTACAACTTTTTACTTAAGATATATTGCATGAAAAAGGTGAACAGAGAGAGAAAACAAAGACTGTTGTTTATTGCTGTTAATTTTAGTCATTTAGTCTGTAAGTATGTCTTTTTTTATTACTGGATTTTAACTGTGTGCATTTTGACATCTCTCAGATATTTTGTCCTGCATAAATTGACGAACCTGAAATTTCTTGATACTCGGAAAGTAACCAGGAGGGAGAGGGAGGAAGCCTTGGTAAGAGGCGCCTTCATGAAAGTGGTTAAGCCCAAGGATGCCAAGGTAGGAGAGTAAATGGAAGTCGTAACAATAATATGATTCATTTACACCATTTTAAAATAACTCCAAAAGCCTGGCTGTGTCTCTTGCTAAAGTAACAGGTGAAACCCTTCAAGTGTAAGGATTGACACATGTGGTTAGGTGAGAGACAAAAGCCTTAGTAATTTTTCTGTGTTTTAATATAAAAATTTACAGTTACATCCGTTTACTGGGATGTGGCTATGTTATCAAATTTCTGCTTTTAACTTCTGTTTCATATAACAAAGTAACTAATATGTGTCACTGAGCTTAAAAGAATAGTTTTACCCTGTCCAAGGATGTGTAACCTGTGTGATGTACTTTTCGTGAAAGAATGCAATTTTTCTGACAAGCTGTCCCCTGCCTTGTATGTTAAACTCAAATGTCTCTTGCAGAGCACACAACTATGGTGTTTACTGGCTTTTAGTGGACCAGTTGATTCTATTTTTGTATGCTGTTACTGAATGTGGTATCTTGCTAATAAGCATTGACAACATCAGAGAGACAGTTTCAGTAATCTCAGCATTTAATACCACTTGCATAAACTCTGGACACGGTGCTGAAGCAATCAGAACACAAACGTGAATTCTCCACTTTACCTTCTTTTTCCATTGTTGATCAATGGTAACAGCAATCTGAGTGCAGAGTCCTTTAGTGCTGCAGATCTTTCTTAAAACTCCACCCAAGTTTTCAATCTACTTGCTTTCCGTTTGCTGTTTTGTTCTCTAAAATATACCATCAATAATTTATTGCAGATTTCCAATAATACTGAATAATAAGCAGTTATGGAAATGCACTGTTTGGTAGCATAACGGTGTTGCTGGATAAATGTATTATCATGAGTACAATTGCAGTGCATTACAAATTTTTTCAGACTAATTCATTTATAACTACTAAAATGTTAACAGTTCTGATACAAGCATTGCTTCGATATATTGTTTACCACTGCCTTTAGTTACTTCAGTTTCACATATGTAATAAATGAAATAATTTATTCTAAGCTGTTTTGTATAACTTATTCACAGCAAACCATCTTTGAGTCTGGCCAAATGCAAAAGCTGAATTGTGTTAGGTATAGCACACATATGTCATCTTCTTTTACAATTCTTCTTATCAGATTTTAGTTCTGGTGAAGTGTTTACTTGATTTTACTAACAATTAGATTTTTCATTTAAGGCCTACTCTGAATTGTGATCAACTTAATAGTGCAAGAGAAGAAAAAAATGTCTCTCAAATTTAAAGCTACTTTTCTGGATGAAACCTCTTTTTAAGTCAATAGCTAAGGATAAATTACCTCACAAATTTAGGGATAACATGTTTATCTTTTATATCTACAATTGAACCTTTTGTATAGTTTTGAATTATTTATTTACTAAGTCTTATGATAAACCATACATTTATTTCAGCACATTTGCAGAAGCCTCCAATTTACCATTGTTATTGCCTTCCTAAAGAGTTGGCTTTTTTTCTTATTTATAAATGGTTCAGTACAAATTACTGATGGTAAAATCATTGTAAATGATTTTCATGGCATGAATTAATGGTTCTTACTACAAAATTGCCCTCATCATATAATATTATATACATATTACAGAAATGGCTAATTTAAAATAAATATGAAATTAGATGCAGAACAGGTATTATAAAGCTCTCCAAATTGTTTTGAATTTGTGCTTGTTTTCTAGGATATTCATGCTTGTAGTACATCTGCATGCAAACTCTATGTTTGAGAACACTCATAGAGTCCTCTCTGCATATGTTTTCAGATGCAGATGGGTATGTATACAGCTATTGACAGCTGTACTCAAAGACCATAACAAGCAGAATTCCTCTATATACCACAAAGATGATGTGCACAATATCTGTACTTTCAAATTCTGTCATATGTTATACATTGAATACATAATGGGTTTTTATTCTTTAGCCTTCAGATTTCCTGGATCTTGTGTTTTCTGTTCATCAGTTCCCCTCCCATATAGTTGTCGAGATTTTCAACCAGCTTCAGGCAGCTTTAACAGACGGGTAGTGGTGGTACATTTTAAGCATTCTGAAACTAGTTAGAGGTTACACTTTGACCAAAACTGAGAGAAAGATTGCAGCACATCCAGTATTGGTGATCAGAAAAACTCAGTATTTGTCATCAGAAAAACTCCTTAGTCAGTTGACCTAGGGCTATAAGACCTTGATCACAGTGAACTTCCCAATAGTAATTTTTTTTTTCCTTTCACCTGAGGTAGGAGCCACTGTGTCAGCCTATGCTTGCCAGGAAAGGAGATGGAGTGATTAGTTTTTATGTTGGCAGATGCCACATGAAAATATTCTGCCAGATGTAGCAACAACAGTGAGCCTATCAGACCTACTTTTTCAGAAAAAAACCCAAACTAAAAGGGTTTTTTCCCCCCATTATGATAAGCAGGAGATGCTATGGCTTATTCAGCATAAAAGGCAGACTGATGATCTAAAGAGGCTGTGATGTGGGTAGTTGTTTTCATTTTAGTCTTGACATAAAATACTTGGGAGAGCAAAACACCCCACCAAGAAAAAAATACACAAAATGAGAATAAAAGCAAGAAATTTCCATCTGAGTAGCTTGTGTTTACTCAAATGCAAAAGTATCTAGCAATCACCAGTCATCACTAAGTCATAAATATTTTATTTTGTATAAATTTTTTACTTTCATTTTTCCTAATTTTTTTTTTAACAGAACACTGCATTTTCTTGTGCTTTGCTTCATTTCATCCTTTGTTGAAAATGCATCTGTTTGTGATATGACTGTCTTATGGAAAGATACAGTCATTTATTAGAAAACATGTTACAATGTTACAATGCAGTGTTCCTTCTCACTGTAAAAGTGAGCTAAACTTCATTATTCTGTGATGTTTATGTGTTCTTTTGTCAAAATATTGAACATTGTATCATGCCTGCTTTTAATAAGGGTTGGATAAGTCTGGCTGGATAAAAGGCATTGAGCCAGATGAGGAAGCCTTGTTTTAATGACCAGATCATGACCTCATTTCACTGGCACAAGTGTAGATCAAAGAGGAAGATGCCTGTCCAGTGTGAAGTGCGTTTCTGGGCATGACAGCATTTCACATCAGAAAGACAGCTCAAGAATACGACAGTCAAAATTGCTTAATTATGTCCCAGCTTTGTAATTATTCATCTCTGCTTCTACAAAGAGTACAGTTGTCATTTCTTGACATAATTATTTAAAACTGTACCCTTCTTTGGTTTATAGGTATATGAATTGTGCTCCCAACTGTTTCATTTTTAAAACTTAGAGATGCAAAGCAGGAAGTAATTTGAGGAAATATTTTATGACTCCACATTTTTACATTGCATATGATATAAATTTAAAAAAATAAAATTATGATGTATCAAAGGACATAATTTCATACTTTAAACATCTGTATTCATGATCATTTTATCTAGATGATGAAATCTGCATATATCCATTATATCTAAAGTGTGTTGCAATGAATAGATACACACTGTCATAAGTCTCGTTAAATATAAATTTAATTACTGAATACTGGGTCAGTGCACTTGCTTTTATATAATGCATATATTTCCCAGTATTTTGCAGCCCTCTTCCCAATAAATATTTTCTGACTTCCTGCATTTTTAAGGTTAACATTTTCATCAGTTTTATTTATGGTGGCAAAAACAAGCAGCATGCATTTGGTCACCAGTAACAGTCTTGTAGCCTGTAAGACCAAGTCATTGGTGGGAATCCATGGATATACTTCCAAGTAGCAGACTTAATATTATGTGGAGTTATTCTGCTTGCAACTGGGTATAAAGGGAACTCTGTACAACAAAAGATGGCAGTACAGGTGTTCTGAATTTTTTGATTTGTTTTTCACCCTCAGATACATTGTTTTCATCAGAAGTTATAATTATGAAACCTGATGTAGCATTTGTTATCTAAGGAACTAAGATGGAGAGACTGAAGCAGGAAGGCAAGTCTAATATCTGAATTCCACATGATGAATGTATGTGATTCCTGCTCACACTATTACTTGGAGGGTAGAGGGAGATAATTTTATTATGATAGAAAGAGTAAATATTTAGGCAGGACCATTTAAGAAATAAGGTGAGATAAAGTCTACAGAGTTGCTTTCAGGTTATTGGCAGTATTCTGGTGTTTAAGCTCATAGGAGAAGCTCATTATCAAAGTGACCAGTGCTGATATATGCTTCTATTAAAATCAGATGAGGCATGAGGAATGATTTTAGTAATTTTTGTGCCTAACTATTTAAGAAGAATCATATTTTTCTTCAGTAGATGTGTTCTATCTGCTTACATGAATTTAAGCAAGACATTTTTACTAATGTATCTCATGGACCTTTTTGCCCCCTTCCTAAATTAGGAAAATGGGGCTGGTTTTAAAAACTAGATAAAAGGAGACAGATAAAATTTCAGAGAACATCTGCATTGCTAACTTTTTTTTTTTTTCCTTTTTACCATCACCATTGTGTAGACATCTTGGTTTATAAACTTACAGCATTTGGAGTAGATGGCTTTTAAAGTAAAGGGCTTTTAAAGTGTAAAGAATCATTATGTTGAATTGCTAGCTAATAAGATACCTCTTTGAGAGAGCTTCTACATTTTAGGGGTTCTTATTGCCCACATGTCAAAGTTTCACATCCTAAAACGAAGGACATGAATTTAAGACTCTAACCTAGACTGTGATGCAGTAAATAATATTTACTTCAAGGACATTGAGGCAATCATGCTACTATGTAGCCCACTGAAGCATCCATTTTGCTCTTTGGAAAATTTAAGTATTTGAAGCAAGAGTCCATAACATGCTTGGCTCATAATCCCTTAACGACTCATCAAAATTAGGAAAAAATAATTAAAATAAAACCAAACAGAATGTATGCCTCCTTGATAATCACACTGCAATAATAGATGTCTATTTGGTATGTGTATGTGTGTGTGAACTTGCTGTGAAGTGCAGTGAACACAGAAATGGAATTTGAGCTGTGATATTCATAAATTCAAGAATACTTTGTTCAGAAGACTTTAAAAAGATTGCTAAGACTGTCCTCAGTTTTTGTAGAAAGAAAAAAATTAGTTCCCATATGTCTTGATTTAATGTTCAGAGATATAATCACACCTCATGGTTCTTGGAGGGTAAATTAGTGACGTGAGATTTTACGAAATGGGAAATCTAATTTTTTTAACTGTACAAGTGATTAGAGGCTTAAGGATTTGACTGGAAAGGTATGTACTAGACTGATAATCAGAAAGCTGGTAGTTCATCAAATGGCTAATGAAGTTCTATAGAAGATACCTGTGAGACATTGTGGTAAATGATATATGGACGTGTGAACATACACTTACACTATATATGGATACAGGTCAACAAGCAGTGCTGCTGTAGCCTGCATCTTGCCTCATATGGAGTCTTTGGATGAAATAGTTCAGTAATTAGTGATATGTGATGGCTTCTTTTACATTTCATTTGCTTATCTATCAAATTAAACGTGCATCTGAAGGAGAGTCATAGACTCCATTCTTTGGTTCAAGTTATCTGTAGCAGACGAATGTTGCAATTGCTACGTAGCATGTTATCCTAGTGAAGAAAGTTAACAATAAATTTGATCTAGCTGTGAATTTGAGCATCATGTGAGGAAGCTCTTGCTCCTGGAAAAGTTGCAAAAAAAAAAATAAATAAGAGGATCTAGAGCCGTCTGCTAAGGCTGGTTGGTAAAGAACCTCAGTCACTAAATGAGAGAAAACCAATTAGTTTAAACAATGGGGACTAAGTCACAAGTATGCAGCTGCTGAAATAACAAAAGAACTGACCTACTGTAATTCCAATTGTCAAGACGGAAGAATGGACATGTGTGGATCATATATGTGTTAGATTAGGGGGAAAGACTCTTCTTCAATGTTTGTTCTAGTGTTCTTAAAAATATCAATTGCATCATATATGTAGTTCTTTGGGCAGGTATTACATGGACTACATTTCAGTATCTTAATTAATATTAAAGATACAGAATGAAAAAGGTGATGTCTTTTACCTAAAATTATTCCTTTAAAAAAAAGTATATGATTGTCATGAAGCCAGTGTCATTTTAGCCATTAATGATCCCAATGCATTTTTCAGATAGGAAGGGGTGTTATCCATGGAGCTCTGGCCTGAATCCAGTTCAGGTGATTACATTCTGCCTCTATGGATTTCTCTACAGTCTCAATTTACTAAAGGCATTCTCTTTTCCACCTTCTGCCCTAAACTGTTATGTCATGTTGCAGTGTGCTAGTTAACCAGCTGCTCCTTTGCACCTGAAAAGTGTATGTCTTTCAGTATTAGTGAGCATATTGATCCCTTTGTAAGACTTAGTATTTGTACAGCACTTAGAGACTCTCTGATGAATGGCAGTAGGCACTGTATATAATTAATGCATCCATTTAATTGAAGGAACTATCATAACAACTTGTTTATTACATCTCTTACTTTATATTTTATTTTCATTTGTGGGTTCATATCTGTGGAAACTTCAATTGTTGGATGCTGCAAGTGTGTGGTCTGGCTTTTGTATTGAGATCAGCCTATTCAGTCTACTTAACAAAATGCCATTCAGCAAAATGTAACACTGTGATAGAAGGATCATCATTGGTTTAGATTCTTAATGGATCAATAGGGCTAGAATTTTATCCTGTAACTTTTGTTTGTTTTTCTTTTGGAAGTGGAAAAACTGTTGGAGTACAGGCAGAGATCAATGCACTGTTCTGTAGTTCCTCTTTTCAGAAAAACTAATGCAATGGATCTCATTATCAAATGACACCACTGTTAAGCATAGGAGTTGTTCATATGGTGCTTTTTTTAATGTATTTAATATGACATTTGGCCATAATATGACCATTTAATATGGCATTGGCAAAACTCTTGGCCAGCTTATGTCTATTCTTATGTTCCTATAGGTGGTTCATTTTTTTCCTGAACTTTGAGACACTGTATGTCTCTTATACTCTCAGTCACATTGATGGGTTATTCCCATTGAAATAGTAGTAGTCTTAAGCATGATGGTTAGAATATATGTTAATTTCTAGCAATGAAACAAAGGTCCAATTATATTTTTTTTTTCTGAAAACTACTTGTCAGAGAAAGATTTCTGAGAGAGAAAATCAGTAGCAAACTACCACTACCATAGGGTCTACTTGTAATTCTGTACATGCGAAGCACCTGGTTCAAAAGTTGAAAAGAACTGTCATAGCTGATTTTAAATTTATTGCTTGTTTTGGCTGTGGTTGGATGTCACACAGTTTTCACAGCAGGCTCTGCAATGTATATGGATCCTGTGTTAAGATAAGACCTGGATTCACTGTTTCACTGACCCATGAAAAGTTCACCAGCTGTTAGAGATAAATGTGGTCAGAAGGGCCACTGCAAATTAAGACAAAGATGATTTGTTGTTGTGATCTCAGTAGCATATCTTGCAGCAAGGAACAACATGCTATCTGGAAGACTGTGATGTAAATGGAGTTGTATTTTACATTAACTTAACCAAATTCTTTGGCATCCTTCCTTTCAGAGGTTACACTGCATGGTTTTTAGAAAGGTGATTCTCTATATCCAGACCAAGGTGGTCAATAAACAAAGTACTTTCAACATGTCATTCTCTGCAAATTGTTATTCCCCTAGTATTCTTTGGTCTTGCTTGTCATTAACAAAATGTTTTTGGTTGCACAATGACGTCTTTAATGTTGTTTGTGATAACAGTGTAGTCCCTGATTCTACAGAAGTGGATTTTATCTTCCTTGTGTTTTGACATCATACTTTTGACATCAGCGGAATTATGGTCAAAAAGAACAGTCTACAGTGATCTGTGGGTTGCAAGTTCAAGTGTGAAGCCTAAATTTTATCAGAGGATAAAGAACCATGACTTCATCATAAAATGTGATGCAAGCACATCATATAGCATGTTACTGTGAAATGAATGCTAGATTTCTTTTTTTTTTAGTGTTGCTATAGTCAAATTAGGTGGATGGACTGAGAAGACAGGAACAGAAGGGAGGGTAAAATGAATGCACCTTGTATTGACTAATATTTCTAATCACTTTGGAAACAATGTAAATTACTAAAAATAGCAGCCTACTGCCATTTCAGATACCCTAAAATATACAGCAGGTCCCTTAAGGGATGGCAGATAAGTATCTGTAGGAGATGTAAGTTTTTCTGAACTTACATGGGAAACTGGGCCCGGATACTGCAGAGTGGCTAAAACAGCAGTAGAAGTGTGTGTTTAAGCAGCTGAATCATGCCTTTCCTGTTGTGCTAAAAGAAATATTATGTGCTGCAAAATATTGGCAGGTCAGGAACACCAGAGCATTATAAAAATAATCCTCCCCTGCACTAACAGCAACCAGAGAGTGGTGCAAGAGTCAGATAGGGCTGGTAGTGATGAGGTCATCTCCTAAAAAGTCAAGGATATCAGTCATTCTCTCTTCATTAATGACTAAGAACATGACCAATTTGTAGCTGGTTTATAAGGGAAAAAAAAAATTGTTTTCAGTGAAAAACTAATATTTATCTCCTAGTCTCCACCCTTACCAGAAATGTATAGGCCAAAGGGATGTTTTGTAAGAAGTCCTGAACTTTTTCACTTAATGAGTTTCTAAAACTGCTCCCTTGGTCAAAGGAAATGGATGCAGCACAGTTTCATCTGCTCCCTTAAAATCAGATTGAATTAACAGATTCTGGTTCCATTTCCTGAATATTAGTTGAAGCTGATACTAACATCATCTTGCAGACAATGGACCTGACATAAAACATTTACAATTTGGCAACTTGTGGATCCATTTTTCAGGGTAAAATGAGGGGGTCATTGCATGGATAAAAAGCTAAAAAATATTTCTGACTGAGAACTGGTGGTTTTTTTTGAAGGAATTAGTGAGATTATAAAGCTTTTGGGGTAAACTGTTGTCCTAATTTATCTTGGTTATTCAGACCATCCAAGGAAAACATAGGAAAACATATGAATTGTAATTAATTCTGTAATTAGAAACTTCTCTAAAAATAAATGAAGAAAATTTCAATCATGTTTCAAAAATTATACTGATTTGAAACCTGTTCTGTGAATGATGTGTTTTAGTGGTAGGGTTTTTTGAGATTTTAGCAGGCAGGAAATCTGTCCTTAAGTGATGTGCATTTAATTTTTAAATGCATTTAAGCTATACTTCAGTTCTAATGTATCAAATGTCATTGTATCAAGGAATCTAGTAAGCACATGTGCCTTGTCCCAAAGAAGATTCATTTGTTCTTTCAACCTTGATGGGGCTTGAAAACCACCAACCACCATTGTTTTCATGTAAAAGAACCTGTGGGATAATGACTAAATTACTATTACCTTTGTGTGGCTAATTTATGAGCTTGAAGCAGAAAGAGATCAAGTTTTCTGTTACGTCAGTACAGCAAACTATCCTATGTATCTTATTCTGTCAAATTTCATTAGGAAATGTATCATTTGGGTTAAAAGAAGTAAATTCAGGATTGCGAAATTAATATCTTTTTTTCTCTTTCACACATTACAAGACTAAATATACATCTTTGTTCATGTAACAGTTACAAACAGTTCACTGTGTAGGCCAAATGCTCTCTAATGCAGTAAAATTAAGAAATAATATGCTTTGAAAGTGATTTATGACTGTGGTTAAACTGCCAGATTTACAAAGAAATAGTTCAGATCTTGGGAAGCCTCAGGAGTCACGTCAAAAATGAATTTGACCATGATTTAGACTGCTACTTTTCTTACATGACATTTAATATGTGTACTTTGGAGGCCCATATGTCTTTAATAAAATAGCATTAAGTTTTAAATATGATATGAATGCAGTCAGTTTCTAAATTCATAACCTTTTCCACAACTCCAAAATGCTAACCAATAAGGGAGTCATACATGCAATAAAACATAAACCTTAGAAAATAGTTTTTTATTAGAATGGTTAGACATTGGCAGCTGGGCTGTAATGTAATAAATACATGCAGCCAATGTGGGTTTGTCAGTCTTTGTTTACACTGTAAGCAACTGGGACCAGACAACTAATTATAACTGAGTACCAGAGGTCATGAAAAGTATATTTTGTCCAGTGGATCTGTACTTGCTAGGTGAACCTTATAATGCTAAGAAAAGTAATTTATTAAACAAGAAACACTTCAGTCTGCTTCCCAGTTGAGTTTGTCTGAGAATATAATATTTATTAGAGAGTCATACACTTTAAGACTGTTCTGAAGTACTAAGTGTTCAAAAATTATGAAAAGATACAGAGTTTACAAAGGATTTCAAGGTTTAGCAAATGATGGCCAAAAGAGTTCAATGTTTCATGAAAACAGTGAAATGGGAGTCTTGTTTATGCTGAAGTTTATATTCAATAACAAAAAATGCTATCGTATTTTGAGGGATATGTCTTTGCAATTTGAGCTACTTTATTAATTTTGCTAAAATAATGTATTTTAACATTACTTTCTGAAACAGAAGCTAGCCCACAGCAAAGCCAGCTTTCTAGACAGCTTGAGCTTTTACTCAGAACAAGTTCTGGTTTGCTTGTTGGGTTCCTCTTTTTATTTAACGTTCATGGAACAATACTGCAAGCCTGATCACATATTCTAGGTAGTCTGACATTCTAAAGAAAACTATTGAAATGGTGTGGGAGCTGGGAAAAGACAGCTTTTCTGTGTACTCTTTAGTGTTTGGGGGAGTGGGACATAAAAACTTGATTGTGGCATACTTTTCCCTCCAAAATGCTTTCAGTGATTTGATTTCTGGTTAGTGTGGTTCTAGAAAAATGACAAAATCCAAATTAAAAAAGTCTGCTTTGAGATGTATTACAAGGCATATATTCAAATGCTAATCTCTATTCCTCCAGAATTATGGGTCCCCTAGAGCATCCAGAAAATTATTAACAGCATGTAATCCAGCTCAGTTTGAATACATCTTTACTCTGTTAGCCAAATCTTTACATAATACAAATCATTCTACCTATAAAAGCACAAATATGTTATTGTTCTCAACAGGCAATTTAATGCAGCTATAGGGAGGAGAATAAGAGAAAAGAAGATTACAAGCTAGCTGATCATGCTTTTATTTCTCTTAAATCTCTCAGCATTTCTCTGTGGTTGTACTTGTTTAAAAATTGTACACAACTGTGCTGTCTATATGATTTGGAAAGCAAATCAACCTAAATATGAAGTTTCAATGGCTGTAGTTTTTAGGGGATTTGATACATTTATCACAAATATACATTTTATCCCAGAAGCAATGCTAAACCTGTAATCTTTTTTTTCTCACAATTCTTTTGAAGACTTAAGTTTTGCTGTAGAAAGCTTATTTGTATTTGCCACCCAGTTGTGCAGCTTTAGCTGTAGAAGAGCTATTAAAGTTGATTACTTTCTGGAGGGTTTTATCAAAAGTATTGTTAGTGTGAATACATGCAGAAAGCATACAAACAAGGAAGAAACCTGTTTTATTGAAATAATACACAACTATCTCCAATCATGCTGTGGAGTCAGGATCCTACTCCAATGGTAGCTCTAAACATGACTAAGTTTTAACTGTCACAATTCAGGTAAGCAAGGAGGTGGGCCCACTCTGGTGTATGTGTACAAATTGTTGTCTTTTATCATTACATTCTGCAATTTTTTTCCTTGCACTATTTTGCCACCAGACTGTGGCTTGTGACTCTTGCTGTGAAGTTCTGTAGTTATATGATAATAATTCTCTTGCTCTTTTTATTGCTTTTGTGATTTTCCAGAAAGTGTGTGTCTTTATGGTGTACAGGTACTACCTAATCACCAAGGATTGGATTGGAAATTTATGTAAAGTGTTTAGATACGAGTAAGCAGTCAGCCTATCATTACTATTAATTTCACACAGAAAATGTGAATGCAATATTTGTTTCAAATAAAACCATAGAAGTGTCTCTAGGAAAAAGAATGGAGAAGGAGAGGCAGTGAATATTCCTGTTCTATCTCTTCTCATCAAGCCCATCAAGCAAAAACTGGAAGAAACTGTACATAATTCTGTAGAAAAAATAGTATTCCTGAGTTTGAAATAGGACATCACTTGCATGTTTTGCAGTTAACTACAGGTCAAGTCCATTGGATTGTTGAACATGAAACATAAAATATTTTTGCTCTGAGTCTTAGGACAGTTCTTAGAGAACTTGCTCACTTTACATGCAGTTTGGCAGGAGTTTTGTGCTTTCATATTGCATATTGTTCCAGAGAAGTCTAACAGGCCACCGTATTAATCCACTATCCCAGGTCTGCTCAAATTTTTCGCTATCTTGCTTTTGTATAATATCTCCCAGCTTTTTGCCACCTTCTTATGTGATATTTTTTTATATCTTTATGGTCTAAATTAGACTCTACAGTGCTATTTCTTCTAAATAATGAGATTTTGGGTGCAATTTTGAAAGGTGGAATGCTATACAGGGTAGGCAGAAGCACTGTATGTGTGGCACAAAATTTTTCTGTCATATGAAGAAAACTTTTAAATCTGTTGAGTAGATTCTGAAGGAGTAGTCTGCTGTGTCAATGTAAGCAATAGAAACAAACGTAGATCTGTGCCATGTCAAATGGTCATTCTGAAGCAGAACTCATTAAGATGTCTGCATGTGTCATTCTAGTTTCAAAACAACCGAACAATCATTTTCTAAATATAAAGAAATATTGCATTGGCAAGATTTTCAGCAGCAGCTATACAGTTAATATCCTGAGAGGGATACTTTGGGTTTCATTGTTTATCTCTGACAGTAGAGAACTCTTACAGGTTAGAAAATAATTCACACTGTGAGTAGAAAAATATCTTTAAATTGATCTCATGTACTAGACCAGAATGGTGCATGGTTTCTGAGTAAAGGACACACCTAACTTTCTGGGAAGTGTTGCTACAAGGCCATTGACATTTGCAAAGTAAGGAAAGAGAAAGATAAAATTAATTTTATTTTCCTGATTTATTTTTGGCCATGAAACTAGATATGTTATTTTTCATAACAACTTTTTTGATTTAAAGGCAACAGCAACGTAGCTTTTGGGTCTTTTTCTGCCACATATGTTTACCAGTTTCTCTGGAGAGAACTTCTGAAGAACTGTTGTTTATGTGAAGTGCTCTTTTGCTCCACTCTCTCCTCCACCTCCCCCCAAGCAGAAATGAATAGATATGTTGTTGGTAGAGAACTTACTTGCTTTGTCCTCTTGAGGTCATATTTTGGCAAGTGGGAAGTCTATTTTTTATATGATAAACCCCTAGTGGAATATGGTTTGGCTTGTAAAAACTGCTGTATACAGAGCCAATGGTTGTCTTGTCCTTTACAGGCTGGTCTTCCACCTTCTGCCCAGAATGCAGGGGAAACCAATGATCACTGACTGGAGCAGTGTCATGCTAGAACTACTGAAAATTAATGGAGCTCTAATTAAACCTAAAATGCACTAATTCAAGCCTTATAAATCTTGTTTAATACTTCTACAGTTAACAGGAGAGCTGGTGTGGTCTGGGAGAACAAGGCACATGCCTATTTTTCTCTGCAATTTTACAGCTGGGAAGCAATTATGTTGCAATCTAGACTGTCCAGTGATCCCAAAGAAGGTTCATGGATGTCAATTTAAAGTTTATTTTCAGTCAGGCAATGTTGAAATGTTGCATGTAGCTATTGCAAATTTGAAAAATCAGATCTCTTTTTTTGGGGGCTTATAATGTGGGGAAAAGGTTCAGCTGAAGATTTTGCCTATACTATAGTTGCCTGAAGATGAGAGTAGTCTCTTCCAATCCCTGTATTGATAACAACAATGAAAGCTCTGCATTCTTAGGGCTAGTGTTTAGATGGATATGTGATATATCTATTCTCTTTGGCAGAAAATATTATATTTTCATATGCTCTTCTAAAGAAATAGATTAATCAAATACTAATAAGCCATGTAAATTAAAAATTGCAGTTTTAATCTCAAGATGGAGCAGAGCTTAAATTGATGGTGTATCATTTTTTCATCTATAATAGTGGCATGGTGACATAGTTTTAGTTGTTGGAAACTTACTGTAACGAGAATAAAATAAGTAATTTACTTGTCCTCATGACTGGACTTCTGGGCCTGGGCTGAAGGGCCACCCATTTGTATCCGTAGTAAAATCCTGCCTGTAGTGCAGTGGCTAGAAACAATTTACATTATCAGTGGAACCAGGATTTCATGCTTCCTCTTCTATACTGTTCAAAGAAATACTTACTTTCTTTGATGTAATTTGTATTGGAGAAGACTTATTTTTTTTTTAAAGGGAGAATGGACTGCGTGTTTGGCTTCCATGTAGGCTTTAAGTGCTGCTCCTTCTCCACTCAGAAACAAGTCAGAAAAATAGCATAATCACTTTTTGCTTTATTACTGGCATGGAAAAAACTGTCTATAGAGAAAAGCAGATGGGCCAGGTAAGAAGAAAATTTTGTACTCATAAGACAGCCTGTGACCATAAGACATCACTATTGGAATACTGGTAGCGTGACCCGGATGTGAATCTTGTGTGCAGATTCTTTCTCTGGGTTCTGTATATGTTGAAAACTCTTTTAAAACCCTGTGTCAGATTTGTTCTTCGTGTGAAGTCTTTATAAATATTTATATAACCCTACTGAGGAAGAGTCAATCCATTAGAGTGCTTTAGGCTAAGATTAGCACTTGTGAAGCCTATTTAACCAGATACGAGTTTACTCTATTTAATAACATTAAAGAGATAGTAAAAAAAAAAGCTTCTTTATCAGATAGTTGTAAGATCCATGAAATAGGTTTATTAATGTCTAACTATCAAATTATACTTGCCTCAAAATTCATGGAAGTAGCAGAGTAATTGCCTATTTGATTTCAGGCAGATTAGCATGCTTGTTAATGTTGAAGCTGTTTCCAAGGTGTGCAAGACCCTTGATGAGGTCAACAACCAGCCCTGCTTTCTTGACTTCCATACCTAATGGAGCAATGCTAGTCTAAGATTGTATGACAGCAAATGCTGATTTTTTTTCTTATTCTTTTTCCTTCTCAAATATTCCTGATTTTATGGTGTTCATACAGAAGTATCTTGTGATTCATAGTTGAGTTGTGCAGATATCTATAAATCAATGAATACTTGCCACAGACAACTTGCATATGTAGAAGTGGAGTGAAACAGCATCAAGGTAGTGATATTGGGAACCATTGGTTTGCTAGTGGTCCGACACCACTAGCAGGCTGAAGATTCCTTGTATTACTGTTAGCTTTCAGGATAAAGGGGAAAAAAAAGTGTTTTTCTGCATAGTAGAGACCTCTGTCATCATGGGAGACAAATCTCCCAGGCAGAACCATAACTTTAATGGTTATTTTTGCAGACGTATATAAAGGGTAAGTATACTTCGAGTTTTCTCACATATGCCACATAAGGGACACCAGTCATTGCATGTGTGGATGTCTATTTATAGTAACCATTCAACCACAAACCTCTGAAACAACCATTTCCTTTAATTTATATATATTTATTATCCCTGAATCTCTGGTATGTTTTAAGAATCTTACAGTATTCTCTTGGCAGTAATATGAGAGGTTTGTAGCTTCTGAAACAATTATATTGTCATATTTTATATGTACTCATGAGCTGAGGATTATACAATCCAGAAAACAGTTCTTGCTTTGTTCTCTTTTCCCCTCTCCCAATCTAGAACATGTTCACAGAACCAGAGAATATGCTAAGTTGGAAGGGACCCACAAGGATCATCAAGTCCAACCCTTAGCCCTGCACGGGACCATCCCCAAGAGTCACACAATGTGCCTGCCAAATGCTTCTTGAACTTTGTCAGGCTTGGTGCTGTGGCCACTGCCCTGTGACCTGTGCCCAACCACCCTCTGTGTGAAGAACCTTTTTCTAATATCCAACCTAAACCTCCCCTGGCACAACTTCAGGCCACTCCCTTGGTCTTGTCTCTGGTCACCACAAAGAAGAGATCAGTGCCTGCTCCTCCTCTTCCCCTCATGAGGAAATTGTAGAGTGCAATGAGGTCTCCTCTCAGTCTCCTCTCCAGGCTGACCTGACCAAGTGCCCTCAGCCACTCCTTACACGGCTTCCCCTCAAGGCCCTTCACCATCTTTGTTGCCCTCCTTTGGACACTCTCCAATAGCTTAATGTCTTTCCTTTATTGCACTGCCCAAAACTGCCACAATATTCAAGGTGAGGCTGCCCCAGTGCAGAGCAGAGCAAGACAATCCCCTCCCTTGACTGGCTGGCGATGCTTTGCCTGATTCCCCCCCGGACAGGGTTGGCCCTCCTGGCTGCCAGGGCACTGCTGACTCATATTCAGCTTGCCCTCAACCAGGACCCCCAGATCCCTTTCCATGGCACTGCTTTCCAGCATCTCATTCCCCAATCTGTACATACATCCAGGGTTGTCCCATCCCAGGTGCCAGAATCCAGCACTTCCCCTTGTTAAACTTCATACAGTTGGTGATTGCCCAGCCCTCTAATTTGTCAAGGTCTTTCTACAGGGCCTACCTGCCCCTGAGGGAGTCAACAGCTCCTCCCAGTTTTGTGTTGTCTGCAAACTTGCTTATTGTCCCTTTCAGTCCTGTGTCCAAGTCATTTATGAAGGTGGTGAAGAGCACAGGGCCTAAGATGGAGCCCTGTGGAACCCCACTAGTGGCAGGTGACCAGTCTGATGTCACTGGTACCTTCTGTACTCAACCCCTGAGCAAATTGCTCACCCAACATATAATGTGTTTATTCAGCTGTGTGCTGGACATTTTGCCCAGAAGGATCCTGTGAGAGACAGTATTGAAAGTTTTATTGAAATCCAAAAAGATTACATCAACTCTCTTCCCCATACCAAAGCTAGGTGGGCTACCTTGTCATAAAAGGAAGTCAGATTGGATAAGCAGGACTTTTATGAAGCTGTACTGGCTGTGGCCAATGACTGCTTTGTCTTTCAGGTGTTTTTCAATATTTCTGAGAATTATCTTCTCCATAACTTTATCAGGCACTGAAGTGAGACTGACAGGCCTGTAGTTTCCAGGGTCCTGCTTCTCACCTTTCTTGAAAATCAGGACGTTTGTCCGCTTCCAGTCAGTTGGGACCTCTCTGGATTCCCAGGATCAAAAATCACCAAGAGAAGTTTTGCGATGACATTAGCCAGGTCTTTGAGGATTCTGGGATGAATTCAATCAGGTTCCATAGATTTATAGGGATCCAGCTGGAGCAGCAGATCCTGCACAAGTTCAGAGTCAACTGGGAGTTGATCATTCTTGCAGTCATGGTCCTGCAACTCAGGGCACTGAGACTCTCTAGATTCTTCAGCCATGTTGAAGGCAGAGGCAACGAAAGCATTAAACATCTCTGCCTTGTCTCTGTCCCTGTTTGTGAGGTGACCGTCTTCACCCTGTAGTGGGCCAATATTATTTCTATGCTGCCTATTGCCTTAATGTATTTGAAAAGCCTCTTTTTATTGTTCCCCATATTTCTGACCAACTGCAACTCCATCTGAGCTTTGGCTGAATGAATTTTCTCCCTACAGTGACAAGCAGCATCTCTGAATTCTTCCCATGTCACTTGACCTTGCATCCACTGGGAATACACCTTCCTTTTTTGCCTTATTTCCAAGAGAAGATTCCTGTTCAGCCAAGTTGGCCTTCTGCCTCGTTTACTTGACTTCTGGCATTTGGCCCCAAATTCCTTCTCTATCACTCAGAGGAAGAGTTTGAGAGACAATTGTTGCAAGGTGAATCTCCACTCCTTCTAATTATTGTCTCTGAAATAAGAATTGATGAATTTGTCAGTTCACAGCCCAGCTACTCCTGCCACTTATATTGTTTTCTTCTTTTCTTTTGAACAAAGCTATTCAAATCTCCCTTTCTATCTCTGTCCTTGCTTCTCAAAGTAGGGCAGATTGACTCTCATATAAATGGTAGGATTTGAAATATTCTTCAAGATGATGTCAGAAGGGCATAATTATAGTACTTTTATAGTGCAAGAAAATGCAGTAATACTGAAACATTTTCTTTGCAATCACAACAGTTTAGGTTAGTTTGCTTGTGCTATGCTTCCCCTTTACAACCGCCTCAAAAAGAAATGTAGCCTGTGTTAGAAAGGCTTGTGCTTTCAGGAATAACTTTTTTTCCCTGTTTAATGTGCTTGCAGCCCTATAAATATAAATTTCATACATTTGACTTTTGTTTTAATGAACCCTCTGCAGAAAATTCTGCTGCCACTAACTACAAGTTTTATAATTGACTCCTCTCTTAGTTCTCTTTGCGTTACCTTCTGTTAACTGGGCTTTTTTTCTCTATTTCATTCATATTTGTTTCTTTAACTAAGGTAATTACAGGAAGTAAGTTTCAAAGTAGCAAGTGTAGGATTTTAACTTTTAGTTTATTTGCCTTAATTTAATTTGCTGAACACCGTTCAAGTTGGCTTAATAAAATCGTAACTCCAAGTTCTTCCAGATGAAAAAAAAAGTAATTTTTATTTCTCTAGTTCTCTCTCTCTCTTTTTTTTTTTTTAAGAGACTAAAATATAGTAATTTAGTTTGTAAAGAGGATTTTTGCAGGGTTTTTGGCACATTAGGTCTGAACTTTGGTAGCTAATGAGTACACTTGACTAGAACTGCAGCACTTGCCCTTGAGAAGTGTAAACAGGCTGTAACTGTGGAGAGGAGGTCACTGGGAAAGTCTAACTGGTAAGATCACTCTCCCTTTTTGTTTAAAACAACAAGCCTATAAGTTGCTTTGAGCAGCAGTGGTAGAAAAAAGTTGTAAAAAACCAAGAAAAATACAGAAAAGACATGACTGAGTGTTAACTGGATGGAAGGAAGCTAGAAGTGTAAAGCAGTTTGTTACATAATTGTCTTGTGGCGTCAGAGAAGTACAGCATCCTAAAGGAAGTTAAGAAAATTTTAGCTACTAGCAATGTTTCAATTACAGAGCAGCTGCATAGAAGGAAAGCTCTCTCTAAAACCTTATTAGCACAATTCAGTTAAAGAAGTGTTATGTTTCTGAGCACTTTAACAGTTGAAATACAGCAGTTAACACACATTTATGAAAGTCATGGACTTTTGTTAGATGTAATTAAATGGATACCAGTTTAGTTAACAAATTTGATCCCTTGGAGAGCTGTGTTCCCAGGTCCAGGTACCTGGTGACTGTAACTGCTTATGCCTGTTTTAAAGTATTTTAGGATGAATTTAATCCTATCTGGTATTGAAACCTCATTAAGTTCTATTTAAAATATAGCATTTCTGTGTAAGTCTTATTCATTGAAAGTGAATGTGTTTTTAATAGAGTGTTGTGTTTTATCACAACATTTGTCTGACTAATATTAAGAAAGACCTGAGTTTTGCGTACCATCCCAAAGGTAACAGGAGGTCACATGGCAATCCCCTCATCCACAGATTAGTTGCATTTGAAGATCTGAGTCATGTTTTTCATATAAATTATATAGAATGGCCCATTATGAACACCTTGTAAAACTCAAAAGGCTTTATGATTGTTAATAGCTTCTGTGGTAGTGATTTACTGGCTAATTTGAGACAAAATATGTTGCAGTGTGGGCTAAGAGAATGTGTTATCCTATCTGCATAAATAATAGTATGTTATTGGTTGTGCACTTCAGAAGCAAGTGGAATGTGTATTATCTTATATCTTCCAAGTAGATTTGACATTTCAACTTTTACTTATGACTTAAATCAACCTGGTTAGTGACAAAGTGTAAAGTTGAATCATGCATTAATTTTTTTTCCCCTGTATGTTATCCATCACTGTACTAACCTGTGAACTAAATGTAAGTTGTAACGCTGGTAATCAGTCTGTAACTGCAATTTATTCAATTGAAGACCATCTTATTAGTGTAAAAATAGTTTCAAGCGACATTTTTATAATGACTGTGATAAAACTTTGATGTATCCTAAATGTGTGCAATGTAAGACATTTATAATAGCCCCAAGTGTAATATTAACACAGCCTTTTAATGCACGTAAAAAGAGATCAGTTAGTTTTGATTATATTACCCAGTATAGGTTAGATTCTCTCTTGGTGTTAAAGCATTGCTTGCTGGTTCTAAATGTCAAAATTATTGGAATTTCAAGACAGTTAAATGAAGTCACATTTTTTGAGATGTTCTGGGGAGGTGGCATGGCAAGGAGGAGTTTGATAGTTCATACACGTGATGGCCAATGTCACCTTGTCTGTGCTCTGTACACAGGGGCTCTGGTAGGGTGCTGTGGCCTGCACTGGCAAAAACCTCAAGACTTTTAACTCTTATGTCAGCTAAGTTCTCGGCTTCTCTGTTGGAAGTGTTTAAAGCATAATGTTCAAACAATGAAAGGGTATGAATACAGTCAATAGCATGGATGTTGGTTTCTGAAGAGTGTTGTAATGGGATCTTGCCCACTACAGATCTGGTGATAGATTCCAAATGATAGATCAAGAGGTAAATGGATAGATATCTTATCACCCTGTGTGGATTCTTGAGTATGATAGGATTTTCAGCCTTTTTTTTAAATTTAGTTATTTAAAACTATTTATATTATGCCATTCTAAGTACAAACAAGAATTGAAATTCTCAAAACAGCTGAAGGCAGCAATTATGATTGGCTTTTATAGAAAAATTCTCGAATTAATGTCAAATGATGGGAAAGAATATTATCAAACACTTCCAGTTCAAAGTTTGTCTCATAGTTGCATACCTCTACATCTGCTGAAGATTTTGCAAAACTTTACAGATTTTTTTAGTATTTTCAAAATTTCTTTATAATCTTCATATCTTATTAATCAAAGCCCCTCCTGCCCTTCATTAAAAGCAAAGAGATGCCTTAATGTACACTTACATTACTAACACATGGTTTTTCACTTGGAATGACATTATTACATTAATGTTTCTTTAAGTCCTTTGAATGTGTCATTTTTCTAAACCTTTTTTTCAGTAACATTCTCATCTCTGGCAAATGTGTCTGTTTTCAGAAAATTTCCCTGGGTTTTCTTCTTTCCACCTTTTTCTATGGTTATATTTCACTAAAGTAACCAAGAACAAATTTCCTTGTGATTCCAGGAAATCCATCTGTGTTTGATAAGCCAGTAATTGCAGGTTATTATTACTTCTGTGTAATGTGATGAAGTAATTATTCACATTAACTGTTTAAAGTATTGTTAGATTTTGGATTCTGTATCCTTTGGGAAAAAAAATTGCATTTAGAGTGGTTACATAACAATTTCACTGAATAAGAATAATTCTGTGGTGGTCTGTAAGAGGATTATGTTAGGGGGGGAAAAGGGGAAGGAGGGACAGAAACACTTCTTCTGAAAATAGTGGTCATGGAAAGATATGCCCAAAAGCTTGTTTGCTGTAAATACAGAAGATTTCAAGAAATCACTGAATTGTCAGATGACTTTGTTTAATATTTCTCGGTGATTTTTCTTTCATAGTTTAAGTACTTCTATGCTTTATTTGCTGTACAAACGTCATGGTCTCTTTGTGAAGTAGGTAAGATATCTGGAGGTAATACTGCTGAGTTGAAGAGTTATTGTTCATCAGAAGACTCGTTCTCGGATGATTATAGTAGAAAATTATTTCCCATAAACCTTGCTGAAAATCACTTGAGTAGAACCCCCTATTCTTATTATAGGCAGTCTGGCTTATCTGGGGATGGTCATAGTAAGCTGTGATCGGTTATGGACAACATGCAAAGGTTTGATGGGAGACAACTTCCAGAGTTAATATTCTGCTTTCATATTCCAGGATATGTGAGTAATCTGAATTCCATCTCAAGAGAGAAATAATTAAATTTACTTTCCCAATTAAGATCAGACTGCTTCAGAAAAAAAGCCTACTATTATTTAAGTGAGAAATTACTCTCAGTGGCCAGGTCTTGGCAGATGGTTTGACATCACTATTTTTTGGAGGGATGTGCTTCCCCCACCTAATAAAGAATGTGAAGTTTCACACCTAATTTAATAAACTCATAATTTTGTCAGGATTTCTGCTATGTCCCAATTCCAAAAGCTTTACATGTACCAGTAAGAAATAATTTTGGGCTGAAACATCTCCACCACTCCCCACTCCGAATGTCTGCCCAAGATATTACTGAAAAATAAATGCAAAACCTGACTGATTTATTTGTGCAGAGAGAACTGTAGAGAAAACTCCTGGGATTTTAGGATTGCTGAAAGAATTAGCTGTTATAAACCACAAAAGCATGTACATATGGTGAAGGAAGTAGCTCAAAAATAATGTAAAATCTGATATAAATAAAATGTGCATTTGCAGATGCATATTATGTACAAATGTACACTAAGGAATATATTGAAGATATGAGTGTTGAGACAGAACAACGTTAACATTATACTGTTTCTCAAAGTTTATAGGAAAATACAAAGTTAATAGTAAATTTTATGAAGAAAGATACGAAAGTTTTGTTAAAATATTTTTTTCTGAAGATTTGTACGAACTTCTTCATCACTGTAAAAAATAGTCATTCCATAGGTAAGAAAAAACTTCTGCGTGCCTCCCCAGACTTTCATCAGATAAATGAGGTGGCTACCTAACAGAGGAAAAGGAGTATGAAACAAGGTAAATTATAAGTCTTTGAATATGAAAAGTGAAATTGTTAAGTGCACCTTTTTAACCACAAATAGAATGCTGATGTATGTTTCGTATTGACTTTTTGCTGAGCCAAAATGTAGTGGGTGATAACATCTACAGACTGATTACCCTATTTTCTCCCTTTGTCAGGCAAAGAGAGGACATGTCTATCTTCTGAATGCAGTAAACAAAACCAGAACTTCATAAGTTCAGCAAGGAGGCCCAGTTTGATATATACTACAGCAAAAAAACTACCAATAATTTAAGAATTGTTCAGTGTAATGGTTTAACCCCAGATGACAACTAAACAACATGCAGCTGCTCAATCAGTTGCCTTGTGGTGGGATGGGGGAGAGAATAAGGAGGGCAAAAGTGAGAAAACTTGTGGGTTGGGATAAAGACAGTTTAAAAGGTAAAGCAAAAGCCACACACATAAGCAAAGCAAGACAAGGAATTCAATCACCATTTCCCATGAGCAGAAAAGTGTTCAGCCGTGCCCAGGAAAGCAGGACCCCATCACATGTGATGGTTACTTGGGAAGACAAAACACCATCACTCTAAATGTGTCACCCCTTCCTTCTTCTTCCCCCAGCTTGATATGCTGAGCATGCTACCATATGACATGGAATATCCCATGGGTCAGTTGGGGTCAGCTGTCACGACAGTTATCCCTTCCCAACTCCTTGTGCACCCCCAGCATCTTCACTGGTGGGCTGAGGTGAGGAGCAGAAAATGCCTTGACTCTGTGTAAGCAGTGCTCAGCAATAACAAAAAGCATGCTTGAATTATCAACACTGTTTCTAGCACAAACCCAAAACAGTCTATATCATCTACCCTAAAGAAAATTACCCCAGCCAACACCAGGATATTCAACCCCTATTACTTTTTTTTCTTCTTTTATCTTGAATATCTCTGTCCACATAGTATTCAAAGGAAGTGATTTGCATTCCTAGTTTAGTTTCTTGTAGATCAGCTTTCAATGAATTATTTTTCCTGGCTTTCTTTTTGTGTGCTTTTAAAATTTTTATTGTAAATTGCTATATAGTAGCATCCTGTACATCTAATGCACCATTAAATGATCTTGTTGTGAAGAGCTCAACAAACCTGAATGCTATAAATGCCACTGAATCATATAGTTTTCCAAGCAACATTACTTTTGAATTCTAAATGAAAGTATATTTCTTTGGGTCTATACTTCACAAGTACAAATACCTTTGAGTGTTGATACCTCACAGATTGAAATGTGGACTACAAACAGTAATGAATATTTCTGTCTTAAAACAACCACGTTCCTGTGACAAAACACAGTATTCTTATAAGTTTCTTCTTCCTATTTCAGTGAGTTAGAATGTTGTGCTATTATTGAATGCTTACAGCCTTCTTCAGATATCCTTAAATCAGAACAACTAAAATTTTCTTGGGTCATGGCTAAAAAGACCTATGATTTATGAAGTGAGCAGCTCAGGAAAGAAAGAAATTCCTAACAGCAAAGTCTTTCTTTGACCATTTACCTAAACAGATACATTTTTATGATAGTTACTTAATTTCTTAAGTCTGTGAAGCTGGTTTGAGATTTGAAGCCTCAAGAAGAAAAAATACGCTCTGTGTGTGTGTATATATATATATATGTATGTATGTATATTCCCAGTTCAAAAAATAACCTCCTCTGAGTGAAAAGGGTAAGGCAAGAGTGGCTGAGTAGCTGGTTTTCAAGTGGAAGCTTCAAATTCTATGGGAAATCTGCTCAATTTTCCTGTACATTTTGGACAATGTTGTTACTTCTCAAAAACTTAATAATGTTTATAATATGTAGATACAGAAACTGTTAAGAATTCATTTTATGTTTCTACTGTTCAACTGTTACTGGGAAATGTGAAATGTTTACTGAGAATGTCTGTATTTGTAAATACATGACGACACCTGGAACCTGCATAGCTATTCAGATCTGTTATTTATGTTCTGAAAATGCATGCTACCTTCAAGATATCCCACTCAAGAGTCAGCTTTCACTTTATTAAGGTAGAATCACTATATCTCTAGTTGCCTGTAAAAGGTACAATTTTGACTATGCCGACATTGTAGATTTGATTTCTAAGCTTTGGTTATGTGAATTTAGCCTCCAAGTTGTTCCTGGGAGGTGGGTCCTGTCAACTGGGATTCTGCCATAGGCATTGCCTTTCAACACTGCTTGTTTACATGTTCCTGTTGCTCCCTACTGTTCTGGCTGTAACCTATCTTATTGCAGGCATGATTTTTATAGGATGGCAAGGGACTATTCTGAGACTGATACTTGTATTTGAATGTCTCATGTTTAAGCATCGTTGTGGATGTGGATGGTTGACATGTATGTGCTAGTCATACCTGAGAAAGTCATAGCCACCCAGTGGAAAAGGATTCCTCTCTGCACCCATGCCTCCTCTGTTGTACTTTTTTTTTAAACTAAGTTGGTTAAAAGACACTGATAGAGCAGAATGGTCCTTCCTCTGATTTTAATTGGGAAGCAGGAATAGCAGCACTATTTCCTACCTGACTTCAGAGCCCATTTGCATATGCCCCTCTTCTTGGGGCAAGTTGGTCCTTTTAGTTCCGACTTCCCAGAGATGTAGCAAGGATGGAGTGTGTGTGCAGTCAAGCTCTGATTTTATCTGAGAAACAGCAACTAGAGCTTTCTAAACCTTCACAGTTATGACTTGCCATTTTACTTATCCAAACTTGGTATAGCACCATAGCCCTCAGATTCCCGTAGCTTGTTGGGGCTGAAGCAGCAGAATATACCTTGGAGTTTAACAATGTAGAAGGATCAAACTGTGGCACGATCTGTGCTCAGAGTGACGGTGAGTATTGTAGTGAGTTTCTGTGGCTGGGTTTTGGTAGCGAGGGGGGCTACCAGGGGTGTCTTCTGTTAGAAGCTGCCAGAAGCTTCCCCTGTTCCCCTGGAGCCAATGCCAGTTGGCTCCAGGATGGACTTCCTGCTGCTGGCCAAGGCTGAACCAATTAGGAGTAATAGTAGCACCTCTGTGATAACATATTTAAGAAAAGAAGATTGTTGCGCAGAAGAAATTCCAGCCAGGGAAGAGCGGAGTGAGAACATGGGAATAACAATGTAGACACCAAGGCCAGTGCAGAAGGAGGGGCAGGAGGTGCTCCAGGCACCGGAGCTGAGGCCCTGCAGCCCCTGGTGCAGCCCATGGTGGGGCAGCTGTGCCCCTGCAGCCCATGGGGGACCATCGGGGTACAGAGACCCCCCTGCAACCCATGGAGGAGCCCGTGCTGGAGCAGATGGATACCTGAAGGAGGCTGTGACCCCGTGGGAGGCCCAGGATGGAACGGGGTCCTGCCTGTGGAGAGGGAAGCCCACACTGGAGCAGGTTTTTCCTGGGTAGGACTTGTGGCCCCTGTGGGGGACCCGCGTCAGTACAACTCATCCATGAAGGACTGCACCCCATGGAGGAGTGACTCATGGGACAGCAGTTTGGGAAGAGCTGCTACCCGAGGGATGGACTCATGCTGGTGAGGTCCATCAAGGACTGTCTCCCGTGGGAGGGACCCCACAGGAGCAGGGGAAGGACTCCTCTCTCTGAGCAGCAGCAGAAACAACAAGTGACCACAACCCCCATTCCCCGTCCCCCTGCACTGCTGGGGGGGAGGAGGGAAAACGTGGAAGGAAGGAGGGATGGGGGGGAAGGTGTTTTTTAAGACTGTTTTATTTCTCACTCTTTGGCTCTTATCTTGTTAGTAATAAATATAAGTACTATCCCCACTTTGAGTCTTGTTTTGCCCGTGAAGATAATCACTCACTGACATCTCCCAGCTCTTATCTCTACTCATGAAATCTTAGCTGTTTTTTTCTCTCTCCTCTGTCCAGTTGCAGAGAGAGAGTGAGAGAGTGGCTTTAGTGGGTATCTGGCCAGGGTCAACCCACTACAGAATACAATACAGAAAAATAGCTTGCATGTTCCCTCAGGAAAAAAAAATAAGGGAATTATTTCTTCTTCTTCTTTGATCTAAACCAACTTGCTGAGACTGGAAGTATGTAACCACTTTCTAGGTAGGAGAATTGGGATTGTTCAGCCTGGAAAAGCAAAGGCTTTGGGGTGACCTAATTGCAGCCTTCCAGTACCCGAAGGGAGAACCTACAAGACAGATGGAGAGAGACTTTTTACAAGGACATGTAGTGACAGGACAAAGAGGGGTGGCTTCAAACTGAAAGTGAGTAGGTTTAGATTAGATATTAGGAAAAAAAATCTTTACTGTGAAGGTGGTAAAGCACTGGAACAAGTTACCCAGAGAAGTTGTAGTTGGAAGCGTTCCAAGTCAGGTTGGATGGAGTTCTTAGCACCCTGGTCTGGTGAAAGGTGTCCCTGTCTGCAGCAGGGGGGTTTGGATCTAGGTGGTCTTTAGTGGTCGCTTTCAACCCAAACCATTTTATGATACTGTGATTCCATGATTCTAGAAGACAATTCATAGAAAGGCATAGCACTCTAAATGAACTGTCTGTAGAATAAAGACCTCAAAGAGCTATAATCAAACAACTCAAGAGTAAGGGTAGGTAAACAGTTGTATCTGACTTGGTTATACCTTTACAGAAAAATATTTAGAGTCTGTGAAGTGGATCTAATAAAGAGATCAAAATTATAAAATCAGAGCAGCAAAAATGGTTCCACTTGCATTTTTAACCTTCCTCATTCCAGAATCTTGGCATAGATTTAGGTATTATCTGAAAAGTAATTAGATTACTTGTCTTAATGAATTCATCTTTGGTATTTTTTACGTGAGCTTTATGTGACATTTCTAGTGCATTCCATTAGTTTTTTAGGAAGGTGTGTTCAGAATAATCTGTATTTATTTTACATGTTTCCTCTGTTGAACTTCAGCCATATAAAATAAATGCTATGTTTATTATCCTCTTTGACTGCAGTATTTCATGGACTTTCCATCTTGGCCCTTCTGTTGGAGACTTCTTTCCAAGGGTTCTTTATGTCCAGACCTCTCAGACTTTACAAACTAGGATACAAGATGTGTGCTTGACTTGCCTCCCTTGAATGCATGTTCACTGGTTTCTGAACTAGCAATGTGCAATTTGGAACTACTGTGAAAAAATTAAAAATTCTTAGAAGATTTGGGTCAAAATGGGCACGGGAGTAAAGCTTTTGGAAAAGTAAATTTGCCACAAAAATATACACATACATATAAAATATTTCTGTACTGTTGAAATCATGTATTATTAGATACTTGTATGACTGAGTTCTTAAACTAAACTGTTTTTAATGTATACTTTAAACCAGTTATTTTATGATCATGTAATTTTCAGGAAATTTTTATTTTTTGTTGTATGTTCATCTACTTTTCAAAGCTGGTGGAATATTTAATTGATGCCTTGAGGCTTCCTTAATGCTGAAACAGAAACTCAAGTGGTACTAAGAACCTAAGAAGCAATAACCACATAGAAATTAACTTCTGAGAGGTGCAAGCTGAGTTACAGAGCTTCTTATGTTGGTGTAACCCAGAGGACAGTATGCTGATACAGTGTTCATTTAGCCTAAAATTGTGTTTCACATTTTAGGAATCCTTGCATTTATTATTTCGTATGCATTTACCTGGACTTAAGCATCTTCAAACAACATTTGTAGTTTCAGAAGAGAATGGGATGTGACTGTTTCTTAGAATAAGATTATGTTTCTTACATACTATTTTAAGGGGCTTATATTAAATATTCACTGTATGAGTAACTGCCCTTTCTTATCCTAGGGCTTTGTGGTTTTACTATAAATTTTTCTAAAATAAAAAATAATAGCCACTTTTCTGCAATTTGATGCTCTGTCTGCAGAAGTGAATCAGTTACGTCTGAATTTATTTTTCACTAATACTGAAGGATGGTAATGTAGAATGCAACTAAAAAAGGAGGTACAAATAAGGGAAAGGATCATTTTTATTAAATAGAAACATTTGAGTTATAAGCAGGAAAATTGTAACAAAGTCACAGTTAAATAAGCTTTTGGAGAAATCTAGAGGAGTTAAAAGGAAAAAGGAAATGAATTGCCCCCAAAATTCCTAATTCCTTCTTCCTCAAAAGCAAGATAGGTCTCAAAACAATATTTGACTTGAAGATTCACATCCAGCTTTGCCACTTCAGAGTCTACAGGGCAGTTGCTAACTGTTGGAAGCATAGGTGAGTTTAGACTTCTAAATCAATCTGAAACATACTCTCAGTTCACACTGCTTGCTAGAAAGAGAAGTGCAAAGCTGAGTGAAATACTGGTCTTACCTCTGATACAGCAGGGATTGCCTTTCATTACAGTGGCTAGGCCTGGATTTACAGCAGTGTTGAGGAAGATTTTAAAAGGTATATTGATAGACTTAGAAATCCAGCCCTGTTTTCTCAATACCCATTCTAAGCCAGTGGGAGTTGTGTTTCTATCTGCCTGAGAAGTTACTTGTCTGGCATGTGTCCCAGTGTCTGTATGGATGTAGATCTTATTAAATCAGAACAACTTCTACCAGTGGAGGGGTAATTATGATTAATGTTATCCTCTATGAAGGTTACAAGTGGGACAAATGTTTTGAGAAAAACTATGTGAAGGAAGAAGAGGACTAATTTTAGTAGGAGTGGCTTCGTGGCAGTGGTTAGAGAAATTATGGATAGTTCTTGAAGAAAAAAATTGTTCTTTCATCTTATATTGTTTTTCCAAATGTTCCAAAGGTTCATTTCTTTCAATATTTAGTCCCAAAAGTGTGGACTCAGCAGTCCTTTGATAATCCAAGATTTTAGGGGCAATGTTAAATTCTACTTGATATCTTGTACCTAAAGTTGTCAAGCACTTGGCATTGTTGGTTCCCGGCAAAGTCAGTGAAACTGGAGAATCCTCAACAGGTAATGTGTTGAAACCTCATAAAAGTGTGGCATAGATTGGCTTCATATTTAATAGACAGATGTGGTCTTTGAAAATAAAAAAAAAAACCTCAAACCAGTATATTTGACAGTACAGATACTATTGCAGTGTGCCATAATAAGTATATCAACTTATAGGAGACAATATAGATTTATTAAGGGTTATTTTAAAATCAATCTCTGATGCTTTAGGATGATGAAATCCTAATTTAAATTCCATTTATCAAACCTACTAAAATAAACTTAACAGGGAAATAGCAGCATTAAGAAATTGCTTTCCCTCACCTTAATTTGGAGATTGCTATTTCTTTGACAAAGTGCTGCACCTGGCAAGAAAGTCAAATCAGTATTTGATAGATGTAGCCTGTTTGAAGGTATTAACGAACAATTTGAAATTACAGTCATTATTTACTTTATGGAAAACCTCTTAGATAATATGATTTACACTAGTGACAAGCTTTTTGGAGCAGTATAGGAATCTAGAACTGCAGGGTAAAAATCAGAGAGCTTAGACTAGAGAAAGTTCTTTTAAAAGTCATGTTTCCTATACAAATTATATGCAGTTGTGCAAACATGTCAAAGTTTGGTTAATTGGATTTGTTTAATGTAAACAATCATTGACCAAAATAATAACTTCAGAAAAAGACATTATGCTCCCACTTTCAAAAATATGTATAATTCAATGCAAGAAAGAACTCAAATGTAGTTCTATGGAGAATTATGATTTATTAGATTCAACTCCATAAAGCAAACTCATAAACATATTTCAATTTCTTTAATTGATCTGTGTTCTAGAGACAGTATTAAGACACCAAAACATAGATACAATCTTTGTCATTGGTTGAAATTGCTTGGATGCCAGAGCCCTAGTAGGTGCTATTGGAATAAACTGCTTAAGCAAAGAAATAATTTGTGCAGGTGATGGCTAAAAGAGTGGAAAGAAATTTATTAATAGCCATGTTTTCTGGATGCAGCAAAAAGCAGTGTGTGTAATTCTACATTTAAAAAGGCATATCTCCAATGTGAGATGGTTGTAGCATCAATAAATACTGTTTTTGGATGAGTCAATATTATTGCCACTCTCCAGATGTCTGTGTGTGCTAGGAGCTGAGTAAAAACTGAAGTGGCAATTCCTTTCCCAATGAATTTAACATTTAATGTATTGACCATGAGAGAATTTGAAATTTGCTTGTAGGCCTAGAACTAATCCAATTTGTATTTTTTTTAAATGTGTATAAAATTTTGAGCAAGATTGTTGACAATTACAGGCTTTTGGCCAAATCCCATTAAGTACTGAGTATTGTGGCCCTAATCTACTAAGACATTACCATGGCACATACTAAATAGTTGATGTCTTCAGAAGTTAACCTTATCCTGATTTCTTAGTTGTCTGAATGAAGGCTTTTCAAGATAGAAACTGAGGTGAATTAGGGAAATTTTATGATTGTTGTTGAATTGAGGAAGAATTTTTCATATCAACCTGGTTCAGAAGAGTGTAGTCCAAAGAACAGTGGGCTCTTTCCAAAGAAGTCTGTGCAGTGTCACAGTTTGCCAAGAGACTGCCAAGGGGATTAGAGGTCAGTACATACCAAAGTAATGAGTCTAATCTAATCTCTTCGAGAAATAGGCTTTCCAGCTAGAACTGAAACATTTAATTACGTTTTGAATTATGCAGATTCAGGAGATATATTTTCCCATAAACTAGGGAGATTAGGGAGGGGCTGCAGAGTGAAAATGTGATGGAATTTGTTTTTACTGGTTTGAGGAGGGAAGGAGAGCTCAACCAGTCAGGAGATATCTGAGTCATCTGTACTATCTTATACTAATATGATTTGAAATATCTGCACTGAATCTAGCAGGATTTTTCAAAGCAGAAAAGGGAACATAAATTCACATTGACCTTACCCTCCCCCAAAGCGAAGTTAAAACTCACCATCAGAGTCCCATTATTAGTTAATGAGTCATCTGCAAACCTGTGCTTAACTGGCAGTGGGGCCTACCTTTTACTTTCCTTTAAAAGGGGAGAAAATGTGTATGGGTGTTCGAGTTTATCAGCAGTTGAAATGGCTAACTAATATGTATTGAAGCATGCAGAACTGTGTGGGCTCAAAGTCAGTTTTTGTGTCCTCATTTATAGGTCAAATCACATGCAGCTTTACTTGTTTTGCAGTTCCAACTACCATTTGTGTGTAGATTCTCTGGAGAGAGCTTTGGTTTAAAAGGAAGAGAGAATGCAACTCTGTTGCTGACACTGGTGTAGCTGTCAGGGACATTTTGCCTTCCACAGAGGTCATAACTTGTCACTGAATCCCATTGTTGGTAAAGAAGGGTCTGGTTTTCACGGCATTTGCTATTTGTTTTTGATTTGGTCTCCTCCTGGGTGCACAGATTATAGACCAGTAAACCTCTCTTTCACTGACTAGTGTGGGAACTTCGAGTCTCTCATAAACCTTAAATAAGTCTTAACTCCAGAATGCTGCCTTCTGGATATTAAATTTCTCAATGTTTTGCTGTGTTTTTAGCCCAAGGGTGCTGTTGACAGAAAGCGGTGTTTTTATTCCCTGATTGCTGTCTCTCTTTATAATTTTTTGTATGTTGCATTTTTCTGCATTAGTGGAGGTATCTGTGTTTGAAAAAGGATTACATTAGTCATAACTTAAGACAGATAATTTGCCCCCTTTCCTTACTGACTGACAGGAACCTAAGCTGCACATAATCTTTTGCAAAATATGGCCCTTTTGCAACCTGTTGGAAATTTCAGAACCAGAAGATTTAACCTCCTAATACATTTAATTGAAAAGCTGTTGATTTTTGACAGTGGCAACCAATAGTGATGTAAGCTGCCTGAGATTTGCTGACATTGATTTATTTATTTTTTTGTTTACTTGACAGTTCATTTTCCCCTATATTTCCCTTATTTAGGATAATTTGTAGTCTTTACTGCATTGAAGGCAAAAATGAGCCTTCCTTAAACAGTTGCCTTGAAGGCAAAAGAGAAATCATTGCTTTACACCTGAATTTTGAACACTGCAATTTTGCAGAAGCAAACTTAAGCAGATCACCAATGTCCTAGTGAGAATTTCCTGTAACATAGGTATATCAAAGGCATAGCATGTCTGTGTGGCTTTCTAGTACTCAAAAAGAATTTTTCAAATATTTTTCAAATACTCTGAAGTTATCAAAGTATTGCTCAGTTATCAAATCTGAGCATATTTCAGTCAAATATAAAACTATTTTCAGTGCAAAGTACTAGAGCTGCCTTTCAGTGCAGATGCTTGTGTCACATTTTCTTTTTCTTCAGGAAGAACTTCCAGAATTTTTGCAATCCTCTGCCTTGTGTTCCTCTGTCCCAATGTGAATCTGTAATGCAAAAGTGGTAGGGACGATCTGGACAGCTACTTCCTAAGACTATAATTGATAAAGCATTGAAGTAGGATGCATTCTGCACTCTGATCAGAAGAATTTTTGTCTCGCAGTAGTTCACAAGTTCACAGGTAAAGTTAAAAGTTACTTGCTGCTTCTCTCACAGAGAAAACTGTCTGTTTGCCTGCCATGGAAACCTTTCCTGAGATTTCCTAGTTGTCATGGATGGGTTCAGAGTTCATAGAGCTTTTTATTATGCCCTTTTTGAGGGATAGAGGCTGATTTGCAGCACTATTTAAAGCAAAGATGCCAAATGAAAGTTCCCCATTTTAAGTTTGTGCTTACACAAAGCTTCTTTGTGGTTTTTTAGGCCTGTCAGACTTGTCAGGCGTGGTAAGAAAAAGTATATTGTTTCCAGCACTTGGATTCCTTTCCTTCTGACATCTGCCACTCTGTAAAGATGATAAATTCCTGCCTCATTAGCCAGGGGTGTGGGATTACAGGCTGACAACACATTAATCACCAGCTTCTGTGGCAGGCTGACTAGCAATAGGCATTGTTAACAAAACTTTTCTAATATGTCACTCTTCTCTATGACAGCCTGTAATCAATCATCTTGATTGACAGTGCTGATAGATTACACTATTTATACTTTGTGTAATGAAAGATAGCGTTTCCACCTACTGTCATTTCTAGGCTAGCATTGGAGGATCACTGAATAGAAACAAACACAACAAAAAACCCCAGGCCTCAGCTCAGCATTGTGAAGTTCAGTCAGACAGCGTTGTAGGTCTTTTGTGGTAGCTTTCAGATGACGTGTATTGTTGGGGAACTTGGTAAGCACTTGCCTTTAAGTAACCCTTGAACTGAGCGTTTCTTTGCTGACTTTGTTGCAATAAACTGTCAGGTCAAGTTCAGGCAGGTAGGAGACCGTGTTAATCATATGGTGGCTACAGCTCCTTTTCCCATCCTGTCTGTCTTCTGCTGACAACCCCCCGCCCCCAACCCCAACCAAGATGAGAGATGATTTAGATGTTGATAAAGTACGTGTGTTTCATGATTTAGAAGACAAAATTATACGTGTTTCCTGTAATTGTATGGTGCAGGGAAAGTAAACATAGGGAGGAAGTGCAAAGCCAACTTGCCAAGCCAGCAGAATCTGTGTTGGAGCTTGTTTGCCTTTTGAAACTTAGAAAATTAGAAACATCAAGATTAAAGTGCATAAGCACATTAATTTGTTGTTTTGGTTTTGATATAGCTGGTTTTTGTTCTAGAATCACTTGATTATTACCTTTAATTAGTGTTTACTTCCTGAAGTTATTTCATTTGGCTGTAGTGGAATATAAAATATTGACTATAATAGGACAAAAGTTTCTTATAGCAAATGTCTGTTAGAATGGGCTATTTTTTTTTATGGTTGACTCCTATAGATTCATGTTGATTAAATACAAGTAAATACTGCCTTTATGTTATTTTAGTGTCTCAGTTATCATTATATATCTTCATTTCTATATGTATCCTGAGAATTTTCTTCATATGCTTTATTGATATATTAATTTCTTTTTCTGTCGCTACAAGTATATGTGCATTTTTTTCTCATTGGAAAGGTTTATGTGCTCAGTCACAATAAGAAACTTAAAAATCAACCTTTGAATTTTAGGAAATGTGAGTTGGAGCTTAAATTATTGTCCTTGGGAATTGTGCTAAATTTAGGCAGTTGGACAGGAACAAGGCTGGACAAGATCGTCTAAACTTTAATCTCCCTGAGAAGAGTTTCATTGTGAGGCCACAATGATTAATGAGAAACCTGACCATCTGATTAAGCCCCTCTGTGTCACAGGACATGATTAGTAGGTGACAGAGACTGTAACAGTATCCAGCCAAGCCTTGTTTCTTTCACAGCTCAGACTCTTGTATGATTAATGTCCCCAAGGGCTATCTCCAGGTCAGGCAGGGAGAACCTGTCAGAACAGGTGGAAGTGACAAATTCTGCAGAAACTCCTTTTGCAAGAGAGGCAGCACGCAGGAATGGATGAATGGGGAGGATTCCAGATGGGCTGGTTGACCTTTCTGTACTCTGAACAGACACTGAGAGCATCATGGGAATGAAACGTAGCAAGTATCAAAAAACTGCAGATGTTCCATAGTTATTGAAGAATTATAGCATTGCCAAGTTGGGCTGGTAAAACGCACAACACATCATATTATCACCACTGGTTTCTGCTTTCTGATATGCTAGAGGAGACTGTAGATCTAACATGTGTGTATATAGACTAGATAAAATACCACACACTGTGTTTTATGGCAAGGGGGGAAGATTCTTTGCCTCAGTACAGATAAGGCTTGATAGAGCTGCTTTAGTATAGCGTTTTCCTGTACTGGTATATATAATCTATCTCATTCTCATCAATACTGCTCCATTTAGGGCAAGAAAATCTTGGGAGTTAAAATGGTTTATAAAAATCCTCATTCCTTTTTATTAGGTGTTGGTTATCTAGTAAGGTATTTTATATCTTGCAGAGTACTTTCACCTCTTAGGTCATAGGTTCAAATCCCCGGCTTAAGTATCCTGGCATGGTCTGCCTTGCAACGTCACACAGCGCAGAATTAGCAGGGGGATTGTTAAGTATCATTTTTCAGATAAATAGGCTTTTTAATTTAATCATAGGAATGTTATAAAATATCTTTCTAGTGCTACAGAGGCAGACAAGGGAATGTTAGCACTGGGGTCCTTACGGAATTCCCCCTGCATTCAGTTAGTTTTCGAAACAAAACTTAAAGTGAAAACAGAGAGTAGGATTTCCCTCTTTGCCAAACAAAGAAGTTTCTTCTGTGCAAATTTTATTGCTGTTATACCGTTACTACTAGTGTTTGGTACCATTTTTAACCATTTATAATCTTGCTTTCTTCAGCTTCTGTTTTACCATATGCAGAGTATCTTCCTCAGTTTAATTGTAATACGTCAATTTTATTAATTATTTCTCAGCTTTACATACCTTTGAGAAGAATGACTCCTTTCCATTTTACGGACAAAAATGTGCAGTACAAAAATCTGATATAGTATGGTCATACCAGCCCTAATTAAGTTATTTTGCTTCAACATTAGACTTTTGCGTTTAATTGAACTTTAATCTGTATTTTCTCCAATTTAATGGGAGTCATTGTGAATAAAGGCTCTCATTTCTGTGGTTTTAAGACTAATTTTTTGTTCTTTGCCACTGTTTAAGCTGTCAGATCCAGCTTTGGGTATGGTAAATGCCATGGTCCCCTGAGCAAATCAGCTGCCATATGCTATAATTTACACTTTCTGAATCTTTATTGGCTAGGCAAAAGGTCATTTTTCAGAGTGGTTTTCCCAATATAGAATTAATAGAGGAAACAGACACACTTCAGTGGACTAGTGACTGGAGATGGCAAAGCTCCTCTATGTGCATAGTTACAGAATGGCAAATAGAAAGAATATAGGTAAGAATAAACTCTAAAAGCTACAGAGGGAGTGAACCAAAGTCTCTCACTTGAACACTCCAGATTTTGAAGTCCAATTGTTTGATTTTTATTTTCTACTTTTCTTAAAAAATGCACAAATCTGTTGCAGCACAAAGATTTTTAATAACAATTTCAAGTACTATCTCTTACTCAATTCCAACAAAAATGATAGAGTTTGAAAAATTGTCACAACTTGTCTTGTAAATAGTTTGCCAGCTATTGTTTGTTTCAAACTTTGCCATCACTTTTTCCAACTCTTGTCGGTGTATTTCCTTTTCTGTAGGTTGATCAGTAAGTCAGAAAGGAAGGCTGGATATGAATTGTTTGTCAGATACAAGAGGAGATAAGACTGACTTTTTAACCCTCAATGCAAGCCTCGAGGGAAATGAAAGCAAGCAAAATGCGTAGAATTTTACTATCCAAAAGAGGTTAATGAAGGGCATGTTAATTTTAGAGGTTATCTGCTAATCCAGATGTAGAAAATCAGAATCATGGTGGAATATTCCATGAGATCACATTAGCAACTTCTGTAATTTGTGTCATACAGTTTGGTGCCCGAGGCACTCTAGCTGAATTTAGAATTACCCTAATTATTCTTAGGATTAGGGCGGTGCAGGTGTGCATCTGTTATATTTTGTAATACACTCAGGTGTGTTTCATTAGTGTTATTGATAACAACAGAAAATCTAATGTCGGTTTCCATAGAGAGTTGCAAGGATGGCTCTGTTTCCTTAACCTGTGGGATGTGTGTTTATAGTGTAAAAGTAGTTTGTGAAGTAGTTGTAATTAGAAGCATATGATTCCAAGACTGGTTAAACATTCCTGTGGAAGAGCACCTGTGGGGGAATGGACATCCAGAGAAAATGCAAGATGCAGCTGTAGTAGCGTTAAACCAAACTTATGTCTCTAAAAAAAGTGCATTAAAATTTTTAAATATAGTATTCAACATGAAAGGCTGTCCATGTTGTGTATACAACTTGTACAGTGATATTTCTCTTCAGAGTTGTATTGAGCCTTGTAGAGAGCTGCTGCTGCATTGCCTAATGAATGAATTGTGCAGGGTTGTTTCTGGTTTTCATTTGAGACATTTACTGGCAATGCCAGGACTGAGCGGAAGGAGAAGAATCATGCTCTTCTCTAGTGCAGCTAAACCTGCAATGAACTTGATGTGCACCTCTGCTCCTTCAGAAAAGCCTATTTCATTGAAGACTACTTGAAACCGTGGAAGCAGGATAGATATTTGAGTTGACATAGCTGCACAGAGAGGACTTGAGTGTGGAGGATAGAAATATCATGGTATAGCTATATCTGTAAATTCTCTTGAACACATGAAGCCACAGTTTTTGAAAATCTGTGTTCGTGGCCAGCAGCCTCTAAGTTACAGTTCAGTCCACCTTGCAACTGCTGTGTGGCCATGGGAGATCTCAGTTATTCTTCACAGCTGTATCCTTCTTTCCCAGGATGGAATATGAACTGAAAATGAGTTAGCATGTTCATCTCATTGGAGCTTGAAGGGACAGCACAGTGCTCCATCAGCAGGGCTGAAATGCTGGGATCTGTAATCACAGATCTGAGTTCTGATTGAGCTGCTGCTGTGAAAGATAATGTAGTTACGTTTAATGCACCTCCTCTCACCCATCACCTTTACAATACATGATCAGGACAGTTTCTCTTGTAGCGAAGTTGAGTTTTCCCCTGTATTCTTGGCCAGATTAGGAGTAGTGCTAATTGTCAGCATGAACATGGGCACAAAAATGGCCATAATAAATTTTATACTGTAGTGATTAATCTGTGGTAGAGGAAATTATCTTTTTGTTACAGGGAAGTCCAAAACGACTTCCTGAATTCCCAAGTACTGTAACATGTCTGGATTTCCTTTATATTACCAGTTCTTTTTAAGTTCTTTCATTTATCGTGTGAGTACTGCTGTGCTTCATTTCTACCTGAAACAGTACTGTGCTAATAATTATGTATAATTTTTCTTGTCATGATCTGTTATGTAATTCAGATCAAGACTGTAAGAACTGGAAAGAGGATCTTTCTAATACTAGTGCCAGCTACCTGACCACTTTTTACCAGTTTTTCAAAGAATGCAGGGCAATATGCCAATAATGAGCTTAGAAAGTATGTATGAAGTTCCTGATAATGTGACATGATTTTTTTTTCTTACTTTTGCTCTTCATTTCATCTTAATTAGTCCCAGTAGGAAAGATTGATTTTTTTTTCCTTTAAAAGCCTTGTAGCTAACATCTGTTGGTATTCCTGGGGTCATTCTTGCACTGTCCTGTGTTTGACATTTCTTGTAAAAGAAGAGGAATTTGTTCATATTGACATTAGCTGCCTCGGTATCTCTCAGTGGTGCAGATGGCCTGTGAATAAAGACATCAAGCTAATAGGCAAGATGACAAGCCTTGATAGCACTGGTGCTCCTCATGCTTAAGTGGCAGGGCAGCATAGATTGCTTTTGCTGGGGAGGTGCTAGGTCTAGTGGCACTAAAGCATATGGAATTAGTTAAAAATACAGTGGGATCCTGGGAAAAGGATAGTACCACGAAAATCCCTGGCTGGCTATAAGAGTTTTTTCTTTTAAATGTAGTATTTCCTTGAGAGCCAAGACTTAAAGAAAAATGTATGCATATGGAAGAGGGATCCCTAATATAATCTTACTATTTAGTGGTTGTTGATGTTTAATGCATCAGAATAAAGCATTGTTGAAAGATTTCTTCATTACATTGTTTGCTTTTGTGGTGTTAGACGAAAATAACACCCTGTGTGATAAAAAGGATAAAACAAAAAATCTGTATCTAAATGAAGATGTGCAGAATGCATTGTAAGTGCATATTAAAATATTATTGCGTGAGTCTTTTGGAAAATGTCATGAAGTCCCAAAGAAGGAAAATCTGTTTCTTCCTCAGTGACTGTTTATATTATACTCTGGAGAAGGCACATTGGAAAACTTGGCATTTCGAAGTCAGCTGATTATTTCATGTGGTAGAATAGAAAGAAAAGCCAGATTTTGAAAGTCTGACAAACAAAGCATGAAAATAAAAGATAATTATGCTCTCAAGAAGCAGAAGATTAATAAACTGCTATAATTTTAACAAGGCAGTTGGCAGAGCTAGTGGCTTGGAGATCCTATGTCTATACATCTATATGGTGTGTATGTCCTTTTCCTAGGGCTCATTTAGGATAAAGTACAGCTTAGGAAAGTTCAGAGAAATCAAAGGGATTTTACCTAATCAGTATAGGCTCCAAATTCAGACTTTATAAAGCCGGCATTTACAAAGACTGACTTTAAATAATATCATGGTGTTAAAACTCGAAAATGGGAGAAAGAAGGAACAGAACTTTTACCTCCCCCTACTTCTATTTAAAATTAAGTTATTCCCATTAGAAAGGCAACATTCTCTCTTCTCCAACAAGGTTTGACACACAAACACTGTAAAGGATTTTTATAGGCTTATTTGCTACTTAACAAGGCTTTGAAGACAAACACAAATGTTTTCATGAGTGTTTTTGTCTGTAAGGCATAATAATATAGAAGTTACTGAGGTTATACAATATTGTATTTCTCCTATGCCTTCTCCCCTCCTCTCAACTTTAAGCCACATAACTTTTATATGGGAATCCCAGAACTTTTCAAACATGACTTAATTAAGCTTCTTTGGAGGAGAGGAGAATTTTTACAAATTACACTTGCACAGTTTGTTCAGATTACATGGCATATGTTAGATATATTAAGTGACATGTGAGCAAAAGGTTCAAGCTGGCAAACTTGCAAAAGTTTCAGGTTTAAAGTCACAGAACCAAGTTATTGCAAAAGGTGAACATTCAAAGAGCTACTTGGTAACCAAAATAGATTTGTGAAAGCCAAAAGTCATACAAGTGAGCTTGGCAGTTGGCATTGCTTTGGGAAGAGGTGTGTGAAGTTTACATGCAAAGATTTTCATGCGTACAGTTGGTTCAGGATGGTGCAAATCCAGGGATATTGGCAGAAGTGGTGTCTTTTTCTATATGTGTCAGATGTTAAGCCATCTATTACACTTGAAAGACGGCCAGGACTAAGGGTTTCTACAGTTCAGCTTACTGAATTCAAGGATGGTTTTTGGATAAATGATCTTTTGCATCCAGACCTTTTAGCAGCTCAATTACTCCACTTTATCGACAGCTAGAGTTGCTCTTTAGTTTCTTCTTTTTCAGACCTTTGAAACCTGCTGAGATAATTATTTCTTGTCATCTTCTGTTGTCTCTTCTAAGCACTTCATATTGTGCCCAATATGGTCCTCAAGATATGGACCATCATTGGAAGGACCTGCTTTGCTCCTTCTGAAACTGAAGAACTTTTTCACAGATTTAACTCTGCATTCCTTCCTCTATTAACAGTAGCAGTGAAGGTAGATCTAATAGACCTATTAGAACATCATCTTCTGTTCTTTACCTCGTGGCTTTGTTTGTGGGTGGCTGATTTTACTATTAGCAATTAATTCATATCTATTTTATTGCGACATACTGTGAAGACGCATGATTTTAATAGAGGAATTGTGTTGTTCATGACTGCATCTTGAAAACAGCGTTAATTGCACAATCATAAAAAAAAAAAGACAGCTACAATGATGATGCTCAAAGACCATGTGGCAAATTAATCCTGAAAGTGAGTGAAGTCTTCAGTTTAATAGTCACATAGTAGGCTGTCTTTCACTATAAGTATGATCTGTTTTACACTAAGGAATCTTTAAATCCCTTTGTTACAGCTGATTCCAGAGTTCTAAAATGGTCCTCAAGGATTTCACTTTTCATGCTTTCCAGTGCTCAAAATACATTTATAGTATGTCAGAAGACATCCTGAAAATAGACTGATTTTTGTACAAGTAAGATATAAAATTTATATCTTCAAGTTTCCCCTTTAGGCTCAACATTTCTGGAAAATAGCTAAATTTTATTTATGCTGAAGAACCTAAAAAGCTGAGAGAAAGTGTAGGAAAAAACCACACTGCTATTACTTGGCTCTAGCCCTTAGAACTTAGATACGTATGGATGTACTTGATGTGTGTTTGTGTGATGGTATATAGGTCTTATAATCAATGCATATAGATACTGTATGTGAAATCGTGCAATATTTCATTTTAAGAAAACTGGATGAAAAATAACTGTGATTAAGGTTGACTGCAGATTATTATTTTGCTTGTAAGTCTAACGCTCACTTAGAAAAGAACTGTGGTCTGAGAGAGACTGTAGAGATCTCTTCCCTTAGAAAAGAATTTTACAGTCTGAGTGTTTTGAAGCTTCATCTCAACACAAGAAAAAAGCAACCATTGTCAATAAGATAGGGGCTTCATTTACTGCTTCCTACTTAATTTTGTTGAGAGGTCGTTGCTGCATTTTACTGGGATTTATAAGCAAAAATTTTCCATGCAGGCTGGGTTAGGCCCCTCCTCTTTCAGTCACAGGTTCTCTTATAACTTGATACTTCCATTTATTTCTCAGGGGTCTGTACTGGAACCAGCACTGTTTAATATCTTCATCAATCACATAGACAGTGGGATTGAGTGCACCCTCAGCAAGTATGCAGATGAGTGGTGAGGTTGACACACCTGAAAGATGGGATGCCATCTAGAGGAACTTGGATGGGTCTGTGGGAACCTCATAAGATTCAACAAGGCCAAGTGCAGGGTCCTGAACCTGGGTCAAGGCAACCCCCAGTATCAGTACACGCTGGGGGATTAAGGAATTGAGAGCAGCCCTGCGGAGAAGGACTTGAGGGCACAGATGAATCAGAGTCTGGGCATGAGCTGACAATGTGCACTTGCAGCCCAGAAAACCGATTGTATCCTGGGCCACATCAAAAGAAGCATGGCCAGCAGGGCAAGGGAGGGGATTCTGCCCCTCTACTCTGCTCTGGTGAGACCCTACCTGGAGTACTGCATCCAGCTCTGCAGCCCCCAGCACAGGAAGGATGAGAACCTATTGGAGTGGTTCCAGAGGAGGATCACAAAGATGATGAGAGGAACGGAACACTTGTATGAAGAAAGTCTGGAAGAATTGGGGTTGTTCAGCCTGGAAAAGAGAAGGCTCTAGGGAGTCCTTATTGCAGCCTTCACTGCTTAAAGGGGGATTATAAGAAAGGTGGGGCTAACTTTTCATCAGGGCCTGTTGCTATAGGGCAAGGAGTAATGACTTCAAACTGAAAGAACATAGATTTAGATTAGATATAAGGAGAAATTTTTTATAAGGAGGGTGTTGAAACACCTTGATAAGGTGTCCAGAGGGGACAGTTGTCCAGAAGGGCAGTAGGTGCCCCATCCCTGGAAACATTCAAGGTCAGATTGTACAGGGATCTGAGGAGCCTGATCTAGTTGAAGATGTCCCTTTTAAAGTTCCCTTCCGAGCCAAACTATTCTCTGATTCTATACCCTTGGATCTCCTTTTAGGCAGAGATTGTTCTGGTTAAAGTGACTTTGACATGGCAGTGACTTTTACGCTTAAAGATATATATTGTGTTGAAATGAACTGAATAGGTGCTGGCTAATCAGCACGTGATGATGCCCTGGGTGAGCTGCTACTTGCTGTAATAGCTGGAAATGTACTGCTATCTTATAGTTTTGTGAGGCATTGGAAACCTTTTACCAATCGAGGTTTGGTAAGTTTTGATACAGTAAGTGAGACTTGAGCTTTCAATGTGATCCTGTTATTATACAGTACTCCTGAGGTACCACAAGCTCTGTGGCATGATGAGAAAGCTCATTAACTTCAGTATATTCCTAAAGCCTCCTTAAAGTCTATTGATGAAAAACAATAGAAAGTGTGGTTTATACCTTTGTTTCTTATGTGTGTTAAATATGATTTGTCACATGCCCCATTCATATCATGAATTCCTATTCTAACGAGGTTTTTTTTTTTCTGAAATGAGACTTAACATGCTTATTTTTTGTACTTATTCAGTCTTTGTCTACAAGATGTCCCAGATAGTTTTATGGTGCACAATTTTTGAGCTATGTATTTGTGCAATGATGTTTTTTGCTGATATTTTGAAAGGTCTCCGCAAAACCCCAGCAAAAATTTGCAATCTTCTGGTTGGAGCCCTGCCAGTGGTGATTTTCTGAACTGAAAGTTTTGGAGGCAAATGCAAGGATTTGCACATATCCTGAATAAAAGTTTTGTGTGACAGGTGCAAAACAAATACTAGGAGATAGTTTTCAGATATGCTTCCTCTTTTTAATTGTGAATCATATTGCCACAGGATATGAAGGATACTGCAAGATTTAGAGAGTTCTAAAATATGACTGGTGATAGTTATGGGCACACACACACACACAGAGCCCCCTACTCCCTGCTTCAGATGCACATAGAAAAACACATATAAAAAAGGCTTTAATAATTAAGGAGGTTCTTGAGTCACAGACTCCTGAAGCATTGGAGAATATAATGAAGGAGTTATCACAGTAGACTTGTGCTGTTCTACCTTTTCAAGGCATCCAGAATTGACCAAGTCACTGCCAAATAGTGGCTGAATAGACCTCTTCTTCTGATCAGTACAGTTGCTTTTATGCTTAATTTGCTGTGAAATAATTTAGGAGAGGAGTGAGGTTTATGATTGAATATGGAGCCCTGCATCTCAAGGTGACTTAGTGTGTTCTAGTACAACCTGGTCATAGTAAAGTCCTGTTTTGTTATTCCCCATGGCTGGTGCATCCATGGAACATTTGAGACAATCCAGCTCTGGAACTGACATTATTGGAACATATGTTGTCAATCTCAGACTAAAAGCCAATGAATACTCTTTCTCAATAAGGATAGATGGAGCAACAAATTAGAGATCTAAATAAAGTTCTGTGAAAAATGATGTTTTGAATTATATAGAGGCTTGTGTAACCTTATTCTGAGATTGTGCTGTTTGCAGAGTTTTCCATCACCTCAAAATTTGTGTTTCATTTTGGGCTTGCATGAAAGTTTGGCCAAACCTCACAATTCGAACTGGGATGAAGTTGCCAAAAGCTGAAGTCAAAACTATGTAGAGAAAGAATCTGATGTTGCAATATTTGCTACATATGACAGCGTCTGGGATTGGAAACTATTACATTGAATTGAGTGTGTATAAATGAACCTCAACAGCTGTGGCCCTGTCTACACAAGCAAAAGTGATCAATCAAGGTTTCATACCCTTACAATGAACATATTTGCTATCAAAAATCTGTGCATGAGTTTGTGTAGTTCCTCCCTGTAGTCTGCTGAGACAGTTGTTAATAATGTTATGCAATAATATATTTTTGTTCTTATTTCCATTCTTTTGCTTCATCCTAACCCCTTAAATAGATATTAAATAAATAAATAAATAACCCATCCCTTGTTATTAAATATTCTCTGTCATATAAAAAACAGCAGAGGAATGTGAAGAAAGATCTTGTGTTTCTTGTTTGGCATCTTAACATTTCTAGAGGCAGGCATTTGACTGAGTTCAGTTTTACTACTTCTAATTTTGGTTGCTGTTTCTTTCCAACACTTATGCCTATTACTATTTTTGAAATATAATTTTTCAATTGCTTAACTTTTTTTGCTATTGTGAAACTTTTTTTCCATACAATAATATATGTATACAAAACTAAAAATCATCATTCCTTAAAACAGGGAGTAATGTTTCTTCCTTTGAGTTCTACTTTGTGAAATGTGCATTTTTAGGAGGCTATATTTTTCCCAAAAGTAGCTATGTAGATTTTTCACAACTTGTCTTTATTTTTTTGTAAGGAAACAAGGTGCAGTTTTAGTTATGAGAGATTTATCTGGCACAAATCTTTGCATGCCATTTGTTTATTGATTACGATCTACTTGCAAGTAGTACAAGTGTCAGGTCCTCTCAGCCAAAGCCACTCGAAATGTATATTGGTTGTTTGTAAGGCTTTAAATCCAGTTGAAAGAATTGGGAGACAGTGTGAAAAGCCTTAAGCAATAACTGCTTCAACTAACCAATCTGCTTGTATTACTGAATGAATTGCTGATATGGATACAGCCTGTGTGCACATTCTGGAAGGTTTTGGTCTATTAAGTTACTAGCCTTTTCCAGTTACTGCGAATTGTTTCATTTGTTTCAGACAATTGTCTTATAACTGTAACTATAATTATTGAGTAAAGTTTAGCTTTCTTGTTAGCAGAGTCCTTTGAAAGAATTAAAACTAAGACTGGTCTATGTTGTATACATTGAAACTGTTTATATGTAAACCAGTCTTCAAAGAAATTTTCTAAGTACTTTAAAGGTCTATGTGCACTACAGATGAGTATTCTCAGCTCTTAGAATTGAACCTGGAAGTAAGTTGAGGTTTAGTCTCTACTTAGTGCCTAAAAGTCTTAGTTCCCACATTGCAAGTTTTACAGGTTTTACCTCAAGTTGTGTAGTATTTATTAGTTTCATTTTATAGTTTATTTACTTTTCAGCTAAGAGTTTTATAATTGATACGGTGAACATAATTCTGAAAGTCTTCATCCATATAATTGATATGGTGAACATAATTCTGAAAGTCTTTGTCCATATTATATATTTCTGTCATCAAAATACATTTATTTACAGTTACCAGATTTTTTTTTTCCTATCTGTCTAATGGTCTTCAAATATGTATCTACTGTACATTGGATATTTTTATTCCAACTTTGGTGAGTTAATTTTTGCTGCTTCTGCTGTTGCTGGCAGTGGAGACAGCTGTCTGCATTTTGTACTAATTATTGGGTAATGAAAGAAGATGGGGCCACTGGACAGTTATTTTTCTGAGGCTGTTCTCAGAAGTTAGTTGACTCAAAAAGTAGATATTCATTAAGAGGTGTAGCACTTTATGGTAACTTTTAAAGTGCCTATTACATTGTGATACTCTGCCAAGTGATAGTAAATATTTTTTCCCTTTAAGAGTTCTTATTTAACTGAAAAAGTCCCTTAAAGGCTTGGACTAGATTCTGACTTATTGTGTGATTGTTATACTGAGTATCTGTATTTTTTTAAGAATAATTAATGGCAGAATAATACAGAAAGAAATACTGTGTTGTGAACATGAAAACTGCTGTATTTGGATAGTCAGTAAAGGTAATACCATGTAATTCATATCTCAGGTCAGTTTTCAGGTCTATGTAATTACTACCAAATGAAATAGATCGAGACTGTAAAAGAGTAAATAACCTAAGATACATGAGATGGACATGCTTTTCAGGAAACCAAAGAGATGAAATTTCATGGAGCTTTATAAAATCCATTCAAATGTTCCATAAATGTCCCATTCATTAGGCATTTCTGTGGCTCAAGACAATGCTCAGAACTAACCCTTAATCTGTATTTCTCCACTCACTATTTTCTCCTAAACATGAGAGGTGTTACACCTGGTATTTTTATTTTTTTTTTTAAATAGCCTGTGAATGAAAGCTGTGTGATATCCCCAGCCCCCTTTTTGGTCTCAGTGACTCACAGAACTAAACACGGCTGAATGAGTCTATTGTCTAAGTGCCAGATTCACAGTGGGATAAATCTTGTAAACTCTGATGAATCTTCTTCATTGACAGGAACTGCAAAAACCTGACTTGGTCATGTAAACATTTTCAGTTTCTATCTAAACATTCAGGACTTGGCCTTCCTGTGGAAGGGCTTGGCCACCAGAGAACAGTTACACTTTCTATTCTTGTATTTGTAATTATTATTAATTGGAATATCAATTTAATTAAGCCACACAGAGAAAAAAACAGATAAGAAGGTCTGGGATTTTATGGGTTAATTGAGCATATGGAATCTGGAACCCATATTTTATATTTATGAATCCATGAAGGATAATATTATGTAACTGTACATATAAACACCTTAGACAAGCCTGGATGTGTTCTGCTAGAATGAGCAAATATTCTTTAGGGCTTAGTGAATTTACATCAACAGGTTAGCTATCTGGTTCCTTAGTTCTGGTTACCTGCCTCTAGCACTGTGAAGTGTTCACAGGATAACCCTAAATCCCCAAAATACAACAGGGAATTAGTTTGGTGTTATGCATAGGGATTTGGCCACATGTGGTGCTCAGCCCTCTCTCTCTTGTAAAAGAGCTATAATTTGAACTACCTTTTAAAGAAGATTGGTTCCTGATCTTTCAAAGTTGAAGAACTGTTTAGTGGGATTTTTTTAGTCCCTTTTAACAATGTCCTTCTGTCCTGGTTATTACATAAATAAGAAATGAACTTTACAGCTGTCTCATTTTAAGCAGTAAGGGAATTTTGGTATGTTAGGCTTGATCTCCAGTCCTGGTGGAATGCTCAAAAAGACCAAATCCACATAAGTTACTCAAAAAAATCAAGGATCACATTAGTCTAAAACCAGAAAATTACAAGGTTTTGGAAAGAGTTTTAAATAATTACATTCTGTTATGGAGTAGTGTGGTGGAATTTGATGTGATGGAACATGAGGAAGGTTGTGCTCAATTTTGAGCATTAGGCAAATATGGGCATTTCTTTAGGCATGCATACTTTCCCCTTGCATGGAGAGTTGTTGGGTTGTGGGTTTTTTCTTTCTGTTTTTCATAATACTTGTTGAGGATCTGATACTTTAAAATTCTGTATCTTCATTCTTCTTCTTTGTCCTATTAACTTGGCTCACAGTTTAGAAGATGACGCTTAAACAGTAGTGATGCCACAGCACTGTTGATCTAAGGATATATGCAGCCCAAATTTATATGGATGTTTTTGTTAGCCCAGCTGACAGAAAAAACAGAAGAGCTTTTAGATACACTAATCCTTCTTCAGGCTACAGAATGTTGCATTTATACAAGTAAGCACAGTAAATCTGAGAGATTGTCTCTTGGGTAAGTAATGTGGGTTCAGTAGTGTATTATGGTTTGGGTTTTGCTTTCTTTTCCCCTTGAAGACTATTTTTTTTTTCTTTTTAGTTTAACTCTTTCCATATACATGCCCCTAATTGTGTGAAACAGCCTGTGTGTGGCAGAAAGGAAAAATTGCTTTAGGTAGCTTTGGTGTTGAATTTCTTGAGTATTCTGCTGAATTGTTATAGCCATATTATTAGATAAACATATCCAAGGCTTTCATTGCCTGTTCAATGGAAGCAGGAGCAAGCAAAATAGAACAGACATTTGCTTTTAGCAGTTACCAGGTGGAAAATGTCTTTCATGAAAGTATATGAATAGTATTGATTTTCTTAGTTTGTATTTCTGGAAATTAGGTAATAGATTGAAATGCATCATTTAAGCTACTGTGCTATTTCTTTTTACATTTTTTCCCCACCTCCAAACTGCTGAATGAGTAGTTTACAGTTGACCTTATCTTCTGTGGCTTTTTTCTCTTTGGTTTGGAATAAGACACCTGAAAAATGTTAAGCTAAACTTTTCAAACTTGTTGACTTGAGGGCAGTTTAAAAATGTTATTGAAAATAGTTCAAGTAAGTCTGTGTGTCCACAACTAAAGAGTGTGATTTTCACTTATATTCATTAAACTTAAATAGCTTGTGAGCTTTGATCTAAGGTCGTGCTGCTGTAGTAACTTGCTTAGAAAAAGTCACATTTTAGGTCATGTATTATGTACTTTTAAAATATACCTGTATCATCAAGCAAGGACATCTTTGAAAGCAGAGAAAAGTTTTGATGGGAAATCTTTTATTCCTGATATGTTCCTTTTTTTTTTCTTCCGTGGACAAATAACCACTTAGAAGATGGGTATTTTGTCCAGTCACTGTCCATCTGCAGAATAATTTAAAGCAGTATTTTTCATCATATTTGTAAAACATTTTCCTGTAAACTTAAAACCTGAGTGAACCCAAGAGCAGCACAAAAGCAATAGAGGCAATTATTCATAAAATACTTTGTTCATACTGTAAAATAAAATTGGAGTCTTATTGGCTTTCTCTTGGAATGAGTTCAAAAAACTTATGCCACAAATAAGGATCCTCTAAGAGGGTCTCTTGTTGAGAAAGATGCAATCTATTTCTTCTGAACAAAACATTTGTAGAGAAATGTCGATTTCTATACTTTACATAGAATAGTTGTTTAGTGCTCTACAGTGCTAGACAATATGGTAAATATTCTTGTTTTCATTCAGAAAGAAATATTTTGTGAACAAGATCTGAAGTTCATGTAGGTGGTGAAGTGTGTTGGCATAAAAGATGCATTTTCTCCATTGTCTTGCTCTCTGCTCTTGAGTAGACTTGAGGCAAGTTTACAGGAAAAGTGGTAATCTTCATGGAAATTTGTTATGCTTGCCGGGGTAGGAAACATGAATACTCTTCCCCACAGTAATTCTGAATTTTTTAAGAACAATTTTATTTTTTTTTTTGTAAATCAGAGGATGAACCTATTTAAATGTGAGGTTACAGGTTATATACTTCTCTGTATGAACTGTATGTCTTTTTTATTTATTTTCTTGTACTTCTGGTGACTCTTTCCATAAAGTATAGTGATTTTCCCTTCCATACACTGAAAGAAAAACATTTGCAGCTGTGCTTATCTTCTAGCCAGCTCTCACTGGCTTTTATCTTAAATATTTTTGTATGAATGCTAATTAATGTAATACAATTCCTAATAATCATCTATCCAAATATCAGAATGTTGTATTTCAGAAAAAAAATTGCAAACTTGAATAGTAATGGAATCTGAATTGTTCTTTTCTGTGCTTCCCTGTCTCCCCAATCTGGAAATTGGTTTTGGACCACATTGTTAGAGTAATTGGGGTCAGCTTAAGTCTTATTCCCCATAAACTAGACCAGTTCATAAAAATACAATAAAGCATAATTGCTGGTAACACCAACCTGAACATTTTCACTGGTATGGTATTAATTTTAAGTCATTTGCATGACTAAATCAGTGGTAATCATTAGATGATAATTTTTGATTTGCAGTAGTTGTATGATAATGAAGAGAGCGTTTTTCTTGGGTACTGCACTTGACATATTTCATTATCTGTTTTTAGAGGGTTTTATATGATTCGATCAATTACATTATATGATGGTAAATTTATTCTGTGTAATGCTCACATGTTTAGAATACAGGCTGTAAGTCAAAGGCAGTACATTTTAATCAGCTTGTTTGAGCAAGTGACTACCTTGTTTCATCTACATGAAGTTAGAATAAAACATTCCCATATTTCTTTGCACATAGCAAATCTTAATTTAATTAGTAAGCTTATGCAGTTTGAGAATTGCCAAGGGTGATGATGCCCAAAACAGTTGTCTAGAAAGCATGCTAAGTAGTCAAATGCTCAATAAAATTGAAAATTAATTAATGGTGTGGAATCCTATTTTATGAACTATGATGATTGACATCAGAGGAAAGTCTGTTTCTTTAATTCACTAAATACAGTGGTGCCTTGTGATAAGGTAGAGGATCTGACTAGGTCAGGAATCAGATTCTAGTTGGAACTGCCTCTTGGTGAGATGGTCAGTGAAAGCTCGTTCACACCATTACATAAAAATGACTGCCTGCACAATCCTGAGTACAGTAGTTGGTGAGAAGGACCTTGTGCTCTTTACAACTGTTGAGTAATTTACATTGCTGAGGACCAAGAATAACTTGCCTGGACTAATCAAATTTACCATGTTAAATTTCAAGGCAGTAGGAGGTCAGCCACAGAGAAATTGGAGTACAATCCAATGTGAAGGACAATCTCTCAGAAATTAATACTTAAATACAGTGCAATAAAATCAAAATATTGGAGTACATTATGCAAGCATGTTCTATTCCTATTGACCAGCCATTTGTAGAAAAGTTTTGTTCAGAGTTTGGAAGAGCAAAAATCTGGTGAACATGTAGAAATCTGTGAGTTCATTGGTTTTACTTGATTTGGCAGATGGATCCTGAGAGTACTCTATAGCAGAGGGCTTATCTCTTCTCATCCATATTTATAAAATGTATCAAATGCTTCCATTATCCATGAGCTGTGTATTTCAGATGGTGAACATAATTTTTAAAGTTTACATTATTCATCATGATCATATTTATCAATATATGTGTGTATTTATTCTTGAGGCTATGTATATTTTTGATGGTTTTAGCTAGAGATCAAGGGTAGCCTTAATTGTGAGGAATAGTTGATCTGGAAATCATCAGAGGGAGAAAACAGTCAAATTGCTGGTAAAAACTTGTCTGTGATATGGGCTCAACTTATCAGTCAAATACCAGTCAAGATAGAAAGGAAGAACAGTAGAGTTGTAATGGAACCTTCGACATTTGCCAACCCGAAGCCTCGCTGTCAGAGAAAGAGTTGCAAGTTGGAATAAACAAAAAGCCTTTTTCAGGGCTGATAAAATGTGTTGGAAATGGCAGCTGGATTAAAGACTCCACATCAAAATGAATGCTGAAAAAGCTCTTTCCAGGGCTAAAGAGGAGGTTCAAGTTGTCAGCAGCCAGTCTGAATCTGTCAAGCAATGTGAAGTACTTAGGTCTAGAGAACTTAGTCTTCTCTTCAGGTTAAACAGAAGTTCTTAGTCTTCATCCTTGATAACTCACTGATTGGCTTCTGTTGTACTGACAAACATTGATATTAACTTTGACAAGAGTTTTGGCTATATTATTATCTGAGCAAAAAGTTCAGTCTTGTTGTGTGCAATGAATAATGTGGGAGACATTGCAACAACGGCTCAAAAATGAGATTGGTGAACTTCTGTTTCTTTATATTGGGAAGATGCTGTATTTTGTATAAAGTAGCCTTCAAGCAATAAATTCCTGTATATTTTATTTTTCCCTCACAGCAAAGTAATTTATAATTTTTACTGAAGTTTATTAACTTTATGAAGTGAACTGATCTTGGCAAGTTTTGTAGAGAGATCAGGAGTGTTATTATAATCTATTAGTTTCAGTGTCGAAAGAGTTTTAGAAAAGATAATTTGGTTCAAAATCATACTCTTGCGAGTTGAAAAATTAATTAGAAATATATGAACTCACCAATGGGAGAGTATAAAATGAAGTATATTATTTATGAAATGCATAAGAATTTGATCAGGAATGTTTTAGAAACAATATTTTTATACTTTGATCAAAGTCTGATTATTGTGACCTTGATTGAAATTACTCATAAATTCTTTTTTTAGATTGTAAGCAAAGATCCCTGTTTTCCTAATAATGACTGAGTTTACTTTTCAGATTTTATCTCAGTATACCTGATGGTAAGGCTAAAATTTAATATTTATTGATTTGTTCTTTGGTATTGGAAGCACACTTGGTCTTTGGAGAACAAAGGTATATGTGTTGTTGCTGAGTTGTTACCATATTTATCGAATAGTAGTATTTAGTAATTATTTTAGATAGATATACTGCACTTGACTAATTGGTGAAAAGATGTATTTCATTATAGCAAATCTATACTATTGCAATTAGCTACAGAGATGAAACACTTTTTAAAGTTTTGCAAATATTTCATTGAGCCAGAATTATAAATACTAACATTATTTGAAGTAATTTTATTTTCTAGAGAAAGTATTGAATGAATTTGTCATATTTGTCATAACTATGAAGCAAAAGGGGTCCAGTTTTACAGGTCTGTTTGCCAATGGTTTCTGTGATCTTAGTCCTCTTATGGAAAGTGTGTAAATCTTCAAACATGGAGAAAGCCCTTTAAAGCTCTTACAATTTAAGCACATAAATAATATTATTAAAAGAATGTTTCTGCTTTAAAATCCTTATGTATTTTATCTGCAAATTTTAATTTCTTGTTCAGGAAAAGTAACATAAAATTAAGAATAATAAGACAACTTCGAGACATTCATTTCTTTGATCTATTTAAGACCTTTTATATGGGCACCTAAAAACAGTAGCTTTAATTGCATTTCACATGTTTTTTGGGTATTTGTTTATGGTGTTCCTTCAGGCCGATTCCAGTTCTTGTTGAAAATATTTTAAAGATTTGCAGTTTCTTTTCTTGTAAAATTTTCCTTGTCCCCAAAACACTTCTAAAGTAACCTGCTCTCCTTTTATTTTTTTTTTAATTATTCTGCTTAAGGTAATCCCTTTAGATGTTGATAGATGTAGTGACTTTTCTTAAAGAATTAATTTTCCTATTTTATTCTTCAGCTGTCCCTTTCAGGATCAATCCCCTACCCTTTTCTAGTGTAAGATTTCTTACCTTTTGTCTGGGTCTTTTTATGGTTGGCATCATATTTTCATAGTTTGACTTTTCATGTTTTTTAATTTTTACTTCTCCATTATCTAAGCTTCTTTTCTTGGAGCATTTTAGGATGGCATTGACCATAACTCACAGAGCTTTGTCTTCCACTTCCTTCTTGTTGCTCAGGTTTACGTCAACCTATGTCAGAGGTAATTTAATTATGGTTAATTCTGAAAATGACTATGATCATTGTTTTTTTGATAGCTAATATATAATATATTTAAGGTTTGTTCTCTGGGCCTCAGTAAGATTTGTTTTGAAACTCTTGGGGACCATTGGACTTTGTACTAGGTCTTTTGTCTTTCTATTTTCTCTGAAAAATTGCATGAAAGCTTTTTTTCCTCTGCAGTCCATCTGTGTTGTGTTGGGAGCATTGTACTAGTAAACCAAGGATTTAGGGGACCTTTATGCTGGCAATATTGAGTAATTCATGGAGAAAGCTCTTAAATGCCAGTGTTGATGAACCTGTGGAACACTGTCTTCTTGGCTTTGCACTATTTTCAGCCCAAACTGGAAATATATAGAAGATCATGAAGATATAGAATGTTAAGAAAAAAAACTCCCTTTAAAACTTAACTTTTCCTTCCACCCACAGTGGAACAATGGGGGCTATGCCATCCTTCAGCAGCATCGTCACAATTCTGGTGTTCAGCATCTTGTTAGACAAACACTGTCTCAACTGGGGTGGAAAGGCTCAGCTCTAGTCCATGTAGAATGCTTGATTACATGAAGGATAGTGTCTAGTGTTGTGAGATTCTACATTATGCAGCATTTAACAGGTTTATATTTTCCAGTGGATTTTCAGAGTAAATAGTAGCTAACATAGATTACAGAGAACTGATGTAGTGTCCTTAACTGTAAGAGGAAAAAAAACCCATCAAACCAAGTGATGCAATCACTCATCACCTCATATGAGTAGGCCTATGCCCAGCTAGTTCCCAAGCACAGGTTGGCTAACATACCTAAACCAACCTCCTTGCTGTTTAATGCTGAGCATGAGAGTATATGGCATGGAATATCTTTTTGACCGGTTAAAATGGTTCATCTGCCCACTTGTGTTTCCTTCCTTTTAACTTTAAAATGCTTTGTTCAAAGACAAGAAATGTAATCAGGTTGAGAGGTGTGGCTAAATGGAATAAAGATAATAACCAAAGGAAAAACTCTGTATATTTAGTATTCCAGATTGATCAGAACCTAACTCACTTGACAGATAATTGCCTGACAAACAGTGTCTTTGATGTTAAGCTTCAGTGAAGTAGAAAGCAAGTTCCTCAGCTGCTCCCCAACAGTCTTTGGGTGGTCTTTTGCTGTACAATGCTGAAGCACCCCCTCTCACCCTGCTGAAGCTTTTTTTTTTTTTCATGTGGCCCACTGGGTATAGACAGTTACACACCACTTTTTCTATGAGATCTTGAGGAGAGTAAGCAAGATGGAGAGAGATTTGGAGGGAGCTAGACCAGCCAAATACAGTTTAAAATAAACAACTTCTAAATTAAAAAGAATGTTAAATACAGATCATCTGCTCAAATCATGACAGCGGATTTAATTCCTTCCTCCTTTTACCTGATGGAGATGCTCCTGCAGGGCTCTCATCAATTACCTGTCGACACGTGGAAAATGATTGATGAGCTGCCTCAGGCACTGGAGTATACTTTGTCAACCACTCATAATTTATACATCTTATCTCTACCAGAACAAAAAACAGGACAGCGTGCACTCTGAAAGGAGGGGGAAAAAAAGAGAGAGAGAGAAGGAAAGAAAGAAAGAAAAAAGGCTGTTTGGGTTCCAGTATGTAGCACAAGTTGATAACATTGATGGCTATCTAATTGCTCGCTCACCAGACATCTCCTGCCACTTTCTACAGTGACTGCTTGAATTTGCCAGGCTCTCTGGCCATTCCCTGCTGGAAAGATGCTGACATAGAAAGCATGGAGCAGTCTAAAGTTACGTTTTAATTACACTACTATCTACAAGAGTCTGTGAAGCAATGATGTTTGTTCTGACCTTTTGTTTTAATCAGCACTCTCAAAGCCTGCTGTTAACCACCACTGACAGAGATTGATAATTTATACAGTGGGGTCTTCTTAAGAAGCTTTCATTTAGAAGCATTTCATTCATTATGGAAATCAGATACTTTTATGTTGAGGCATCATTTTAGCATGTACTTCAGATAGGTGAGTCTTGCAGTAACATAGAAACCAAATTTGTACTTTGACCTCAAACTGTAATCAAACCAAAAATAATATTTTTTAAAATATTTTGGGGGGATAAAATGTTATTTGTATTTCTTTGAGACTCTTGGAGCACTTCCAATTACAATGTTTATTTAGTACTCGCTAAGAACTTGCAGATAAGCCTCATATTCTAGTCTTAACTTTTCAGAAGTAGCTATTAATTTAGAAGGAGGATGGGGGATTGTTTGAATGCCAACATGAGACAATGTGAACAAGGCTAATTTCCAAAACACCTGGTATTTAGTGTCGTTCAAGTGTCTCAAATTGAAAAGCAAAAATCTCTTATGAGTTTTGAAAGTTTTATTTTCCAGTTTAATACAATAATGAAATTTGATGTGCTCATTTCTCCACATGGATAAGATGATATAGTACCTCTTCAGCATCTACTACGCTGGGAGCAAAATAAGCTTTTTTGAGGTATTACGCTGTGTTTGCTTGGAAAGTTGTACTGAAATGGTCTGCAAGTCATATTCATCCTAGTGTATGATTGTAAGCATCTGTGCATTTCTGAACCCATGTAACAATAGTGAAGGATTAAAAAAAAGTTTAAGACAAAAGAAATCTGAGTGGAAAATTTTATGATACAATGTTTTAGAATATTGGAAGTTTTAGTAAATGTCAAGTGGTACTGTACTGAGTAAGTTTAGTATAGTCATATTTTTATATTTTTATAGTCATGGTAGTTTGTATAGTCATATTTTTGGGTACTTCTCTTGTCCTCTGTTGTCATCTTAATAATTTTATTGCCCAGACATACCAGGACGTTTTTTAGATTTCTAAGGCATATTACATTCATGTGTATGTTTTTTTTCTGTCACACTGTTTCATCATGTCTACACTAAATGGGGTTATGAGGCATCTTGAAGTATTACATGATATAACAAAGAATGCTTCTGGATATAGACATCATTTTCTCAGTCACAGTTTTACTTTACGCAGTGACAGTGTGAGCAAAGCTTTCAACCAAATAGATTTATTTTGTCTGTGTTTTTTACATTAAACTGTTCCAATACAGATTTTTTTCCCTTCTATCATGTTACACATCCAGCAGTGGAGCATATTACCAAGTCACAAAGAATTAAATTAATTATCACAAACCTAAACCAGCAGTCATACATGGACTTCAGTAACAATTAAGTATGCAAGATAGCTGCTGGCTGTTTAATTCAAAATTGTTCAAAATGCTTTTTAGTTGATTCAGTAGAACTTTTGGAAGAATGAGGCTATTTGTACTCTAACTCAATAGAAGATTTCTCTTTCCTGATAACAACATATATGTGTTTGTACTTCCTGTTTACCAAAATAGATCTACAATTTAGAATTGGTAAATGCAGAAGAAAACAAGAGAGTGTTATATCTATGTAATATCTATGTTCTGAAATTGGCACTGAGTGACAGTCAAACAGGTTTAGCTATAGAATATGAAAAACTGGACTGAAAGTAAATTAAAAGTCTGGATAAGGCAGGTAATTCTGGTGATTACAAGTAGCATTGTAACATTGCTGCAGCACTTGTAGTAAAAATAAAATAGAAATTGCTTACTCAACTTGTTAAACCCATGAGACTAATAAGTGACGAGACAGAAACTTACTTTTGCTTAAGTTCTGAGCAGTTGTAATCTTGCTTTGCTTGTGTTTCCAGCTGAGAAAAAGCAAATAAATGCAGCCAGTGTGAGCCTCAGCCTGCAAATCCAATGTCTCAGCAGGATTTATTAGCTCCAGTATAGCACGAGTAATACAGGTATTTGACATTTTTGGTTTGGTGTGGACAGGATAAGTTCCTTTCTTCTGTAATGCATTGTGTAAGCACATTAGAGTCTTGTTTAGAGAGGGAAACTGCTGAAAATCATAAAACTAACATGCTCTGATCAATATGAAATAGAATTTCATACAATATTGCTGTGAGAGAAAAGAATATATATAACAAAGGCAGTTAAAGAGACAGCAATTCCCAGTCAGTGGGGGCAAGAGATTTCAGTGTGGGAGAAACACTTGTTTCTTCCTTTGCCATCAACCTGCTATATGACCTTGAACAAGATACTTAAATCTGTTCTTTATGCTATTTCTTGTCTATCTTGTCAAGTTAGATTGTGTTGTGTTCAAGGCAGGGCCCGCATACTATTCTGCGATTCTGAGAAGGCCAGCATTGGCATTATCTGACCTTGAATAAAGTATGTAGGTGTTGCTCTAATGTGAATGAAGAACAAGGTCTCTTTGGGTAACAGGCACTGTACTGTTGCTGTTATGTATGAGATCAGTAGCAATCATTTTAAAAAAAATTAAAATGGTACACCAGCTAGGCAAAAATTTTGCCTAATTACTAGGCTTATAGCTGCTAAGCTATAAAAATATCAGCTTTGTTTGATTTCTGTGCTCTTTTGTCCTTTTGTGCAGCAGTCCTTCATTTGCAAGTAGTGTAACTTCTAAGGAAGCTAATATTCCTTGCTAGGTAATGCGAAGCTTATGAATTTTTATAAAAGCACTTGTTCTTATCGGCTTCTGTGAATGGTGTTTTAGGGACGTGTGGTACATCTTCCCATAGTTACCCTTTTACTTTCCTGTACACCTACCCCTCCTCCGTGTTTCCCAAGCCTGCATCCCATTCTCTGTGGTAAACTAGTCCTCATAGCTGTCTGAAATGGATTTTAAAAAAAGAAAAGGTGTCCTTACTTTGTTTTTAAGTATGTTATTTCTTCCCTGTGCTGAGCTGCTTTTTGTTTTTGTTGTTTTGTTTGACAGGCTGCTTGTAGATAGAACAGTTTTCCATAAGGGATTGAAATCATACATCAAATCTATTGTTTTATATGTAAGCCACTTGAGAACAATGAAAGCAGTTGCTGGAACCCAAATACCATTACAAATAGATTTATTGTAGTATGTTTTCTCCCACCTTTTTCTAGAAGTTATTACTTTAATCTTAAGAATTTATGTAAGTAGGCTCATAGCTTTTATATGCCTTATGCATTCACTTTTGAGACTTTTTAGCTATTTAGTGGCATGGTGTTTAAAACAAGTGTTATCAAGGAAATAATTTCAGCTTTACATCATTTTTTTTATATTTCCCTCTGAATGCTACATATAAAATAGCCAGATGGTAATATAAAAGAGTTATAGTAAATGTCATGGAAACTTATCTTCACAATGCCCTTTAGCTTGGTGTGTTCATCTCAACCTACAAACATCAAGAAGAGATAAAGATGTAATATCCCTTTGTCAGAAAATTGTATAAAATTTCAATGTCTTCAAACTTTAAATGCATCTAAGAAAAAAACTTACTAGAAATATGTGCAATTAAAGTCATTCCGGCATTTGTAAAAGAGCAGAAATACTTTTAAACTACTCTCCCCTCCTCAGTGAGAACAAAGGTATTTTGTAGTGAAAATAATTCCCAAACTATAATTATGACAAACTAGATCATATGTTCCTTAGAGAATACAGATTTTTCTGTCATTTTAATAGTGCCCCTAAATCTGATCTCAAAGGGGTAGAAAGTTATTTACATATTATTGACCCAGAACTTCATACATTCAATAAGCATCAAAATGGAACAACATATTTCATTTACAGCAATATCTTAAATGCTTTAGTCATCACACTCAATGAACAAGAGTCTTGATAGTTTTTTGTTCTCTTGGTTTCAGGGGACAAAAGATTGCCAGTTACTCAGGAAATATATTTGAAGTTCACTGTGTTGATAAGGTGAAAAAAACTACTGATTAGATAGTTTTTATAAAAGGTGGTGTGCTTCCCCAGCATTTCTTTCACTTTTCCAGTCCCAATAGCCACATATGTATTAAAATGGTGTCAAATGGAGTTGTTACTGATCTTAATTTATTTCATGAGAGCAATTGGACGAAATGTAAATGTAATATTGATAAAGCTGACAATACAATAAAAATGCAACATTCTGGTTGAATATTCAACTGATGTCCAAAAATACTGAAGGTAATATAAATGGTAGGCTGTGAAGCCATGCTCATCGTTAACAGACACAAGATTAATAAACCACTCTAAGTTGCCACCTAGAGGAAGTGGTTACATTCTTTCCTATGTCTTCACTTTCTACAGATGGACATGAAGAAATTAGAGAAGTAAATATATCAGTGGAAAAATAACAGTAATGATCAAATGAAGACAAAAACAATGAGAACAAATTAAGGAGGCTAAGAAAGCCAAAATTGTAGCTGTGTTGAAGTAGACTGGTAACCAAATTGCTGATTGAGCAGTGAGCAATTTCCTGTGGTCTAGGGCAGTCTTTACTTTTTCGGTGTCCGAGGCACAGAACTAATTGTTGAATTTCATAAATGCATTTCTTGGGAAAAAGAAAGTTGTCATGTAGCACTATTAAAGTTTGCTGAAGTGATGCCAGCAGCATCTCAGTTTTGCTGGTAAGTAACCTTCTGTCTTGAAGTCTAGGATATGTATTTTAGTTAAAATTTGGAAACCAGCAAAGTACAGGTTCAATGGTAGTGTCACTCCTACCTTATATCCATGTTTCACCACTTTTTCCCTTAAACTTTTGTTTTTAAAACCTTAAACTTTCCATGGCCCTTTTAGCTTCAAGATCTTCCTTAATATTGCTGATGTTATTTCTTTCTGTCTGAAGAAACCTGCAGATAATATCATATTCTTTACAATGCTCTTTGGAAGGAAAGAAGAATAAAACCACTTTTGACCCAGTGACTTTACTGGTCAAAAAAATGAAGAAGAAATAGATGTTTTGTTTTGTACATATTTTCTCTCCAGAGCATCAAAACGCAGAATGTGGTCTCAAGGAAACTATAATAGATCTTTCAGTGAAAGGTGGGATTGCTAATGTCAGACCCTTGCATAAGTGTGAATCAATGGATTCCTGTTCAGTTAACCCAGATACAGCCTTTTAAGCATTAACCCTTTACAAGGAAGTTTTCATGCATGCCTTAGTTCTCCTTGGGATTCTGTGGTTGTGTGATGTTATATCAAGTCTTATGGAAATTTTGCTGACTGTTTTTTGCTTTGCATTTGTAAATGGTTACTTTTTTTTCATAAGAAATAGCTATAGGCTGAGAAAAACAGCACATCATCTCAGCTGAGCTTGTTAGGTAGAGAAAGGGAGGAATCATCTTTCCTCTTTTCCTCTTGATCTTGGAGCAAATGATGTACAGAGCAATTCAGAACCTGAGATTCCATTTATTTTCCAGTATATAACAGAATTTTAAATTTAGTTTCAAGTTCCAGGTCAAAAACCTCAATTAGTAGCCCTGTGACCATAGAATATTCCTAAAAATTGATGCTGCCAAACTAGAATATATTTCTGGAAGAAGCCAGTAGCAAAAAAATCACAGAAGTGAAGTGCACTAATTCTTAATAAAATGTGCTGTTGTGCTTAGCCACGTTGTGACTACTACAGAGTTTTTTATATATACATATATATGTGTAATATAAGATATAAAACCAACTCTTGTACACCGTATAGCTGTAGAAGCAAATGGTGCATCATTTTTGCATGCATATGAATAACAGTTAAAACAGAAAGGAAAAAGGAAGTCTGAATGAATGATGCATGAAAAAAATGAGCATGTAAACAGCATTTTCTGTTTCCTTTTTTTGCAAATATGACTAAAAATGTATTCAGACTACTGTTTCCTGTTAACTGGCCAAGATAGATATTTCTTTCTGTTCTTCCAAGAAAATTTGGATTGAACATAGGTACTCTTACTTAGCATGATCGCTTTCATGGAAGCAACTCTGTATTTCTGTCAGTGTAGTAGTTCTTTCATTTAATTCTTTAAGTCTCTCTAGTTTCTACTTTAGAGAGCTGCAGAACCCACCATCCTCAATCCATTGTCTCTTTATTGTGATGCATGCAAATAGAGCACCTTTAACTTTCCAATCTAAAGTATAAAAAAATTGGATTGCACATTTTAAGTGCAATGAAAATGATGCATAAAGAAGTAGATCATTTTATAGGCTACTGTTCTATTTTATGGAATGACAAATAATGATGTAAAGTATGTTTTCCTTTGCATGTTTAAGTTGCTCAGTGTACATAACTGAATTTAAAATAAATTCAGAAATGAGTGCTCAGCCTTGCTGAAGGACTTGGAGAATGCTTTATTCTTACTATCTGTTCTAATAAATAAGCTGCTATGAATACAGCTTCTTGTTTAGATCTTAAATTTTAACTGGACTTTGACAGATCTAAATTTAATCTGGGCACTACAAGAGTCTATACTGTCACTGTTTGCCTGCCATTTCAAGTGACTGATTTCTCACTCCCATCCCCTGGCCATTTCATATGACTTCCTTTCACGACCCAGCTATGCTGTATAAAGTGACTGACTAATTTTTTGAAGTATATGAAGTTGTACTTGGTCTAGCTGGGGTGGAGTTAGGGTGTTTTTTGCTTTTTTTTTGATTTTTGACCAATGCAGTGTTGATAGCACACTGATGATTTGGCTGTGGCTGAACAGTGCTTGCACAGCACTCTCTTGGCCAGACAAGCAGTCTGGGAGAGTGCAAGGCATTGAAAAGGACATAGGTGGAACTACACTATGTAATGAATCAGGATCATCAATTAATGTGTAGATTCCTCCTTGCATGTACCCTTTCTTTTAAGCATGTGTTAGTTCAAATTAAAGCTTTTCTAAAGTAATATTTACTTTGCAGATGATGCATCAGAAAAAAAGGAAAGGCAAGTTCAATGTTTTTATTTTCTTTTATGGACCTTTCCTTGTATTACCTTATTACTTTGTCTTAGTCTCATTTTGTCTTTGGAGTGACTCAAGTTAACACAAATTGCTTTTTCTGTGATTAGCAAGCTCAAAATGGAGGTTATAGATCAGTAGAAAGTGTCAAGGGATCACTAAATAAACAAATTTATATTCACTTTTCCTGTTATTTTCAACTGCCTTCTCATAAAATATAAAACCTTTTTTAAGTATTGAGAATTAATGCTAGAATTCATTCTTTCATAGTAGTATTGCCTAGCTGTTTTAAGAAGGGCATTATTTGGTTTATCCATGTGTATATCCATATATATATGACGGAGTTGTAACAGAGTAAATTAGGAGTAAGATTCTTTGGGCACTTAAAAACAAGGCAACTCCCTTCACTGGACACAGTGACTCTTCTCACAAGGTCTTTTAACCCTTGTGGCTTGCCATTTGTGAGATGCAGGCCTGAGTTAACAAGAATAAATGTATGTGACTAAGAAACAGTTTCAGTTGTTCCAGAGATCTGAATACTTGACAGTGTAAATGTGGCCTAAATGTCTTAGTCTTTGCTTTATTCTATTTGCTCTTAGACTATGTGTCACACTCGGTTATCATTTTTAAAGCTTCAGCTGTGAGGGAGTGATACTGGTGTGAGAATGATGTCACAGCATGAAAAATCCAGAGAGGCTTTTCCAGTCATTATTCATTTAAGTACATCTCACCCACTGCAGAGATATGGACTAGATAACCTAATATGTCTCCTTTGCCTCTACCTTCTCTGATTCTAGAAGTGACAGGGTGGTGTGGGAGATCAGCAGTGAGTTTATCATCAGTTGCAGAAAGACACGACACTAAAAATAACTGCACATCCCAGATGTGGGTATACGATTGCACGTGGCAGTTACCTGTAGGGATCACACTTGAACACTTGTGAGATTACTTATTTCCCTCCTTCTGCTGGGCCCCCAGGAAAATATGACTTCGACTATTGAAGCTGATACCTTTTAGTTACTCAGATGATCAGTTTTCATTTCATTCCTAAAGCAAAAGCAGTGTGTTGGCATGTGTGAGAACCAATACAGAACACTTTCTTAAGTTGTCTCTCACCTCTTAGGACATCTGGAGAGGAACCCTTACCTCTCCACTCCCCACATTTCAAATTTTATAGCCACTATACATTAAAATAAGATCTGCCCAGCTTTGATATTCAATCAGAACTGGCATGAGAACTTGAAACTTGGAAGACTCAGACCAATTCTTCAGTGTTTCTGTTATATAGCACATTCTGTATTTTGAGTTAAATACCAAGAGAGGTTTTATCTCATATATATGATCCATCTGGAGCTTTCAAAGGAATCTAGAGCACTTAAGTTACTCAAATTTAACTAGAATATGACTTGGAATTGTAATTATGTATAAAAATATATAATATTAAAGAAAGTAATTACTCTAACTGTCCTAAACGTTATTACATTATTTTTTTGAAAGAATATAAAAAGCCAGTTCTGAAACTCAGGAGAATTTGGGCATGTTTGGGAGAGTTCTCTTTAGTCTCCTTTGAATGCCCTTGGTAAATCCAAAAAGTTCTTGCTGTGTATAAACTGGTCCAGATAACATTAGCATGTGATCTGGACTCACCAGTACAGATTCAGTTGCTGGCTGAAGTTTTTTGCTAAGTGAGGGCAGCTTTGATATAAGAAGTGTTGTCACACCTAAGAAATGGGAGGCAAGAGGATGGTGTCAAATGCTTCTCTGCTTGCTTCACATTCTCAGTATCTTTCTCTAGGGCTCCTTAGGTGTATTCAAAAAGTACTATCTCAAATGCACAGTGGAAAAGTGCTAACTGTATTGTGGCACTTGACGCAACTTTACTAATGCTGGGCGTAGAAATGACCCTTCAAAATGGAAAATTTATATTGTTTTCTCTACAAGTTTCCCTGATAACTCTGGATTGCCTTATATGTTGAAAACGTCTGATATTTGTACTTCTCAAAACTAAGTTCCAGTTCTTTGTGAGTGGAGTTTGAAGCAAAGTTTTCCTTTGAGACTTCAGAAATACACTCTTGATGGATAAAATTTAAATATTGTTGAGATGGCAAATGTTTGGTGGAAGTGAAAGTTTGTTCTCATGGAGGAAGATGAGGGTCTTTAGCAGAAAATGTGGAATGCTCTTTGTGCATAATCTCGCCTTAAGTTTTGAGCATGTTCAGTTTTCATATCATCACGCAGTTTATTAGAAGGGGCTTTCTTTGCAGACACAAAGGTATCAGTTTTGGGGTTTTTGCTAGGGAAAAGAATTTAAGTAATATAGAATGTCTTTCTGCTCCACCTTATTTTCTCAGACATTGTAGGGATAAAATCAAACAGTGAAGCATACAAAAAGAGCATATACAGTAGAGGATGGATGAGAGGATGTATTTGTATAGTGAAAAAAGCATGGGCAGGATGCTTAAATGAATATTAATTCTGACTTGAGAGGATGCTTTTACCTTTACTTAAAATGTTAAATTTCATAAAAAAAAAAGCTCTGTAGATCAGTTTTATTTATCTAATAAATACAGTTGTATCAGTTGTATAATAGTACGGAAAGAATAAAGATTTTTTTGTGTACATTTCAGGGATATGCAATATTGAATCCATAGCAACAAAAAAGAAATTTTTATTCTCATTTGTCAGTAACAACAAAATCTTTACATACTATTTTGTCTTGTTAGAAGATTTGGCTACTTATGGCACATTACTTATGGAATTGTGCACTTATCACGTTATAAACTGGAGAAAAAGTTCTTTATCTTATTATGGTGCTTGTTTATGTGTTGGGGGGGGGTTATTTTTAATTCTTTTTAAGATTTTCTTTACTATATATCCTACTGTATTAGAGGTATATTAGATTTGTCCAGTGCATTGGGCAGCTGATGAAGGGAAATAGACTGACTGTGAAAACTACTACGTTTGTTTAAAATAAAAATAAAAATCTCAACATAAGACCAGATAGATAAAGCTATTTAAGTAATTTGAATTGTCTGTGTTAAATCAGACTTTGAAAATGGCCTAAGCAATAAAGGTGCTGGAGAATACTGTGTTTATCAACTTTATTGCAGGGTTTTTCATTCAGAAATCATAGTCATTTATTATAGGATATTAGGTATTTGTAGTAATCTGTGGAAAGTAGCTGGGAATGCTCATTAGCTCATTTAAAAGAAAAAAGTGAGTATAACTCGCTTTAAGTTTAATAGACATCACAATTTTTTTTAATCTGAAAGGCATCTGTCTAAAATGTAGCCCTTTGAAGGGAAGGATAAGGCCTGTCAAGCTACTTCTCCTGGGCCGCCTGTGTTAGTGCTTCATCTGCTTTGTTTGACATCTCTAAACAACTCTTTAAAAATGTCGATTTTGGCATGCCACACAAAGGAGAACTGAAGGGTGTTGTTTAAGTTATTTGGGCCTTCTCTGTTTTTCTTTCTGTGGCACAAAAATGTGCATTTTTCTTTCTATGCCTTTACCCCCCAACAAATGTGTGTTTTAGCCTCAAATGACCCTGGCATCTTAACATGTCAGAGTGTTAATAAAGCGCTGAGGCTGTCATAATGTGGGGTTAAATAAAGTCTTCATGAGCTGTCTATTAAGCTGATTTTTTGTTTGTCACTTTCTGTAGTTTCTTTATGGATGCAGCTTGTCTTGGTTTGTGGGCAGCCAAGCAAACGGGCTTTGTCTTTGTTCACTGCTCTGTTTAATTCTCCCCCTCATTCATTAATCATCCCTTTGACTATTTATACCAGTGGCAAGTATAGCTAACACACTTAACGTTTTCCTTTGTCTCAGTGGCACTCTTTGTGCAGGCCAGAGGAGGGCTAATTATTAACTGTAAAGTGACATTAAAAACCCGTAGATAAGCATACAAATGCTGCATCCAGTGAAATGCAAGGGTTTTGTTTGGTTTTTTTCCTTTTTTTTCTTTTTTAACCTTCAAGTGCTTGTGGCCAAATGAGTTTTTCTTGCTCTGTATAGTTGGGAGTTCACAGTCACAGTGCCAATGTCTAGATAATTAATGAAGAAGCTCTGTTAAACCCAGAGAGTCTGCCAGTGTCAGGTTTTTTAGTTTCATCTCTGGACAGCTTAGTTGGATAGTTTGTACCTTATCAGGCAGAAGCAGGGATTTAAATTGCTGCAATTTAGTTGGAGGCAGTTCCTCTTCTCTTTAAAGGTCCCATTCCTGTGTTTATTAGTATTCTGTATACACAAGTCTTGGAATTTGTTTTTTGTTTTGATTTCTTATGATGGGAGAGATTTTAGTATTTTCTTTCCAGCTTCCTTCTATTTATGAGGTTGACCTGAAATTAAAACTTTGATCTTTGGGGGTTTCTTTTCGTTTTTTTTTTCTTTTTTTTTTTTTTTTTTTTAAACAGTGGCATTGATGACACCTTTCTTGCTTACTCAAAGTATTTCTGACCCTCTTCCTTTTCACTTATGATTTCATTATATCAGCATGAAAATTATTCTGGAAAGACTTATTTGAAAAAGTAATATTTAGAAAAGATGTATTTTCTAGCTGTTTGGGGGAACTCTAGATGTCAGGGATATTTTGTTTTTTTTCTATAATGTCTTCCTCATTCCATCCCTTGCTATAGATTTGAAAGAGATTTTCTGTTTTTCTGTGCCTTGAAAGTAAGTGCTGCTCTGTGAGGTGGGTTCAGAGAGATTACTCCAGGATTTAAGTAATGTTGCAATCAGCTCTGTTAACTTGGAAGCATAAGTGACTTTTCCTTTGACTGATGTTGCAACCAGAGATGTGTTCATAATTCATAATTATGAATATAACACATAGAGGAGGCCTGAAGTTTAAGTTGCAGCTGATCCTTTCAATGGGTGAAATGATATGGTCCAGGAGTGATCCACTGAACACAGTCTGAGCATTTCTGGCTTGTGTCGTAGCTCCTGTTTTCCTGGCTCTCAGCATGAGCAAAAACCCTACTGAGTTGAACATAAAACATAATATCCACTGAGATAGGTCTTTGATAACTGAGCTAGGAAGAGGTTATGCTCTATTATTCAAGCTTGTGTATAAATGAATAAACCTATTACTTCATTCTATTGTTATTGCCAAATGGAATGTCTTTCAAAAAATTTCAAACAAGTGATAATGTTGTGAGGGTATCACAGGGCAGTCTGCCTGTGGCAAACTTGGACAGATTACAGCTCCAGCTAAAACAGTAGATCAATAGTTACAGATTGCTTTCTGCATTTTCAGTTAGGAAATTAGTATGTTGATTACAGAGAATCCTTACTTTAGATGAAATTGAGAGTGGTGGGAAAATCTGGTTTAAAAAAGTATGGTGATACAGTAGACTGTGTTGCATAAATACCTTTGTTTTCTGTGCTGTGTAACTCAATAGGTTTTAACATTTAAAAATGAACCACTTTAGAATGTTGTGGGGTTATTTTTGTTTTTAAGAACAAAGCTTCTGTAGCTCATTCTATTTTCTTGTTTTCACATATTCTAGGTACAGCTCTCTCTTCCTCTGCAATATAAGTCAGCTTGAATGAGCTAAACAAAATAACTTTTGCTATAGTCTTATGGAAGAATATTTACTTTTTCAGAGTAAACTTCCAGCACTTAAATTCTTATTGTTTTGCCTGCCTGAATGCTGATAGATTTCAGAACTATTTTTAGTATCAAGGCCATGAAAATAGGAATTCTTATTTAAGGAAGCTTTCCTGGCATGATGAATCAAATTGATCTTCAGGTAGATAAGTCTCTTGCTTCAAGAAAGCAGAGTTTATTGACTTTTCATTAAGGTTTTGAGTGTGTAGTTTATACAAGACTGGGCCTTTCAGGTAGGCTGTCAGCAACCCAATAACAAAAATGAAGTCAGTAACTTTGATATTTTAATATGCTAAAAGTAAGAGATAAAATCTCTGCAGAAAGAGACGTAAGTACAATTAATTCACCTAACCTGAATATATAAATCCGCTGTACCTCAGCCTATGGCATGCATAGGCAATCTCTTAGATGAGATCATACTAACTTTGTAGTACTTGGTTCATTAACACAGACCTGTTTGTTTTAACAAGGTAACAGCTTGAAATAATCTTACAATTTTTTTTTTTTTCTGGAAGATGTTTGTTGATAACAATCTTATGGAAGTATACAGTATTTTAGCAGCTAAAATGCTCTTGTGAAGTGCTGCTGAACTTCTGCCATCAGAATATGCTGGGATTTGATTGTGGGAATGTGGAGGTTATCAATCTATCTGATCTTCTCAGATAGAGAAAAGCTGTAATGATACAATAGACAAAAATGACCATAAACACTGAGTTGAAGGAGCAGTATGTGATACTGAGTTTTTTTGACATTGTTCTGTTCTACTGACATCTCTGTCAAGTTTGCTTTTGAGTCAAAGTAGATGAAGTCTGTATTCACAGATTTATTATGTTTATTCATTTAAATGTGCTATGCAGTTATGGATCCCTTCATTCCTTATACACTTCATTTTCTTATGTTGTTTATTGCACCAACACTGCTATACAATATTGGCATTTCTGTACACTGAGAAAGCTGTCTTAAGAGAGAGATGAGTCCATAACTCAAGTTACATCCCACTGAATATTCAGTGCTGTGGTGAATAAATTTTTTTTAAAAATGCAATCATTCTAATATGTCACCTTTTTCCTGAAGTGTTTCTCTCATAGAGAACATTCATCATGGTAAAATTATTTATCATGTGTTTTTAAAAAATAAATAACAATGATTTACACAATGTCAGCAGATGCACCCTGGACATCCTCTGGCATAATCAAGAGTGTCGACTCTTGTGGCCCAAGGGTGACAGTTTTGATCAGCTTTGCTTTGCAGTTCTCTCATCCTATAGAAGTGTGAGGCAACACTTAAGATTAGCCAAGAGCCACCAGATTACAGCTACATGCACACACATGTGCATGCAGAGTATTTAAAATAATTGCAAAGTGCCATGATTAAGAGTTTCATAGATTTTGACAATGAGGTTAATACTAATTTTTCATTGGAGAGGGTTTCTTTTATGTCAGGCTCAAAAACTGAGGATAATGTGGTGTTCAGGAACTATGTTGGAAAGGTAGGGGAATTGTTTCCAATCACATTTCTGTCTTTGACCCGTTATGTAGCCTTGGGCAAATGATTTAATCACTATCTACCTCTGTTTTCCTTCTCCTTTTTTTGTCTTGTCTGCTCAGCTCTTAACTTTCAAAAGTCTAGAACTGTTTTCTAATCCTTAATATGATTAAACAATAAATATATGTAAAATATTAAATCTTCCTAATTGCCATTATAAATATGGGTGACAGTTGATTTTTCTGTAATACTTTTTTGTTCTGTAATTAATTTTTGTAAGACATCAAAACTGAAAACTGTTAAATCTTCTTTGGTGCTTTGTTAAAAGGTACAGTTAGAAGTTTTTGTGTCTTAAAGACACTAGACTGGACTAGACTATCACTAAAATGGAGGTTCATCTTTCGGTCTTGAGAAACTGTTGAGATAGAAACAGATACACTGTTGAGATAAGGGGAAAAAAATCAAGGAAAACCGAGACACTTCTCAAATGTTTGACTTTGAAAAGAGACTATGTATTAGAAGATTGACTGAAGAAATATACAGGGAGAAATATTCTGTCCAAGTCTCATGCATTTCTATTTAAATGAATAAACAATTACAAAGAAATTGTAAGTTTCCTTCTCTTCACAAAGTTTTTTCTCTTCTGGTTCTTACTGAGTGTAAACCTACTTTATGAGGTAGGTAGGTCCTAAGCGTTTTTACTTGCAGGTTTCTTTTCCTTCCTTCTGTAATATTATTTTTTTAATTTTTTTTTTTTTTTAGGTTAAACCACTTTTAAAATTTGCAGAACTGCACAGAGTGAGTTATATCTATGCACAAAGGTTGCCAACTGGGATTTAATGTCTTTTCCATATATGTGAATCTTCACTTCTTTATATTCCTTCAGAATTCAGAGCCACACAGTCTGTTACTGTAACTTTGCCTTTATGATATGGATGCTATTTTTATTTGCCTGGCTGTTTATCCCACTTCTCTTTGACAACAGTAGGAATAGGCCTGAGGATAAAACAAATTAGCGGGTCACCATTTATGTCCACATTAGGCAGGGAAGAACTAAAGAAACAAAAAATATAACTACAAAATAATTTCAGCTTTAAGGTTTCTTAGTTGTTGAGCTGAGGTCACAATCCATGCCTTTTTAAAAGTTAAAAAAAGCTGAGAGAAGACTAGATTTTTTCACGTGTAATACGCAGTTGTAATTATTCATTTCTGCTAGTTGTATATGGATGCTCTTGAGTTTAATTTAATATCTTGAGTCTTGAAAAGATTAAATCCAGGTAGCAACTACATGACTGTCCTTGAGTTTCATTTTCTGTATTCACTCATGCCAGTATTCTTTGTTGTTGAATAGTAATCTTACTTTCCAGTATTTTAAGGGTCATCATCTAGAAGGAGTTTGTGCAAGTCACTCATCTGAGTTGAAGGAGGAATAACCTAGGCATCAATATTCTCTAGTTTATGGTAATTATTCTTTCATTCCATCAGTTTGTTCATGTTTAGGAAAAATGAGATTGTTGATAGAGGAGTAAGATTGAAAACATGCTAACTGGTGCCCTGATGTACATATCAAGGACTCTGTTATTTGTACATACATGGCAGGTGGATCACTGTCTCCCTGTAATACTTTCAGAGAAAGATTACTGTAGCTTTATTTTCAATGCATGTTACTTGTGTTGGGGTTACTTGTTAATGGATATGAGGATTTTTAATTCTAGTATGTGATATTAGAGAAGTGAGCTGTTTACTTTAAATACTATAATCTCATTTGTCATTCATGAGTGCTACAAATTTGAGAAATTTGAACAAAAATGTATCCAAACGTGCAAAAGTAAAAATACAGCATTGCGTAATATCATTACCGGTTACTTTAATTTTACTGTAAAGTTCCAATATGTGGCTTACCTTTACTAGGAGCAGAAATTACTTCTTGTGAATTCCTTTCTTTCCAGAGTGCTCATTTCTCTTTCCTGGGTTTTTAGCTAAGACTGCATAGACATAATTACGACTCGCATGCCGGAGTATTTCATGCATTCATGAAAGATCTTTATTGGGGGCTACACCTTCTTTGACCTTCCTTTTCCTGTTAACATACCTGTAGAAGCCCTTCTTGTGTGTCCCTTGCCAAGTCCAGTTGTTTGTCTCAGCCTTCCTCATCTCATCCCTCACAACTGAACATTGTCACTATACTCTTCGGAGGTTACCTGTCCTTGTTTCCACTGCCTGTGCATTTGCTTCTTTCCCTTTAGTTTGACCAGCAGGTCCCTACTCAGCCATGCTGATCTCTTGCCTGCCTTGCCTGATTTCTTGCACTTGGGGATTGCTAGCTCTTGTGCTCTAGGGAGGACTTCCTTAAAGATCTGCCAGCTCTGTTCTACTCCCTTTTTCCTGAGGGAAAATCTTAATAATTATCTCCTTGAAGAGCTGGAATTTTTCTTTCCTAAATTTCAGGGGCCTAAATTCACTCTTTTCCTGACCCATATCCCTCAGGACTGCAAAGTCCACTGGTCACTGCAGCCCAGGCTGCCTCCAATCTTGGCATCCCTTATTAGCTCAATTGCATTGGTGACCAAAAGATCCAGTATTGCACCCCATCTGGTAGGGCTGTCTGTTACCTGCCTCATCTATACGTCTTTTAAATACCTCCAGGTATGGTGACTCCACCAGTTCCCTGAGCAGCCTGTTCAAATGCTTGACAACTCTTTCAATAAGAAGGTTGTCATAATATTCAATCTAAAACTCCCTTGGTGCAACTTGAGGCCATTTCCTCTTGTCCTGACACTTGTTATGTGAGAGAAGAGACTGACCCCCTCCTTGCTACAACCTCCTTTCAGGTAGTTGTAGAGATCCTCATTTTCTCCAGGCTAAACACCCTCAGCTCCCTCACTGCTCCTCATAGGACTTGTATGTATTGTATGTCATTGCTGGTCAATCATCACTGTGGGTTACCCTCCCTAGTTATAGGGGCACATATGTAACAATTATATATGTATCTCACATTATCATCTTCCACCCATTTTCCCTCCTTGTACCTTTTTTTTTCCCCAATAAGCTGAATATGGATGTCATCAGTACTGTGTTGGCAGTGTTAAAAATATCCTTGGTTGTAAAAATGCATGAAGTTTGTAATATAGAGGAATAAATTACTTTGGCATTGTATGCTATCAGCCTTTCCAGTTTTCTGGTTAATCACTTGTCCTCCTGCTGAAGTAGAGAAGGGGAAAATAAAAAAAATCTTTATATCCCTTCACTGTATTTTACCATTGCAGAGGATGACAGAGACTTGGAATTATAGAGGAAAGGACCGACCACTAACAATTTCTTGCCAAAACAATGGTGAGAAAAATTATTCTGTAGCAGCCAACAGATTTCACCTGGTGTCTGCTTTCACAAACCCCAAAAGACACATCTTTAAGGGAGAATGCTGTTAGCCAGTACAGATTGAACATCTTCATCAGCAGTGTGAATGGAGGCCTATTCTGTAATTGAGACGCATGTGGCTGTGTCAGCAGGTGATGGCAGACAGACACACCTGAATGACAGCGTGACAGGGAGCAGAGACAGGGGGCCCCATCTAGCCACTCTTACTGCCGGAGTGATGAGCACACGGGAACACAGTCTGTGAATTATCAGCAGGCCAGAATGAGATGAGGCTTAGGGAGGGCTGCCAGACAGTTTGCAATGTGCTACACATTTCTTTCAGCAGTTACTATTTTGCTATGCATAGCCCCTTGCTATTAAGCAGACAGAACAGCTCATATCCTGTGGACGGATGATAGATATGTCATATCACTGAAAAATTGTTTGTCTTCCACAGGTGTATGGGATGCCTTTTAAAGCAGAGAGAGCACATGACACTTTTCAACACTCTTTTCGATACTGATTTGGCATTCAGGGTCTATCAAAGGAGAAATCTTTCACATGCAATTATGACAGAAAATAAAGGTGATGAAGTGTTGTATACAAAGAATGGAGAGAGATCAAAGGACTGTAATGAAATCTGATTACAATAAAAGAGCTGCTTCAACCCTGAGAACTCCACAGAACTGCTTGGGGCATGACAACACACACACACACACACTTGCATGCACAAAGGAGAAGTTGTAGATAAAATCACAGACACTAATTCATAGGAATAAATGAGAAAAACTACATAGCAGCTTGCTTGGATATCATACGGCATATTAAGACACTAAAATGGTGTGAACTGACCGTTCTAACATGAGAGAGATCCTATATAAATCTTTGGATCCTTTTGTAAACCTTTCTTTATTGTATTATCAAAGTTTTGTGAATTTATAACTGCCGATAAGATTATAGAATAGATGACTGTTTTCAATTCTTCTATTGTTTCCTTGATTAATCTCCTGGGGATCACATACAGAATAAGTCACTCATTTAAGTTTAAATATTAGCAAGGAGACTGTTTAGTACTGTTAGTTGCATAGAAATGAAGAAATTAATCAAGTTTAGTCATCTATCCTTTTGACTCTTGTTCTGATTTAAAGCCTATTCAAATGACTTTACATTGACTTCAGTGTCTTTCCCAAATTCCTGAGTAGAGTTTTGAAACCAGTTTCAGTTAAGTGCCAAGCAATTTTGTTTCCTAACAAATTTAGGGACCGTTATGCTGAGTACCTTTCACATGTTTCAAAAAGAGAAAACAGAGTACAAAACAGAATTATTTATTTATTTATTTTTGATATTTGTATTCTTTAATAACTTGCCAATGTGTTTGTAGTGAAAGACCTATCGTTTCACACGAGGTAAAGAGTTGATAGTCCTTGCAACTGTGTTGTTTCAAATTTTTATGTTCTACCAAGATTTCTCATAAATAGTGAGTTTAGCTTCAAACCCAGAAGGAAGAAGCATTTTTGAAAACTCTGCAGCTCTTGCTTTTTTTCCCCACTTATGTTCTGAACGAGTGATTTTATTTTTAGTCCCAAAGCAGGGAGTGTTACCTGGAGCAACATTGACTCAAGCCACTTATTTTTGCTAAGAGTTTTAAAAGTGATTTAGCTCCTTGATTTGTGTTAAACAAGAACATTTCATTGTTTGAAAACTCAGCTACAAAACTAGAAATGTTACCCACAACACCGATGAAATTTCAACTAAATCCAGAAAAGCAACTTACCAGTCCTAATGTCTTTCCAAGGACTGGCTTCTTTTCTCAATATTCTATTCTGTCTCCATGAGCATAAGATATACTACCACTTATAGCAATATATTTTGCCCACCAGTTAGTATTTTAAAAATGCCATCTCACATAATAAGCAAAACTAATGCTTTTTCTTAGTTCTTATGGCATTAAGAAGGGTTTTGTAAAGGCTATGATGCATCCCAGAATGAACATCCAAAATGTATTTAGAAATGTGCTTCTCTAAAGTGCTAAAAGGCCTTACAATATCCCTGCTTCATTAGACACCTACTAAGGTGTGTTCTAAGGAATGCTGGCCATATCAGAGAATTTTCTTTCCTCCCTCCCCCCCAGGTTCATTTCTTACTGTGAAATACAATTATTAGAACAGGAGACTTCAGCTCTGCTTATTGTGGTTTCTCTCTTTCTCTCTCTCAAGGCAGCGTTCCTTTCTTTTTAGCACTGTCAAAGTCAAGAAAACCTCTCTCTAGAGAGGTCAGTTTTCAGAGAGGTGGCCCTTGATAGTATGAGTGTCTTTAAAAGTGATGGCAAAAACAAACCCAACCCAAAACAAGCCAGGAGACTTTGATAAATTCTTTTTGCACTTAAGTTATTCCAAGCAGAATTATGGTAAGGGGACTCCCTCTTTCTTAATTGGTTGATTGAATAACTTTCCCTGGTTAATGATGCCTACAGCCATGTGTATCATAAGCTGATGTACCACTGACTGTGGACAATGTCTGTGTCTGTTACATCAGTACAACATTTTGAGTTGTACTGTTGTATGTTTTTGTATGCTTTTGACAGAGCTTTCAATACCATTTAGACACATGTTCTTAATTTCTAATAAGGAAAATACACATAATTAGCAATTGGACTGGGCTGCTTGGAAAGAGTTTTAAAGCATTTCATTTGATACAATGGTCACACTTTTAAGGATATTTTAAAATCACCAAAACCATGGCAACAGCTTATGCTCCTGAGAAAAGGACGTGGCAGGCTAGAATTATCTTAATTTTTGTTGCAGTTTTCATGACCATGATATTAGTATTTCAAACTCAATATCATGTGTTTAATGAGAGATTCATAGTGCAGATTGTCAGAAAGCAGAGCTAGTACAGACTTAAACAAATTGACCTTTACAAGATTAGCTAGCTGAGCTTTGACTTAGCCTTCTGAGAGACATTTCTAAATTTTTTAAAGCAGAATTCTTGTTATTTTGCATCTGAAAAACACTTTTTAAGGAATTTCTTTTATTTTTATAACCTAAATCTGCAAATGCAGGTGTTACCAAGTTTTCAAGGTGAAATGAGTTGGAACAGATTTCTAAGTATTGTATACAGTAAACAAACGGTGTAAAGCACATCTATAAAAGTGCACATTAATATTCAAGTGCAGGTGTGTGTGTTTGTGTGTGTGCATTCCTCTCTGTTTAAACTACATTAAAAAATTTCTAACATTGTCAAATGTTGATCTAAAAAAGTGCTTTTTTCACCTGTATGTACAGTAAAATTTTTGGAAGCTGGAGAGTCATTAGTGTTCACAAAATAAAGCTAATCCACATTTCTTGAACTTCTACAGCTTAGCACAATAGAAATGGCAATACACAAAAAATTTACTCTCAGAGTTTTTAGTCTTTCCTATATCTTTAGAAGATAACTTTTTAAAGTTAGAAAGTAAGAATGCTGACTGTCTAATGTACTTCTTGAAAGGGAAATTTTTTGATGTTTTTCATAATTGTATGTATAGGAACAGTAAAGAGTAGAAAAATCTTGTAAATTAACTGTGCTGTTACTCACTCTTGTATGTTCCTAGCAAGTCATATACTTGCACTGAAATAAGGTTTCCATTATAAAGAAAAAAAATATTTAATCGTTTGATCTCTGTCTACGGAGAAAAAAAAATCTTGAATTGTCCATACCATGTAGTAATGGTTTGAACATCAATGAGTCATGTATTAAAATCTCTAAAGAGCCTGTATGGATCCATTCCAGCTTAGTACACATTGTTCAATCTTTGTAAACATTGTCAGTAGCTTCAAAAAAACCTTTATGTGGAAAATGTGCTCAGAAAGGGATTTAATTAGATGTTTATTATGTACTAAGGTTCATTTATATTAGTAGATTGAGAATAATGCTTGATCTTTTTAAAAAGACAACTTTAAAAAATAGCCTTCATGATATTTGATGGTGGTGGAGAGATGCAGTGAGTAATTCTGTGGCTATTGTAACACATTGAGATGCATTGTATGGTTTAGAGCTCCTAAATTAGGTTTTAAATTATATCTACTTTCATATATGGGGAACGCAAAGGTACCTGAAAGCCTTCTCTTTAGACCTCTTTTACAGTTGCACCTCTTTTGGAAAGCAGGGGACAACTGAAGCAATTCTGTGCTGCCATAGTGTACTTATGTAGCCTTACCTGCTCAGTAAAGCTCCATTTTCAATTTCTTATAAAGGAAGCAACACAAAATGTGCCAACCACTGGACTGGGGCCTTTATAGGGAATGTAAACTTTCTGCTAAATTTTATATGTATTACTGTGTTACAGTTCCCTAACAACCCATTTATAGTTCTCTTGAGAAATTATTTTTTAGTTAAAATTGTCTTTTTCCTTATGTATATTTTTTTGCATAGGAAGAAAAAAATGTGAATCCTTTTTGCTGTGAGGTCATTAGGGACTCCTTTTACATTCATCTCTTCAAAATTATTAAAATGCATATCCAAAGTTCGCAAGCTAGACATTCCTTGTGTTGCTTTTCAGGACCCTAATGTCTACACTAATTTTGGAAAAGGGCTTAGTGGCAGAAAGAGAAATGGTTATTTATAAAGGCAGAGTATGAATGTTTATAGAGATTCTTAGATTTGTAATAACTGTATATTGTCAGCTTTTTAAAGTTTTATTTATTATCTTCTGCAATGCCATATTACATACATTTTAAATGTGCCACGGTGTAGTTGTAAACAATTTAAACCTGTATAAAATACTCAGAAAAACATGGACTGTTAGGGTCCAAAGCTTTAGGAGGACTTGTGACTTTGGAAATATCAGTCTTCATCTGTTAAGATAATGCCATTTGTGGATGTTTGTAGAAATGCCAAAAATTTGTTCCCAGCCACATGCCTGTAGCTGATTTGACTCTTCTGCTAAAGAAGCAGCACATGAGTTGCTGAAGTGAAGGGAAAGCATGGTAGTGCAAAAAGCAGCATAGTCTGAGAAACTGAGATCAAAGGATCCCCTGTGGCTTCTAATCCTGCCTCTGACTTCAACTTCCATTTAATTAGAGTCAAATCACAGAGGCCTACATTTTAAAGTGTCTGCTAATTTTGATGGCTTATTTTTTTGGCTACCTGACTTTGAGATATGTAGGGTTAGTTTTTCTTTCTTTGTGTATCTGCATCTTTTGTGAACTACATGAAATTAGGGGTACTCAGTACCTTTAAAAATCCAATAATATCTTATTTCACATTATGCTAAGAATTTATATGCTCTAAACCTGTGGTCTTGTTAATGTCAGCCTTCCTTCTTCTCTGGAGTAGTTCTCCAAAATGTGGGCAATATATTACATGTATCACAGGATCGAATTAATATATATATAAAGAAGTAGACAAAGTGTTAAATTTAAAGGAATCCATAAATAAGTGTTTGAATATTTATTCAAATATACCAACATTTTGCAGTTCTTTGGTTTTTTGTTTGTTTGTGTTTTTTGGTTTTGGTTTTGTTTTGGGTTTTTGTTTGTTTTTTTGGTTTTTTTTTTAAGACTAATCAATCATAGTAAGGCCAGATTTGTATGGATCTATAGTATTGTACAATAAACCCACCATACACTATAATTACATATCTTTATATACTGCACGGTCTATGTCTAACAACTTTTGTGCATTAAAATTTGCTGCTCAGGAGTAACTTGCTCTCAAGTTAGATGTTAACCATGCAGGGTAGACAAGATGTGACATTCTTAATTTTCATATTGTCTGAATTTTACATTTAGGATAAGAAACGTATATTCACATTATTGAAAGTTCAGGCACAGAGAAAGGGAATGGAAGTCTATAAATACATCAAGTTGCTTCTGTTCTCTCTCTGCATTTGTAATAGTTCTTCCTATACAGACCTCATGTATACCTACTTCCATGAACATCTACGTTGTCAAGTCTTACAAAAGTCAATTTTGTTTCTAATTAAAGTTCTTAGCATTTAATAATTTTATGTGCTTAGTCGTCTCCCTCAACCTTAAAGAAAAAAAACGTTTATCGCTTCTTCTGCCAGAAATGCTAAAATATGCACAGTCCAATAATACCAATGGTTCTTATGTAGTTCAGCTTATTAAAATGGAATTTATTGTCAGCTTAGCAAAATACATTGTGTAATCTCGTGCTCTGTATGGCTTTTACAAACACAATGTGCATCTTGTTAAAAATAATGTGATATTTTTAAGACAGATCTCTTTTACAGTACTATGGAGTAGTGGTGTTGTCTCAGTTGCCATATCCATGTGAAATTTCATAAAGAAAAAATAATGTGTAGCTTAAGGTGTGAAATATTGTTTACTACACTGAGGCTGTTTTTATTGTGAGTCTGATGGGCAGGAAAGGCTTCCAGCAGCATTCTTGAGCCACTTGAAAAGGTGTTACTAGATCTTCACCCCCAGTCCAGATCTGAGGTAGGGATGCTTCTTTAAGTGCAAGACAGCTCAGTCCTCATATTTATTATGTTTTTTTCTGCTTGGTCCTGGAACATAGGATCCCATGGACTGCTGTTATTGGGGGCCTTCAGTGTATATATTTTTTGTGGTCTCTGGTTGAAATATCACTCCAAAAGACTGAAGGTTAGTCACTTCCTGGACTAATTCAAAACAAGATTTTTTTTCTTTGAAAAAGATCTAGCTGTACTGGAGAACCCCACTGACAAATATCAGAACTGTGAAACCCCAAAAGTCTTTCGTAATGTGGAAAGAAAAGTGTGATAGCTTAGCTAAAGTACAGATTGCAGGAATTTCAGTCATCTCAGAAGTACTTAATTTTCGGAAGTGCAGCCCAGCCACACTGTTTAGTTTATTTCTGTCTTGGGTATTGCAATCTACATTTATAAGGAAACAAAGTGGTAATTTTCACGTTTTGTCGCAGCATGGCTGATTCATTGAGGCATTAGAGGTGCTTAATGACTATCAAGGTACCAACATTTTGTAGTTGGAATGCAGAAGTAAGCAGTCGGCAGTTGGGAGCTCAAATGTTTTATTGCAACCTGTCTAGTTTAAACAGAATCACCTGTTTCTGTCAAGTGAACACCAGGTGTTTTGTTTTACTCAAATAGGGACCTCTTGGTCTGTATGAAAGTTACTTTTCTGCACCGAAAGAGTATGAAAGATTTCTCAACTTTTACATACGGTTTTCTACTGCATCCTTTCCAGGTTGAGTTGCTTGGTGAAAAGTTTAAGCACATTTGAAGTGCATCCTGGCAAAGGGCTATACTGATCTCTTTCAGTTCAAAAAAAGAAAAAGCAAACAAAGAACCAGGAAACCCAATAAAAATATTAACAGTTTGTGTAGAGTATGTGTCTGGGTTTCTGGCATAACTCTGTTAAGATTTGGACTGCATCTTTTCACAGCTTCTGTGTGACTGGGCTGAATAAATAGCATCATGTGGCAGTAGGAGCTCTGGCTGGGTCAAAGGACTCAAAACTGAGCAGTTTAGTTTTGTAACAAATCTGCATGGAACAAGTGCATGTGTTATGTGGATCAGTGATATCTTATGTACCTTCTAAAATTTTTTTTGGTTCTTAAGAAATTACAGTTGCCTTACACTCAAGGCTGTCCTGTGTTCAGACAGATAAAACTGTCTGTCTTTTCCTTCTCCACCAGAGGAGAAGGTCTGAGATTTTCAGTCTAAGACTCGCTTGGTTAATTCTTCATTGTATAGGAGATAACAAAGGCCTGATGCTTCAAAAGTAATTTTCTGGGTAGCCTCCACATGTGGTTTCTGAAACATGCTTGTGCAGCCTGTTAACTGGGGTGGATATTTAACTATGTTTGTGTGCGTGTTGATGATAAAGCTTACTGAATTTGTGGCTTTATCTTAATCTTATTTTGGTGGTTGAAAACTGCTGGTGATAAATGAGCTCCACATCATGCTTTTTTGTGCTCCAAGGCAGAACTCCTTGGAGACTTCTTCTGGAAAAAAACATCCCTCCACACAGATGTAATTCTGCTGGGAGAAGGGGCTTCTAGGGTACTTTTGAAAAGGCAACCATTGCTTTACAGGTAGCATGTAGTATGGTTCTACACCCCATATACACTCATAAGCTTTCCTTGGAGCTGCTGTAATCAATCAATTTGTTTCAGGAAAAATGGCCTCAAGCAATGAACTTTTAGTGAGACTTTACTTAGTGTTTGTATGAACACAGTGTCAGATAGAAGTCAGTTTAAAGTCAAAAAGTTGTACAGTCAAAGCTATAGTATTAATTTGCCATGGCACAGTTTCTCTGGTAGTACAGTATTGAATCCTGAAATACTTGCTGCCAATTCAAAATGTGTGCTCATTCTGCTGAAGTTCCAGTGTGTTTATAATGAAGGTATAAAGAATCTTTTCTCAGTTTTCAGTTCAGCTGTCTTACCAGGCTTGCTTGAGATGTAGGCAAAGTAACTACTTGCCTAGAGCAGCAGACAAATAGGGAAGGTAAAATTATGTCTTTAGGCGTGTGTAAGCCAGGCACCCTGTCCTTCTTAACACTACTCTCTGCACCACAGATATTAACTGTTTTTTCCCTCATATTATTCAGCCGATTAGTATAATCTGGCTAAATTCCTAGCAGCTTTTCTTGACTACTATTTAGATCAAATGTTGCTGATTCTACTTCAGAAGTAAAGAATGATGTGCATGTCAAAAGGCCTGTCCAGTTTTCCTAACCATATCCCTTGGTTTAATAAGTTGTTACCCCTACCATTCTTTGCTTATAGTGTATTCTTACCTATTGGAGATCCTTGAATTTACAACAACTCATTTAGTTGCCTCTTGATATAATAGCAGCCTTGAAGAGGTGGGGTTCATCTTTTTTGTTGGATTGATTTTTCTCTGCCGCTGTCTATTTGAGAGCACTTTCCTTGTTTTTAGGTTTGCTGTGAAAGCTTTGCTACCTAGCAGTTTTTGCCTGCTAGGGAATATAAGGACAGGAATTTAGTGTTCCTAAATCAAAGTGTGGTGCCCTTGGGCACGAGATGCTTTGTTTGACTAATTAAAAACAAAAGTAAATTTTACTGAGGTTTTTTTGTCTAGCTAACAACTGCATTGCTTGGTTGAATTACAAAGCACAGTCAGTTTATCTCTCTGGATTTACACTGCTAAACCTTTTGTATTTCAGGAGCTTCACATTTCCTGTACTGTTATGACTTTATATATATCTTGTTGCAACCCTGAGTGGCTATCTACAGCAAGGTTTTCATAAAATTTCTCCTTAGTGAAGCACTGCTATGGGTAGCAGTGATGAGAGTTGTAGTATAGAAAAGGCATGAGCATTTTTACTGCTGTGTCATCTACTGTTTCTCAGACTGACCTCATAGTGGTAATATTCTGGCAGCTGATGATATCTTGTCTTTTTTTATATTGACACTGTTGTTCCTGTTGGGAGCAGTGAGCTGGTGGAAAATTTCAAAGGAAAGGCTGTTGTAAGCAAGCTAGAAAAAGCATACTGCCAATCTCCAAAATATCAAAGACAGTACTGCTGAATAGAGTAAGTCCTAGTTTTAAGGACAATACAACACATTTATATCCTCAAAAAAGGAAGCAGTAATTTAAATGTCTGTATTCTCTGAGTGATTGCCAGAGCAAACTGTGAAACCCACAGCCACTGTTCCTTCCAAATGTTCACATTAACAGCAACCTACTCAAGTGTTCAAAGACTGCTCCACCTTGTCTAAGGTATGCAGTAGAGGTAGAAGGTGTGTATTGTTTTCATCAGGCAAGGGACCTCTGTTTGGATTTGTTGACAAATACAAGCAGGCCTTTTATTATTCATAAACCTAAACATTATAGGATTGTCTACTTAAGGTGATTCTTTAGGCATTGGTGGAACTATTACAGGGTGGCAAAAGATGCACTTAATTGGTAATGATTAAAGCTGTCTGAAACCCAATTCCCTGACATTTTAGAACACCTAATTGTTCTATGTAATCCAGAGCGATACTACTCTTTCATCCATATGAAGAGATCAGAAAAGAGAGATTTACAGCTTAGGTTGCCCCAAGCCACACATAGCTGACTTAATTTTCCTTTCCAAGGGAATTTAAGGATTGTTGTTGTGACTGGTTCTTGGTGGATTATGTGTTATTTTGAGGTCACCTGTGAGTTTCTTTTAAATGACTGATTGACTGAAATTAATTATTCTGTCACAGCAGTAATGGAGGTAAGATTGAGGACACCGATAAATACAAAAGCAAAAACAATTCTTTAAAATACACTTATGTCTTTTTAAAATTAAATAAATCAGGCAGAATACATATATCCTTTATGGTGGTTTTGATCCTTATATTTTTCCCTGAATAGCCAGAATGCTTTTATTTTGGTTATGCCTAGCTTGAAAGGAAAATTCAACCTGCTTACAATGGAACAGTACTTAGCAGTCAAATATGTTTTCTGACGTATCTTAGACATTTGAACTCAAATTCCCTTTCTCTGTTTTTTTCCTTTTTTTTTTTTTTTCTCACATAAACCCTTTTGTTTTCAGTTACAGAGTAATTTCAATTGAAGTTATGGATTTAGTGAACAAAGTGCAGAGAAAACACACAAGATTAAGAGTTGATTTAACACTGGAAGTGATACTAGAAAAGTAGAAACCTTGTATGAGTTACATTTGTTACACTGACCTTCATTTTAAAAGGGGAAAGGGGAGAAAGACAAGGAGGGGTCTTTCAGCTCCTTATCCTTGTCTAAAGTATGCCTGGACAATTGACCTCTTTTAAGCATGTGGCAAAGTGAACGTATTTTTGTTGGCTGTTAAAGGAGATGGGAGTTAGTACTGTATGGCAGAAAGGAATGTTCTGGGTTTTGCAGGTGTGCAGTCCTGAGGTTGCCTGACAAGTACTAAGGGGCTACCTACTATTAGTTTTTGACTCTTGAATCATGTCAGAGGTATTGAGGGTTTGGGATGAAAATCAGTTTTAATTTCACTGTGGAATGCAAGGCAGAGATTTAAAGGCAGCATGAAATTGTTCCCCTAAGGCCTTTAGGTCTTTCCAAACATTCTGATCAACATAAATATGTTTGTTCTCTTCTAAAAATAATTCCCTTTCTTTTAAAAGTAATGTAAAGGACATATTTAAGATGTGCTGCTATGTATTGTACTTTATGTGAAGGTTCTTATTAAACAAGCGGTCATGTTCTCTTCAGGAAGAATGATACCAAGAGCTATCACAGAGTTCTGGGAGTAGTTTATACATAGCTTCGTTAAATATTCCTGTTTACATACAGGTTTTTTTCAGTAGCTTGCAGTAACAACTAAGTGTAACAAAATCCTTTAATATGCTATAGACACCTCTTAGGCATTAAGCATTAAGCTGTTAGGGAATCAGTGAGTTCATCAGATGTACTTTTTTTTTACTGATTACTGACTCTTCTCTTTTGACTCATAGTGTGAGATAGGAGGTCCCTAGAAGTGTATTTCCATTTTAGTAACATATCATTGAAAAGAAGCTGTGTGAACAGTGTAATACTGCACAGGGGCTAACACGATGGCAGACGATCACATATATGTTATCTCTCTTAATAAAGCTGTTTTGCAGCTGCAAAAACAAAAGTTTAAAGGGTAATAAAATGTTTTCTTGTACAAGTCAGTGTGTTTTTATGATTAGAGTGTGACCCACTTTCCCCTTGAGAGTCTCAATATATGTGTGGGCAAGGGTTCACTGAACACAGTAGTAATCTTTCTCAGACTTGTGTGTAGAAGATGCCAGACTTTTCTTCAGTTCATGCTCCAGCTGTAGGTGAAAAGAGTTGATTCTTATCTTCATATCCTGAAGACACAGAGGCCTTTGTGTCATATAAAATATTTTTTATTATTTTTTGTCTATTGAATTAATCTTTTTTCCATCTTTTTATATTCATGAAGTAATAGTTTAAATTGTATTTAGGAGAACAAGATCTAATGCATTGAACAGATCAGTTCTATAAGATCTTTAATCAGGTCTGCACAGAGTACTGCACTTTAAAATCTAATAAATGCTTTTCATGTGAGATTAGAAAATTATGGTATACTATACTCTTTCCTTGAACTATTATGTAAGTTTTGGCCATATTTCTATAATCCTGACTTTGTTGTCTATTATTTAAATTTATATTTTGTTTAAAAATTAAAAAAAGAAAAAAATTAACCCACTTTGGCACAATTGAAAAAATCAATATTGTATAAATCTACTGTAGTCTTATGTGTTTTAACAGTATTAAATAGTTATGTGGTAGTTAATTATAGTCAGGAAACCTCCAAGATTTGTTTTGGAAAATTACATTAATTGACAGAATAATAAATGAAACAATAATTTTATCTGGTGTATATTCAACCTAAATTGAAATAGATATGTAACTTATATGTAACTAATTTTTGAGTGTGTGTGTGTTAATGAGAAAAGGGCTGCTTATTTTGAAAAACAACTGTGAAAACTGAGTGTAAATGCCCTCTTATTTGTGACTCTCAATACTGAAACTTTTATTTAAAAGCAATTTAAATATTCTGAGAAATATTTAAAACTGAGGTTTACTCTTTAACATTTATTACTCTCAGCATGTCTTATAAAAAGCCTTGTAGGCTGCTCATTGTCAGTCTTAGATATGTTGCATAAATATTTAGCTGTAGATAAGACCGTGTGTCTTGAAATCCAACATGAGTCTGGGTTACATTAGGAATATTTTAAATTAACTTTATTTTAAATATCAACTGGAAGCAGCAATAGATACTTCTGAAAATTTAAACACAGAGAGAATGTTTTAACTTTTAAATACATTAACTGTGTTTTTGAAGAGAGGCATCAGGCTTGGTCTCATTTGCAGTTCCAGCAGCTATTTCATATATACTGTTTTATTTGCACTGAATTATTTGCACTGTTTTTTTATTCTTGTAGGTTCTGTTATAACTAGTATCTTATATAAAACTGGTTTGATTTGAGCATGTCTTCAGAAAATTGGTGTTGAGGAATTTGCAGATGTGTCAGTCAGCAGAGGTTGATGTGTGGTTAGTGCAGCCTTTGCCAAGAAGTACTTACGATGTTTGCCTTGCACAGTCCTTTTACCTTATCAGATCCCAGCCAGACTGGAGACTCAAAGAAACTCCACAGAGGACAGTTATTGAAATCACCTGCCCCTGGGTAAAGCTTCTACTTAACCTCATCAGTTAGTTGTTGACTGATGCATAAAAGCTTATGTTCCCTTGGAGTCTGATCTAACTGTGCATATATTCAAGCCTGTTGGGATAGCTGGAAATGAATGATGTACTCAGCATTTGAGTGTGTAAGAAAGACCATAGTTTAACAGTAATTTGATAGAAAGGAATTAAAGAGTCCCCACTAAAAGTAATATGCTTAGTTAGAGAAATAAATTATAGGCTTTCACAATTTTGTGTCATTCTTGGGCATCTATCTGTGTTTAGTGGTACTCAGCAAAACTTCCCGAACCATCTTCTGGGGAATTAAATAGATTTTGTTGCAGTTTTTTTCCTTCATGTAGGTATATATGAACTTTCTGGGACAAGTCACTTCAGATGTGTCTTAAGTATAATTATTGATCTTAAAATTTGCCCTGTTAAAGCTCTGGGGTTTGTTATAATTGAATGAACAACTCACCTCACACACTTCAGAGTGATTTTATGCCTTTCAAAAAAATTACAGGGATATTGTTTATTTGAACTGTCGTGTTGAGCATCTGAAATTAGAACTTGGACTGTTATGTATAAGACCCTTCCAATTCCTATTCTTGCCTCTTAATTTTCATTTGTTTTCTCAATTTTGTTACCTGCAGATTTTGCTATGATTTTTGTCATAAATTCTCGCTCTGGAGCTGTAAGTCTGTCATTCTTCTCTGAAATAAGACCAAGATGCTATTATAAAACAGCTAAAACTTTGATGCAAGAGAATCCAGTTTAATGTTCATTGATTCATTTAAGAAATTCAGTTATTTAAAATAACTGATCCAAAATGGTACAGAATCTGAAAAACAAACATGCAAGTTAAAGGACTGTTTTGGGAATCAACCACCCTCTTTATGTCTGCTCGGTAGATATGTATGACCTATTTCCTATAAAGCTTAGTACACCTTTTCAAAGATGTCAATCACTAAGTAACCTGGGATCAGAATTTTTTTAATATCACTGTCAGTGTTTCACTACAGAAAAGTGCCATCCAGGATGTTGATGAGAAGATAATAAACGTATTCATGTGATATGTTTTGCTGAGGAAATCTTGTGATCTGGGCCCTGAGGTGTAAATTACAAGAGTTACTCAAGTGGTAGATGTGGTTAAGAGTGTTAACAAAGTGGGCCTTCGGGGTGAGTGCAGCTGATGCAGCAAACTACAATTACTGCTGGGAAAGATCTACACCCTGCCTTTGTGGTTGAATTGTGTTTCTTCCCGTTCTGCCCCCTCAAAATTCAAAAGCAGGACTGCACTATCTTTTCATAATGCTTCAAGACTTTTTCTTACAGTTCACCTTCTGTTCTGTTTGAACAGAAAATTAGAGCAAAATGTTAGATGCTCACTTATAAAGAAGAGCTGTGTAGTCCATCCAGTGAAAGATAAAGTACATAGAAGTACTGATGGTGACCTCTGTACATCTGGATTTGGACATGTGTCTATTTTCTTCCAAAAACCTTTTGCTTGGGTCTCCTTTCATCATAAATATATCATTTTGCTGTGTTGTTTAGTTGGTATACATTCACATCCATTCCTACTGCTTTTCCTATTTTCATAAGCTTCAGTCCACAAAGATAAAGCATTATATTTTTTCCTGTGCTATTTTCCCATTTTATATATAAGCATTTCATACCAGGACCTGGATATCTTTCGGATATTAACAATAAAGGGAAAATAAAATGCTTCATGTGAATGCTAGCCTACATATGAGAGAAAATTTGTATTCTCATATGACTTATTACTGTAAAAAAGTGGAGTTTCTGAAGTTTTAAAAGCTCTATGAGAGAGACTTATGGGAGAAAGAGTTGCATCTTCTAAGGACACCAGGCACTTACCATAAGAAACAGAATATTACCAAGTTCTTGAACTAAAGCATGTATTCTTTTTTGAAAATGTGAATGGTAGAACTGTTTATTTGGTTGATTCTGAATTTGATCTAAGTGTACTATATAGTCTATTAAACATAAATAAATAAACAAAACAACCAAATGGCCAAAACCAAAAAAAACTTGTATGTCTGAAAACAGAAAGAGGAAAGGTCTCTGCTTACATTCCATAGTGCTGCACTCACTGTTGGTTAGGTGGGACCCCCGGAGGAAGTGAGAGATCAGCTCTTGCTTGAAAGCAACTGAGCTTGATCATCAGAAAACTTGCTTCAGCATAAGCTGAAGCAGGCCAAGGAGTGAAAGAACCAGCAAACAGGGAGTTTGCAGCAGGAATATAGGCATGGGGGACACTGTTAGAGGGAACAAGGAACAGAAAAGTTACTGAAAGAAGGAAGCTTTTTCTCAGAGAGGAAATTGTTTGGCCTAGAGAACCACTGATACTGCTATCTTGAGAATAAGAAGGGAGAGAGACTTCACTCTATGGATAAATGTGGTTCTGGGATAAAGGAATCAAGATCCATTGGTCTGCAGGGGAGTGGGGGAACTTTATCACTGAATAAAGATGATATTTTTGAATGCCATGCTTATATTTTTAAGATAGTTATGTTACAATGGCTCATTGAAAGGCTGGCAGTATTTACATGTTCAGTTATGCAAGGCAATTGTGTGACCAGTAGGAAAAACATGGCAATGGATTTTATATAATCAACCCTGCTAAAGGAGTGGTTATCACATTCAGAAAGAGTTGCAGGCTGTGAAAGAGAAGTTGTCCTGGACGAAGGTCACTATTACTGAATTAAGCAGGTGGTCATCATCTGTCTTTTGAGTCCTTTTGACTAGCAGGATATCTGGGATGGGAAATCTGTAACTGTGGGAAAGAAGTGTCAAAGTGATAATCTGTGTCTTACAGCATGCACAGTTTACAACTGTTTCTCTCTTCTCTTTAGGGAGACTTTGCATGGGATAAGCATGCTTTGCTGTCTTTTCTGCTGCATTCTTATTTAGGTAGCTGCTGTGAGTACCGCAGCTTTTGATGCACATGGAAACATTATTTGCTGTAATGTTTGAAATTCTACAACCCTTAATGCTTCTGTAATGCAACTCTAACTGAGTGAACTGGGGTCACCAGACTAAGACAGTGATTCAAAGTGTTTCAAGGGAAGACCTAAGGGACTAAACTCACTGAGCCCTCAGAGTATTCATCCCTGCCACGTGAGCTTGCAAGCATAGTGTTTTGCCCAAGCATTAAACTCAGTAGAAGCTCTTCACCCATAATAGGAATGACAATGTACATTTAGAGAATGAACAGAAAAGGTCAGCGTTCCAATGAACTGTTACTTTTGCAAGTGTTTCACCTATTTTTTAACATCTAGAGAAAGGTGGGTAGAGAGCCCACTGCTTTAAATTATCATTTACTAGACAAAGGTGGTGTAACTCCGCCAGTGTTTTCTGTTACTGACATGTGAAGTTGCTGTGGTACCTGATGTAATTGTCTGTAAAAGCAGAATTGTTACACATACCCCTGTATGGATGTATGGTAGAGATTATGGAGTATAATATGTGCATATATGATAATTTTGGTTTAAAGATGGTTATTCAATAACATGTTTCTTTACAAACAAAACACAACGAGACTAAAGAATGAAAATACTCTTATTTATAAGTTTTGAATTACAGACTTCCATGTTGGACATCTTTAGTTTTGCATGTTTCTCTTTATCGTGTGAGTCAGTAGTAGGTGTGTTTTGACAGTTGCATTTTCCTTATATTTAGCTTCCTAATTCTGAGCTGGTTCTGAGTAGGAAGTTTTCCTTTTGAGATGCTAATAAGACCTGTGCTGACTGTCTTTTGCACATTTCACCTCTCATTGCTAATTGATGGTCATCCTTCTGCAGAATATTTTGTGATGTTGCTGTTTACCTCACACAACCCTCTCAGTAGCTAATAACTTTTAACCCTGCTTGCCTTGAGAAAAAATGAGTAGGTGATGACTGAGAAATAAACTTCAGGAAAGAGATACTACTTCTCTGCCTGTTAATTTCAGGCACTGGTGAAGGATGTACCTTTAATGGGAAAACAAGAACACTGTATTAAACGTACTCAACATCTGTTTCTTGAGAGACACTTGAGCAGTGTGGAAGTAGTGCTTTTCCTCTGTGTACTGGCAGTGTCTAACCCCATGACCATGTCTCTGTCAGGAGCAATTATCCAGCTTTTGGGTTACCCATCCCAAGTACTTAAAGGAATAGAAGAATGGGTCTCTGAACTGACAGGCTAACTAGCTTTACAACATTGAAGAGCAGAATTAATTCAACAATTTTCAAATCTCTTTCTCTGTTCTGTTTTGTAATGTCTTCTGTTCCAGAGACAATGTCTTCTTTCTCCCCCCCTCTCTTTCTCTCCCTCCCTCCAGCCCTCCCTTTCCCCCACACCCTCTTCCTCCCATCTAATTTTAGATTAAATACTTTCATGAAAAATAATTGTAAGCACACTTTGAACTGAATATTTTTTCAATTTAATGAAATTACCATACAATTAGGTTAGATACATTCCTCAGCTTGAGTGATGTTTGCAAGTAGAACAGTGGTTTTTTTCTTTTTCATTTAGGTGTAACAGAAAGAGTTAACATGAACTGGTAACAATACCATTATTGAATCATAAAAAGAAAAAAAAAAGAAATCTACATAAATAATTTCTACATAACAAGTTATTTCCACATGGTTTGCAGCTCCCTCCTATAATTTTTAGTATCTTGCTTTTGTCACTTGTCACATTTCAAAAGGCATTTCTTTACATTGAGAAGAGCCTGAGAAGTATAAATTCAAGACCATATTCTCATAATAGTGGTAAAAAAAATACTTTTTTCCAAATTATACAATCCAGGTTTTGTCATCTGAGGGGTTGGTTTTGGATGTTGACTTTGTTGTTGTTGTCCATTAGGAGTACAAAAACCTAAGCAAACACCTTTCATGAGTCTGGACCTTATGGAAAGGGAAAGTCCACAGCAAGGCTGTTGTGGAGGATGTTGCCTCTCCCTACTTTTTTTTTGTAATGACTACGTGCAGTGTTTCTATTTTAGTTCTTTGCCAAAGTTCGTGAATTTTATATTAAGATTCTTATTGTTCTTTTTGATGCTTTTGGGGTGTTTGTTTTTATTAATATTTAAGTAAAATTTCCTCTCCCTAGTTCTTAGGAGGAAACTTTTCTGTAAAAGAACTGGCAGCTGATCTTGGACATTTTTTAAACTAAGACAGACAAAAGCTTGAAAATAAAAAACATAAGTTTGGTTTTTTAGAGAAAGAAAAACTACCCCAAAATTAGCCTGGATATTATGCTGTGTATTTGATGAATTATTAACCTTCAAGACTATAGTCCCTGCTTCAGTGTTGTTAAATTTTATAATGTTAATCTTTTGCTATGAGTGCGAATATGCTAAATTCCATATACGATTTCAGAGATGGGAAAAAAGTTACAAAACAGAAACAAGTATATTTTATGAAAATCATATTCCCACAGTAAATAATTCAATCTCTTTTTTATTGGTTTGTTTTTCATAGCTCTCACAGGCACTGGTCTATAGTGTAAACATACACCTTGTAAATATGTAGGCTATTTTTAGCTGATTTTTTATTTGTAGGAAATGAAGGCCTGAATCTGAGGAATAACGTCTTTATTTTCTCTCATTGCCTACCATTATTTCCTCTTCAATGTACTTCTATCCTCTAGATATTCTTTTAAGTCAACTTGATTAAAATGATTAAAAATGAGAATTCAAGCAGGAGTGTTCTGTAACTTTACTTTTAAAATTAAAGCCTTGACATGTAAAATATTAGTTGTCCTGGAACACCCTAGACTTTCATCCAATTATGAATGATACCAAGAAGGAGAAGGACAAGAAGCAGGAGAGTATCAGGAGCTGTGAGGCTCCTGTGAGAACATATGGTGAGAGCAAAGAAGCCAGCAGTGTGCTCCTCCCAGAAATGTCGCAGTCTTGGAGCAAATAGCTGACCTAAGTTCTTTTGTTACTTTTCAGCAACTACACAAGATTCAAATAGCATGTTGAAAAGTTACTTCCAAGACTAAGTCTTATTGAAAGTTAGAAACAGTTTTTCAAATATCCAGATATGTCTGCCAGAAAAGGGAGACACTCACCGAATGTACATGGAGGACTTTGTAAACATTGTATTGAGTTTGCTGATTACAGTAGTATGCATCTGCATTTCTTGTGACTAACTCCATCATCATAGTCCTTATTTGCAGTATTTCACAATGTTATTATTATGAACTTCCTTTGTTTCACTGTTAATGTATACTAACTTATAAGATCACAAAGAAGGTATCAAAACATATTTTATGAAAGCACAATATCAGAGCAAGTAATTTAAGTAATTTAGATTAATTTACTTTATTATTAGGTTTGTTGTTTGGTTTTTGTAGTAGGTTTTTTTTTTCCCATAGCATGCTAAGCAGTGTGACTTTCTTTACTTTTTATCAGTTTTCCTGTTTAGAAATGTGGTTTGTTATATGAGGAAACAATGACAAGCATAGATTTTTTTAGAAGATGGATTTTTATGGGGGGTGGAGGTGGGAAGCTAGCTAGCTTGTGGGTCAAAATAATTCAAAAACTATAGCTAAGCCCACTTAATGACTTTTTAAATTTTACCTGAAGCCTATATTGAGTGTTTAGGCTTATATGAGGCAACCGTCAGTGATGTAAAATCTGGAAAATAAGCAGTGTATCATTTGACTATTTATTAACAGATAAAAAAGAATACTTTAAGTTCTTCAGAAGCATGTGAAGTCTTTGGGTAGTACTAATAGATGACAGACATAACCTTTAATACCTGATGGAAAATAATTCACTTCGTCAGATAATTATGCCAAGAATATCTTGTCATGTTTTCCCAAAATTAATTGCAAACATGGATGTAGCTTTCTGATAACTGAAGATGAAATCTCTCCTCCTTTCTAAGTCATTACTATTTAGAAATGTAAATATTATCAGCTGAAGAGATGTATGTGACTAGATTTTGGATTTGGAGCAGAGGATCCTTATTATATAACACTGGATTTACATGGTGAATTTACCAGTCTTGGAATGTGTAAGGGGACCACCAAAAGACAAATTGTTTCAGAGAATGCAACAAGCCACCTTTACAGTTCTGATTTTACGGGTTTCATGTCATGTGGAGCATTGGGCATCCTATTCTCCCACTGGTCCCGTTGACATAGAGGTACTGTGCTGGGGGGGAATTTCGATTTGCACATAACCAAAATGTTATCATTTTATGTTTGGTTTTGGTAAATATGAGTCAGAATTCTCAGAGTCAAGTACATTTTTAAGTCTTGGAAAGATTTAGATTACTGCATATAACATAAAAGAAATACTTCTCAGGTTGAGGTATAGAGAAATATGCTGAATAATACTTTGTAGGGATTGTTGCCCCCAGGGCTGCTCAGATCCTGGGATCATAGGGGAAAAACGTAAATTTGTATAATTGTATTTTCCATTGAATTGCTTTGATGCATATTTTAATTGTATATGTTGGAGACATCACTTCATATTGGCAAAAACTGTAGTTTCAGTCACAGCATATTGATGTCTTAAGTTTATTTTCGATTTCCTGTGTGGCAAAGCTTGACAAAGAGTTTATTCCTAGATTTATTCTTAATAAGGTTTTTTTTTATTTTTATCATCTGATTGAATTGTGACACGTGTTATTTGGGAATACCAGGGAGCTTCTTATATTTTTTCTTACAAATCCTTAATATGATTGGATATAACTGAGGAACTATAACAGTGACAGAGATCCTACTGCCTCTTGGCATTATACAAATAGCAAGACAATTATTAGCAGGTAATAACACCAAAATCTCTTTGTACAGATAAAATGGATGGCAAGGTTTATGACAAATTATACTTTCTATTTTTTTAAAAGCCTTTTTTCAGTACCTACAACTTGGCCAAGCACTGACCATGTTGGTTGAAAAACATAAATGCATCTTAATTGCATCTAGGAATTTGGGGTTTTATATGCTAAAAATTAACCTTCAAACTTTCTAATATATCCCATCTTTATTGACTCTCAGACATTTCCTTATAGCAGCATGTGCAAGCCACGCAGCACTTTTGTCTAGTTCAAAAAAGTGAACAGCTACAATTTCATGATATACCTCTGGGCTCTGCATGTCAAGATACTGATTGGCAGAGTTATTTTTGACTTAGCAATATATCAGTGTTATAGTATGTAACTTAACTATTTTTAGTCCAGGAAATTGCATATATTAATGTGTTGGTTTTTTTTTTTTAGGTGATGAGATTTAGTATTCAAAATTTGTGAAATATTAGAAAGAGCTTCCATCAATTTTTCCCTCTGTGTGTGCATTTCATTGTATGTCCAGCTTATAATTATGTAGCTACATTCTTTTTGTCTTGCTAGGTCTAAGCATAATGCATTTCAGGATAGGGAGTACATAGAGTAGATCACTACAGAACCAAGGAGAGTGACTTCTTGCATTTCAGGTACTAACTGGAAAGAAAAGATGTAAAAATTTTCTACTGCTGTGCTCTGCTATTAGATCAACTAATTGCTGAGGGTTTTTAAAATTTATTCTATTTTGCAGCTTTTTATAGATTGTCTCTTTATGTGCATTCTGTCTTTACATATATTATCTAGATGGATGGATACAGGTAAAATTAATGAACACAACTGTAAACAGTAATAATTCATTTTGATGACAGTTTTAGCAGGGTATAATTCAAATTCTTTTTCCACCTCAAGCAATTCTTCAAAACTGAGGGCTAATGTTTTCTCTGAAAACAAAGTCTTCAATAGCCATCACAAGATCTTAGAGAAAATCACATGGGATATTGCTGGAGGGCAGGAATGAAATTCAAACATGACGCCAGTGTATGACATGTAAAAGAACTGTAGAGTAAATAAAAGAATTGTAACAAGGTCTCTGTCTTTGGAATAATTAATAAATAATTTTTGATAGCATGAGAAAGGCATGCATTTGTTAATGTGGTGCCAAACAAATATGAAACAAAATACAATACCTAAAAAAAGCTTGTGAGCTACACAGACACCTGATGAAATAAGGATTGAATCTGTGCTTCTGACTGAAGAGTTTTTTAGCTTAAATGTGTGTTTGCCAAGGTGTTAGAGAGAGCACAAGAAATGTTCTCAGTTTCCTTGGTGAAAAGATTTATATGTGTGCAAAGGTTTATTTTTATTTATTATTTGTTTTATTTGGATACTGGTGACCCCTTAACACCCCTTCCTTGCTCTTGTCCTATACAGATTCTTTCATTTCTATTAGCACATAGTATAGTCCTAGAACTCTCTTATCATGATATTCATGAGTCTGTGGTAATGTCAGCAGCACTTCAGTCTTGAGCATAAGGGATGACTGAAGCAAAATAATACAAAATGTATGCTATTGTGCTTGGTAGGCATATTAGACAAAGTATGCCTAACTGGAATAAAATAGTTTTGGAAATTTTTTTCTGGCTGTCAAACCCATTGTTCAGAACTATTGAAATATACTACTTCAGCCCACTCTTATTTTTTCTCTGAGCTTATTTGAGAGCCTGGAGTATATGTAATGTTCTAGAATAAAAAAAAAAAATAGTGTTTTAGACTTTTGGTAACTCATGCAGTTTAATTTTGCTAATTCTGAACTCTTCCTTTAATTCTTCATTTCACTAAATTATGAGATGTTCCAGAGCCAAGCCATCTGGCTTCTATAAAAGCCACAGAAAGATCAAGGACATCTCCAACTGGTTTTATTGTCCAGAACGCCTCATGAGCCTTTAATGGGGATAGTGGGGGTGGACAGAAAGTTTGGGGTTTTTTTAGCTAAAGTGGTCTTATTGATGGCCTCAGAAGTGAAGGCAGCTTTCTACACTCTGTTTCATAAACCTTTTATGACTATGAGAGTGTAAACAAGATAAAGGTTCACTGTGTTTCTCACTGAATAAAAAGGATATTCTCTAAATCTGATACATAGCTTTTATTTAAAATGTTCTTCATGAGCTCCATGTGATATTTGTATTAAAGTCAGTTTGAATTGAAATATCCCAGTCTTTAATAACTTGAAATAAAGGTTAAACAGAAAATATCTCTCATGAAAGGAAAACGGTGCCTGGCTAAGACTTTTTTTTCTGTGTTTATGCCTGTCCTTGCCATGGTAAATTTAGGTAGAAAATCCTCCTCATCTTTATAAAAGACAAAACCTGTGAAGAATTTTAAGCAATCCAGGAACTGTGCAGTAATTGATAATATTGCTGCATTTGAAATCATTGGCTTATTACAAGTCCATTGTAAGTGGCTAAGTTAGCTTGCTCTCTAGTCTTAATTTTACTTTCTATGTAGTTTAGCAGAGAAGAGTTGGAATATTGATGGCTGTTCTGGACAGCATTTTGCAACTATGTAGAAAGTTTTTATTTGTGAATTGGAAAATGGTTTTTACTGTTATAGCAGGAATAAACCCCCAAATTCTGCACGTGGAAGAATAGGAATAATACAGCTTTTTGCCTTTGTTACTTTTTGCAAGGTGCCCAAAAGAGTGATCTCATATTTAGGAGCTTCTTTGTCTTAAGATTAGATGAAGGCTTGTTCCCTGGAGTCAATGGCTTAGAAAAATATAGTTATGAATCAGGGCTCCTTAGAAAGATCAAAAATATAAATCTTCATTTTTTTGTTCATAATGTGAGCCCCTTGCTTTTGTAATTCTTTGAAATGTCTGTATGCCCTGTCTGCCCTGTGACATCTTGATGCAGCTGATAAATATGTAGAGCTTTATGGTCCTGACTGTCTAGAAGCCAGGGCATGGCCTAAAGTCAGGCACTTTCAAGGCTTGATTGCACAACGTATGCCTTAAATGATTTTAAGACCTGTTAACTATTATTGACTTGATCCATTCATTTACATCATTTGTTTTGCTTCAGATGGTTTTGGAAGGATGCCGAGGTTAAAATAACAATTAAGGAAAAGTATATTTAGAATTCATGGCATATAATACAGGAAGGTATAGCCAGATATCATAGTCCCCTAGAAACCTGAAATTTCAGAATTTTTAAGGAAGTATAATAACAGTTTCAGGCCTGCTGAAATCAGTTACAACTATTAATGTAATAAAATACAGCTCATCTTCCTGTACTGATGTGGGCCAGTGCTGATGACAATGTGAAGCACATGTGCACATTTCAGTAGCAGCCTTCAAGCACTAACATGATGGCAAGTGTTCACAGGAGGTCCTCAGAGTGACTGGGGAGTTCAAGAAATGTCTTCGTTACACCAACAGATTAGGCTAGCTCTTGTACCCTGGCCAAAACTTGATCCAGGGTTCTCAGGTAGATTTGGCATCAGTTTTCAACTCCAGGATTGTCTGTAGAACAAATAATGCCAGTCTCTTCTGAGTTCTATAGGCTTCAATGCAGTAAGTTCAAGGCTACGAGTGAGATACAAATAATTTTTTTTTTCCAGAAGTAGCTTTGTACAGAGGAAGTAGAACAATGAAGTAGCAAGCAGTTTCACCCTGGTGTTCTGACTACCACAGCAACAGAATAAATTGCATAAGGACCATTCGTTTCATGTTAGATAAATCCAGAGCATTTTATTTTTGCAGCATAACCTTCTATTCTGCTAATAGAGAAATTCAAAGTATGAATACACTGACACATGCAGTACATGAATAAAGCATAATAGGAAAATGCAACAGACAGAAAAGAGTGGGCAGTTTTACCACCCACCACCCAGAACTATGAATCTGTCTGACATCATCACTGGTTTAAGGACATCTCTGCTGTGGCTTAATTGCACATCATTTGGCTGACAGTTGAAATACAAACCTAAACAGTCACTCAGCTACAGATACACAAAATTAAGTATTTCACGTGATGTCCAACCCCTTCAATCTTTATTAATCACTTAATTACATTAATTACACCGTGGTTTAAAGCATTGCTAGTGCAAGAGGGGGAAAAATGATAGACTCCCTTAAGTAACAAGCTGCATAGCAATTCTGTTAGAATTATCAAAATGCAAAGTAGCAGTAATTTGTAAATATATACTTCACAGTTTATAATTCCTCTTGTTCCACCCTATAATTGTTTTCTTTAGCCGACTTCAGCAGACATAATTCTGGAGGTCAATCCAAGTGTTCCAGAAGTTGTGAATAGAAGGTAATTCTCAGGCTGAGCAGATATCTGAGTAACTTGGTAGTTCTACCATGTTTTCACTCCTTTGTGTTTGTTGCTGTTGTCTGGAGGGTTTTGTTTACTCAGTCTTCAGCAACCACCTGTAGCACTAAAATAACCTGGATTTTCCTTATTCTGTTCCATTCTGTCAGACAACACAACTGTCTTGCACTGAGGTACTGAAGCCTTTCTAGATCAGCTCACATCTAAAGATAGTGTGCTAGATCCGTGTAGTGGATCAAGGTTTGCTGGCCTTTAGCCTCTTTTCAAGGTAATGCTCCCTTTGAACAGTATAAATACATGGGCAGTTCTTCAGAGAAGTTACGCCTGTTCTAACCTGTTGGAGCAAGCAAGACTATATAAAATACCAATTTCTCAGTAAACTTTATGGGACTTAGGAATTATAAGCACTCTTTTACAGTACTTAACTACATCTATATTGTACCTTCTTCCTGAAGCAAGCTGAGTATATTCAGATATTCTACAATAGTAATGAATAAGAGATAAATATAACTTCTTCAACTATATTAACATTTGCATTTGACAATGCTGACTTTTAAGGGTGTTTACTTTCTTTGTCATTTAACTGCAGAACTTATAGGAATCCTTGAAATAAAATTGGAGTACTTTTAGCTTAAGTTGGAAAAGTAATTTTTTTCTGAGTTTTAAATGGTTTAAATCAAAGGGATGGAAGCTTTTGAGTGGCAAAGTTATAGTTCAGATATTTGGTAAAGCATCTTTTCTAATGAAATTAGAATTTATTTCTGAAGTCAGGTTTCTGACATCCTTTTCAAGTTATTTTTTTTCAGTGAATTATTCTGATGACTAAATATATGCATTCCCATAAGAATATTCCTGATAACTTTTGTAAATTATTTCAAGATTGTATTTCTTGGCTGGAACTGACAGGGACAATTTCAGAGATCCTGCTAACTGTAACATTTTAAAATGTAGACATACAAAAAATGGAAAGGCATTGAAAACATTCATATTTGGGCTAGTTTGAGTAGTGATTCAAAGTTAAGGAGTCGGTTGCATTCACAGTTTGTTGAGGATTTTGGTGCTTTGTCATTCTGTGCTACATCACTGACAGTGTCAGTGTTGTCTGGCCAGGAGACATCAGGAACTAAATCACTAAAAGGCCTGCCTGAAGGATTTTGACTACTGTTCTACTTCCCATCTAAAGTTGCTGAGTAGCTCTGTGGTATACACTACATGAGCTACAGAAAGGTGCTTTTCTTACTCTTGCCATGATGAATTATGAAAGTGTCCATTGTAGTAACTTTATCACCATTCTCTCTTTTACTTTAGTCACCTGTCATTTGCCTTTATCATTCAGATCACTGATTTGAGGCTTAGTCTTTGAAGATTCCCCAGAGGTGGTATTTTTGTATTCTTTAATACTTCTGAACTTTTTGAATGCCTCATTAAAAAGCTGTCAGGAGTGATAGATATCCACATAGATGCCTCCATATTGTCACAATGGGGATTCTGCATACCTTCAAAATTAGAATGAAAGTATTTTGCTGTTATATTAAAACATGTTATCCAAGGTTACATGTTTGGGATGGAACAAATCAAAGGCACATTACATAGACTGCTTATTTGTCTAGGATTAATTCAGAGGTTATGGCAAGAAATATAAAAATGTTTTTCACTTATTTGTACCCAAGATTCTAGATCTCATTTTCCTAGATTTTAATTCAATTACTGGATTGTGTCCAGATGGTTCTTGAATATCTCCAGTGAGGGAGAGGGTGAATACAATTGGATGATTTGTGAATTGTTCTGCTTAGTGAATGGTGCTTCAATGTATACTGCAGACTCTATGGAAGGTATCTTTTCTGTTCCTTTCATAATATGTTCCTAAAATTTATTTAAGTTACTTTATTATTGTTATTTTTGTAACATGGGAGAAAGAGGAAAACTCTGGGAAACTTGCATTTTGAGGCTGTCAGTTTTAATTGAAAGCTGGTATCTTTTTTTTAATAAACTTAATGCCTAGTTTAGAACTCTAGGCATAGAATTCCCAAAGGCAGTTCTTTTTGCAGTGATTTTGCAGTGTCTTAGTCTTTACTTCTTTTGAACAGTTTACTATTTACTGAAGAGTATTGCATGAGAACAATTTATACTGAATTACAAGACAAAGCATTTGTATAAGTTCTTGTGCAATTATTTTCATTTCTTTTTGTAAGATTGTCTTGATGATGTAGTGATACAGAGAAATAAATATAGGCTAATAAATGTAAAATATATGTGAATATAACTATTTTTTATTAAAGAATTATGAGTTTCTTTTACTTGAATTTTATTCTGCTGCAAAGACATCTAATTTTGAACTTTGTAAGACATTCAAAATGCAGTTAGGCCACTGTTCAGTGTATTAATGGATTTGTGACTGTAGATTAATTACAGCCAAGAGTAACAGTCAGTATATAAATCTGCATTATGACTGGTTGTTAAAGAAAAGCAGTACAAAAATAGTATGTTGAGAAAGTATCATTACAATATTTCCTTTCTCAGTTTCTTCCTAACTTCTTGCTCCTTCACTGAATCTGTTGGGTAATTTTCTCTAATACTGAAGAATATTGGAGAAGTAAATGTTCAGGTGTGTCCACAGTTAGATCAGAGCTGTTTGTCCAGTCCTGAAAAAGCACCTGTATCTGAAGTGGATTCTGCTATTATAATATTTGGTGAATAGGATTTCACTGGGAACTGATCTGTGTGCAGTGAGAAATAGGTCCTTTTGCACACTGTTTGTAATGGAGTGGAAAATTACATTTGCCATTGCAAGAACAGCCCCATTAGTGGGAAAGCAGATTCTCTTGCAGAGAGCTGAAATGCACCTCAGGCAGTGTCAGGGTGACAGTCCAAATAATGGGAGTTTGGAATGAACCGGGAGATTCTAAAATGAAAAAAGGCTTCTCTTCATACATTGTGGTTCCTTCATAAACTTATTGCTACATAAGAAACAGTTTGATTTAAAACAGCATGAAACTAAAAAAACCCACAACTGTTTTTTAACTTGTTTTGAGGATGAAGCCTACTGTTGTGAAAAGGAAATGCAGTGATTTTATTCCTAGACCATTATCTAAACCAGTGTGAAGCTAGTAATGTAAACAGGAACGCTAAAGTGTTTTGTTAGAGGGTTTTCTGTTTTGTTTTTAAATAGCACTGCAAGTGTTGTCAATTATATCTCAACCACATGGATACTTTAGGCATTGACTAAAGGATCTTCTGTACAAGTGCAAGCAATGAAGATATGTTGTAGCTGTTCCTAACCTACCCTAACACCTTTTCTTCTCACTAAAACTGTTTTAATCTTACTCCATCAATGAATGATTAACTTCTGAGGAGGAATATAAAATTAGTGGTGTCAGTTGTATTTTAAAGTAGTTAGAAGACTGACAATAAATTGCAAATGCTGACAGTCCAAAGAGTAAAAATAATTTATATTCACTTGATGCTTAAAAAAACCCAGATGATGATAATAATAATAATAACAACAACAACAAAACCAGTAATAATAACTGTTAATGACTGTGAAGTATGTAATTTCAAGAACACTGGAGACTGCAATTCACTGCTTCTGTAAATATTTTGGAGTCTAGAAAAAGTTCTAGTAGAGTTAGATTGTGCTCTAAAATGACAGTCAAACTTGAATTTCTTTAAAATTTACCATTTCCCTATTGTACCCTTACTGCTTGAAGTAAAAAACAGTAAAAAAAAAAAGTATATGCTAGAATTTTTATTGTAGTTTGTCTGTCAGAATTACCTGCTGAGTTTATAGTTGTTAACTTCTCTAGAAAGTGATCTGAATGGTAAAATTCAGATTGATATTTGACTGAAATATTTGCTCAAGGACTGCTACAAATAATTAAGCTTATCTGCCTTAGTGATTCACAGATCCCAGGCCATTTAGGCTGAGATATCTGGTAAAGTTTTCTTATGAATCCCTCATTTTGCAAGAGAATTTTTCTGTAGACCATCTTACTCCCATAGTAGTTTCTCTTGGCATTGCTCTTATTAGTGTTATACATGATTACTGTGTGCTTTGAACAAAAGTATATCTTTAATTTTTGGATAAGAAATGTCAATCATTAGAATACTAATAAATTTGTCAATCATTAGAATATTAACAAATTTGTCAAAGTCAGTATTTTTACCTGTTCTGAAGAGAAGGATCCATAATGGAATTAGGTTGCAGCTTTTTAATTCAACTGAAGAGGCAGGCATCAGACATCAGGTATTTTTACAGGATGGATTTTGGATGGGGTCAGCAAAAAAAAAAAAGATATTTGAGCTTCATGCCCATTATGGGAATGACTTGATTTTTGCTTTTTTTCTCATCTGCTGCATACCTCTGACCTATCTTAATCTCAGGAATGGCACCATCTAATTCAGAGCTTAAATTTTTAATAGGTTTCCTATTCCAACGCAGGTGTGAGAGAATTGAAACTCAGGGGTAATCAGTATTTGTAGTTATTTTGGGACCCATCTTTTTTGTCTTCCTTAGGAGTGACATTTGTATATGTTGGCTTCTATCCTCAAAGATATAAGGAAATGCTTAGTGTCTTCTGACTTGTGTGTTTCTGATAAAATAATTTGGATCATCAGGGAAAATTACCCCTGTGTTAGGCTTCCATTGAACTTATTTCAGCAGAGATACTAAGGTGTGGTTTTTGTTGGAAACTCTGCAGTTTGTGTTATTGAGCAATGACCGAAGCTTTCGTTATCCAGATCAGAATGTTCCTTTGTTAAGTCTGGATAAATGGGATAAAAATACAATAAGTAAACAGGGCCTGATACCCATTCATTGTGAAAGGCTAAGTGTAGCATCTGAGTATTATGATTGTGTTCTGATAATCTGAGTTACTGAATGCCAGTTAGTCTTTGGGCCCATTAAGACAAATCTTAAAGTTTGTGATGGACAAATGAACAGCAAATTTTAGTCTTTGTTGAAATGTAATTCATTTTTTGAGCTAAGATGATTTTTATCAAAGGGAAATATCCACAGGTGCACGATTCAAGTCCCTGTACTGTTAGGTAGTAGACTAGAGCTGTAATTGAAATACTTAACCAATCTTGTTAGGGATAAACTTTTTTTTCCCAAATATTTCTTAAAAAACATGAAAACTTGAGAACTTTTAATTGAAATGATATATCCTGGGTTTATTTTATCTGCTAAGAAGGTGCAAACTGTGTTTGGTGAAATAAAGATATGTTAGGAGGTTACACCATCTTGTCATTTGTACACATTCTTTTATAAATATATTCTTTATCTTAGCTGCCTTGAAATACTTTTAATATAATTAAAAGCACAGAATGAGTGCCAGACTTGTCAATTCCAACAACAGAGTGCTGAAATTTTCAGTGAAACTGAGAGATCCATTTCCCACACATTGTAATGAATAGGTTCATAAAAGGAAAATAGTTTAATTACATTTTAGTTCATGGATTGTTAATAGGCTGGAGTATCTAAATTGAATAATGTGATTCTGGTAATAATTATGTGTAAATGAACTTGTTTAAATGATATTTTACAGCTTCTTTATAAAATTACAGCTAGAGGCAATCCAGTGATAGACAGACAAAGGCCATGCAAAAATTATCATAAACTATTAGCTTGTTTGCAAAGGGTTTTATGTTAATCTTTTAGTACTTAAAGCACTCTGCAATTAACATATCACGGGGAGCTGCCTCGCAGCAAAGGCATGCAAATTAAAGTGCTCAGATAAAAAGCCATTCACATAAAAAAAATCAAAGAAAGGGTGGCATAGCACTCAAAGGGTACTGGTTTTATATTTGAGATTAAGGAGGTGTAATGATTGTGTTATCTAACTAGAGTTGTAATTAAAGCTTTTCTCCTGCAGACATGACAATAGATACAGCATTGATTTCGGTGTTTTAATTGTGAAAGTCATTTTATTTCAGGGCAGAAGATATGAATAGCCTAAATCAAAGGGCTAGAAGATTGCTTTGTTGATAGTACTTGTTCAACAGCTGCCTTGTTGCTTAATACACAAATTGAGAGAATGGTGAAAGAGATCCTGGGAGGTGCTCCGTATTGTAATTCTCCTGCTGGTTTCCTTTCCTTTCATGAAAAAAGCAAGGATCTGTGTACTGATTGTAAACAAGCAATCTTTTCATACACCACCAGTGTTTTTCCTCCTTTAGTTTCCTCTGAACAAAAGAAGTCATAAAAACCTTGAACTAACTTTTACTACTGCTCTTTTCAAACTACAGAAGTTTTTGTAATAAAACCATCATCTGCTCTCAGAGATATCACACTTTTAGTGGGGAACAAAAATTCTCTGTGTGGCTGTAATTCCTGTTATCAGAAATGCCACTGTAACAAAAGGGATGTGATGTGGGGAATTGAATGTGAGATTTTATTTACATTATGTTTGTGGCTGTACAGTGTTAGATTGAGAAGGGGTGACTTCCCTCCCCCCCCCCAATCACTAGAGTAACAGAATAAAAAATGAATGGTCAAAATAAATAAATCTGCCTAGATTCTCAGCTTGCATACATAGCTGTCCTGTCTGCTTGTTCTAGCAGGGACTTAAATGCTAGGAATGGACAAGACCCAGGGGCTGATCTGGGAATAAACTAAACTCAAACTAGGGTGGATACAGTTGATCAGTTTGAAAAAGACCCATATCAATATATCTTATTTCCTCTCTGATATGGAAGCACTTAATATAATGTGTCAATATAGCTTGTTTCCTTTCTGATGTGGAAGAAATTAACTGTGTTACTGCATGCATGCAAGAGGAATTGCATAATCTTTCACTGTACAAGTATACTTGAAATATTGAAAGTATTTCTATTATAGATAAGACACAAGTAGTAATTGTGTGTTTTTCTTAATAAAACCAATATTATTGGATGCGGAGGGGAACACTGTAACCAAGGATAAGGAAAAGGCTGAGGTACTTAATGCCTTCTTTGCCTCAGTCTTCAAAAGAATGACTGGTTATCCTCAGGGCAGCCAGCCCACTGAGCTGGTAGACAGGGATGGGGAGCAAAATAGTCCCCCTCTAATCCAGGAGGAAGTAGTTAGTGACCTAATGAGCCACTTAGACACTCTCAAGTCTGTGGGACTGGATGGGATTCACCTGAGGGCATTGAGGGAGCTGTGCCATCGCACAGGACATCCAGAACAACCAGGTTATCAGGCCCAGCCAGGATGGGTTTAAGAAAGGCAGGTCCCGCTTGACTAACCTGTTCTCCTTCTATGACCAGGTGACCTGCCTAGTAGATGAGGGAAAGGCTGTGAATATTGTCTACCTGGACAGCATTCTCCTGGAGAAGCTGGCAGCCCGTGGCTTGGACAGGTGCACTCTTTGCTGGTTAAAAGTGGCGTTCCCCAGGGCTCAGTATGGGGATCAGTCCTGTTTAATATCTTTATTGATGATTTGGACAAATGAATCAAGTAACTCCCTCAGTAACTTCACAGACAATGCAAACTTTGGATGGCAGTGTTGATTTTCTGGAGAGTGGGTAGGCTCTACAGAGAGATCTGGACAGGCTGGATGAAGGGCCGAGGTCATTTGAATGAGATTCAATAAGGTGAAGTGCTGGGTCCTGCACTTGGGTCACAACAACCCCAGGCAGTGCTACAGGCTGGGGGAAGAGTAGCTGGAAAGTGACCCAAGAGAAGAGGATTTGGGAATGCTGGTCAACAGCCATCTGAACATGAGCCAGCAGTGTGCTCAGGTGGTCAAGAAGGTAAATGGCATCCTGGTCTGTACCAAAAACAGTGTGGCCAGCAGGACTAGGGAAGTGATTGTCCCTCTGACCTGGGCATTGGTGTGGCTGCATCTCAAGTACTGTGTCTAATTTTGGACCTCTCACTTGAAGAAAGACATTGAGGTGCTGGAGCATGTCCAGAGAAGGGCAACAGAGCTGGTGGAGGGCCTAGAGAGTAAGTTGTATGAGGAGTGGCTGAGGGAGCTGGGGTTGTTTAACCTGAAGAAAAGGAGGTTCAAGGGAGACGTTATCGCTCTCTACAACTACCTGAAAGGAGGTTGTAGCAAGTTAGAGGTTGGCCTCTTCTCCCAAGCAACTAGTGACAGTACACGAGTACAGAGCTTCAAGCTGTTCCTGGAGAGGATCGAGTTGGACATCAGGAAGAATTTTTTCACTGGAAAGGTGGTTAAGCATTGGAACAGGCTGCCCAGAGAGGTGATGGAGTCGCCATCCCTGGAAGTGTTCAAGAAATGACTGGATGTGCCATTTAGTGCTATGGTTTAGTTGGCACGGTGGTGTTTGGTCAAAGGTTGGACTCCATCTTGGAGGTTGTTTCCAACCTTAATGACTCTATGCAAATATGGATTAAAATTATGTTGGGTCTTATATAATAAGAATTATCCTAAACTCTCTTGAAGCCTTTCTGAGAGACTCAAGTATACAGAAATAAGCCTGGCTTTCTGCCAGTAGGCCAGCATGTTTCCTAATTTGGTTTTAAAGTGGGAGCCAGTATGTCACAAGAGAAATGATTCTCTTGTAATTATAAGCAGTATGGACTAGTGACACTTTGTCTCTGTGACTACACTCCACTGCTGGTCCACCCTTATTGTTCCTAGAGTATTGGGTTAAATTCACCTTTTCCCCCTATAATTTTCAAAGCTCTCCATGGAACTGGCTCAAACTATTTAAGAAATTTCTTTTCCCCAACTGTAGTGACCGATTCCCTTGACAGCTGCATTTCACAGGAACTATGAAACTGTCAGCCTTGAGGATGATGCTTCCGAGAGCAACAGGCAGAGCTTTCTGGCAGCTGGCTCAAGGCTGTGAAGCCTAGTTCTGGAGATGGATAGAATGACCACAAATCTTACTCCTTTCAAAGCTGTGTAAAATTTGCTCATTGAGCTGATGTTAGCCACAGAGGAGAACCAATGATGATAAAAGCAAAAGGCAGAAGAAACTGCAGGCAGAAAAAGTTCCTGGGGAAAGTGAAGAGACAAGACTATCTGACAACTCATGTAACAGGGTGGTTACAACCTTTGTTCAAATAAGACATACTGGGGAGTGTGACTTGCTTATTTTGGAAACAAATTGTTGTAGAGATGATTTCTAGCCTGACCTCTAAGCCAAGGGCTTGAATAGATTCCATGTATAGGTGGTGCCATGTCTAAGATAGCATAGCTTCATGAGCATTTAGGAATACAGCATGGTCCCTATTTATTTATATTTATGTATGTGTGTACTGGTGAAATTCCCCTGTGTGTGATAGTGTTAATATAAAAAGATTTTAGGTTTTGGGATTGCTATATCATTACTTTAAATCCAATCCTGAGTAGACAGAATCATTCAGCTATGTTTGTGTAAGCTTATTTACTACCACTTTCCAGCTCTAAATGGTTAATGGAGTAGCTACTTCTTGCTTGAAATATTTGGAAAAATCTGAGGAGAAATACAAAAAATCTCTTGTGGAGATTTTACAGTGGATTGTGTAAGAATTTCTAGTGTGGTTTTTTGGAAGGTAGAGTTTTTTGTAGTTGTTATATAGACTTTATTGAATCTTACTGAGGTTTAATCTTTACTCTTACAAGCTGGCTTTGCAGGCTTCTACTCATCTCATTACAGGGGACTTTAAGGTAGGAAATCCTCTCACTGGATCTTAATTCAGGAGGAAAATTCAGACTGAAGATAAAGATATGTCTTAATAGATTGTGTTATATTTATATGTAACCCTGTGTGGCTGTTTCCAAAATGTACTTTGTAAGCAAGGAAGATTGTAGGATAGCACTGTCTATCTGGCACACCAGATAGCATAAAAGCATTTTAGAAAACTTCTTCTTCTTAAAGAATTGGAGTAACCTCTTTGCATAGAATGAGAATATTTAAAAAATGTATTCCTTGTTTATTTTCAAGAAACTGTTTGTATTATAACTCCCACTGGAAATGTACATGATCTGCATATTACTTTATAGGAAAAGGAGGTTTTGGAAGCTAAATGCTTTAGGCTCTCAGGGATGTTACTGATGACTAGGTACCTTCCAATAGCTTGAGTCTGTCACAGGACTTAGACTTCTGGGGAAAAATAAAAAAAGGGTTTTATGGTGCCTCTCCTTAGGATTATGTGTATATGGTAATTGATGCAAACAGATGCACATTTTGTAAGCCTCCCAAGGGCAATCTCCTTTTGGTTAAGTGGTGAAGTTCTAGTCAAGTAATATTGTTTGCCCATAACTTCTGCCTTTGGATTTCTCCCAGTCTTGAATGATCTTTACATTTTACCTGTAGTCAAAAATCTGATCCTTTTCAGAGGTTATTTATTTTGTAAGGCCTTTGCTGATCTTCCATGGAAAACACAGCACTCCTTTCAGCTTAGTTGTTTCTCAGTTAAACTGAACTCTTTTGTGGTTTTGTTAGTTTCTTTAGTGGAACATATTGCAATCACTCCAAGATATCTCAGGCTTGGTGTATTTTTCAAATAGAACAAATCAATTTGTTCTTAAGATTTCTAATAAGGAATTCTGCTGCTGAAGACACTGTTACTTCACTGGGACTAGAGTTGCTTTGCTGAAGATTCTTTATTCCTAATTACTGATGAGAAGAGCATGTAATAGTGCTTTGGTCAATGACCATCTGTGCTTGTGCTTAATGCTTCCTTATAATTGTGGTGTCACTGCTCTGAGTCCTGAAAGTCTCAATATGTAGACTTTGTAACTGTGCACTTAGTAATAACTATCTTCCAAATTACTGTAGGGAAAAAAAATAATGGTTGAATAAAATGGCCACTGCCATCCTTAGCAGTTGTTAAAGATGTAGGATAAGACAGTGGAAGATTAGTATAATTCCAGTTCATTCAGTGTTGCAGAAAGAATATGAATTCCTTAGAGGTTATGAAATTCCTGCATCATTGAACATTTCAGTTTATGTGGATCAAGTCATATGCCATATATCTCACATATCAGGGACACTGAAGGTCATAATCCATAATGACTCCTGTTTCACTGGGTAACCTACAGAAATCAGAACAGCTAAACCCACACATTAGAACACCTTTAACTTCAGAAAGCTTCAGTGGAGTGAAAAACAAGTGGGGGAGGAGTGGGCTATGATCTTAAGTGTGGTATTGAATCCCTACATCTGGGGAAACCACTTTCCTAGTTTTAGATGTGTGATTAAGTTCTGGCTAGCTTGTAACTGGATCAGATTTTTGCTCACAGAACTGCCTTCCAATTGACTGCATTTCTGGAATACATCAAATAAGTTTCTTTTGCAGGATCTGACCCTACGAGTTCTCCTTACTGATAATTTCCATTTTAGGGCTGAGCACTTTTAGCTCACTGTACATTAAAGCATCCCATGGAAGGAATTCTTCAGTGTGACTGAACTCTAATTCACTGGGAATTGTGGGCTTGGAGGACTTGGAGTACGACTTCCTTAATCAACAGACGTTTGGTTTTCTGTCCAAGTTTTGCTTGACTTTTCTGAGCTTTGCAAAGAGTCAACTCAGAAGTATGTTTTAAAAAACATTTTCCCTGAATGGCTTGATAACTACCATGTATTACTATGGGCTATCAATTTACTTTACAAGAATTTAGAATGTCAGAAATATAAGATAATTCAGGGTTACTAATGGACATTTTATGTAGTATTGACACTGGGATTTGTTATCTAGCAGCAAAAGTGAGTGCTGACTTCATTAGTGCATATGAAAAAAAGCCCACCCAAAGAAACAAACAAAAAAACCCCTATACTGTATTTATCATTTCTACTTTTTAATGTTGGTGAGTTACTTTTTAACCACACCATTTTTATTTTGCAATGTCTGTGTCCATGAAGCAATGCAACTAAAACAGAATCGTTAATAGGCACAATGACCCTTTTTTCTTTTGATTAAAATGTTTTTACTCCTGTACATTGTGGGTTATGAAGTAGTCACAACCATAGAAACACTGCAATCAAGGCTTGTCATAGATTACATGATTTTTACAGTATTCTGCAATTTTTAGGCTTGGTTTCCTTCATCAAAAATTTTATAAACAGTCATCATCTTAGTTTTTTTCCTGTGTGAATCTCTCTAGGCTCCTACAGCATTTTGAAAAATGCTGGCCTCTTTGGTACAGGAGATGGAAAGGATTGCAAAAAAACAGCTTTAAAATTACTCCCCAAAAGTCTGAAATCAAAGGCAGGAGCTATGACAAATATTAGGAGTGACTGAAGTGATACTGGCTGAGGAAAGAATTTCTGAAAGACTGACCAGGCATAGCCTTACAGAGTGTTACACAGTTTAGGAGAACATGCAGTCATGAAGTCAAAGGCATCACAGATGGTAGACTCATCACAGATCTGTATGTGAAAATAGGAATAATCACTATCTCTTTCCTTCAAAACAACATTAAAAATTCTTTATTCAAATCATGTGTTTATTCAAATCTCTTTGGTAACTCAGTTGCCATTAGTCAAGTTAGAGAGTTTCCAAAAAAACGTAGTCTTTCATTCAAGAGACTGTTTCCAGGGCAAGACAGATATGAAGTATATTCAGGCACTAGCTCTAGAGCTGAAAACAGATAGTCACCAAGACTGGAATATTTTATGCATTAGGAAAGGTTAATAATCCGTAAAGAGTACTCTCTAAAATTAAGCTTATTTTTAATGATACATAGATTATGTATCACATATTCCAACCATGAGCAGACAGGTGGGTTTGTGCTTCCTCAAAATTCTGCTCTTGCAGTCTCTATTTGTCCTGCCAGATTCGACATGTGCTGCCACATTTTTCCAGTAAAAGTTAACATTTCTTTTTTCCAGGTTATCGGATTTGGGGTGGTTTTGGTAGGTTTGGTTGGGGTTTTTGGGGTGTGTGTGTGTGGTTTTTGTTGGGTTATTTTTTTGTTTGTTTTGTTTTGTTTTCTTGTGGGCTACATGTCTGTTCACAAGAAACATGGATAATTAAAGACAGCAGAAGATGGCCTTTATTGTCAAAACAAAAATGTATTCTTGGGCCTCTTCTGGCTCAGGCTGTAGCAGGCCTTAGCATTGGATCAGGTGGTGTGGACCTATCTGCTCTATATGAGATTTCAGGCAGAGGTGTTTTTCCTTCACTTCTTTCTGAGTCTTCAGTGGGATTGCATTTCATTTCAGTTTCCAGAAACCTAAGGCAAGCTGTAGATCTGAGAGAGAAATATGCAGTGCAGCTGCAAAAATGTGGGTAATCCCACTCTTTGATGAGAGATAGTATGTTTTATAGCAAGTTAGAGCCTTTTAGCTTTTCCAGTCTGTCTGGGGCTGCTATGGCTTGATGACCAACAGAGAGAGAACCAAGAAGTTTTGTCTGGACAGCTCTGGAGAGCTGTCAGTGTTTCATATTTATACATGTCAGCTAGAAAAAAGGAGAAAAATTGGTGTAGATATTTAGTAGGAATGTTATGGGAAAAATGGAAATGTGGACCAGTGGATAGACAGGAGGCAGTGAGGTGGAAGTTCTCTAGTTCCAACCCAGGCCAGAATCTTTGGTCATTGAGATAATTTGATTTCATGAGCTTTTGGGATGATTCACAGAATATCCTGAGTTGGACAGGACCCACAAGGATCAAGTTCGACTCCTGGCCCTGCACAGGACAGCCCCAAGAATCACACCCTCTGCCTGACAGCACTGTCCAAATGCTTCTTGAACACTTCCCTGGGGAAGTTCTGAGTTCAGTTTTCATTGCACTCTAAAAGACAAAATCTGAAAACTGAAATGAAGTGAGGGACATAGTAATTGAGATTCTTCTTTCAGGTCAGGGTAGATAAGCAAAGGAAATGGTTTCCTCACTTTTTGCAGTCACTCTAGTAATGTGTTCACACACAACTGAAATGAGGAAAAATGAATTAGAGAGGGAAAATTGTGATCTAGCATTGGACTGAAAAATGAGCCAAATGCTTAGAAAGGAAAAAGCTTACTAAGCAGTTCTAATAGGAGAAACAAACAGTTCTATATGTTAACTTCATCTTGTGTTTAGTCTGAGAGGAACAAAGCAATCCCTGGAAAAGACAGACAATATCCTCCTACACATTTAACAGCACAAAAGATGGGTGGCACTATTATGGTGGAAAACCTGTGCAGTTCATGTAACACGTTTCATTTAAACTGTGCAGAATAGAAATCTCTGGATACACAGAAATGCTCTTTTGAGTTAAATAGCTGTGCTGAATCCTTTAGTTTTCACATTTATAACAGGAATAGCCTCCAGAGTCAATTGTTTATTTATCAATTGTTAATTGAGATGATGTTTACTCATGATTGTAAACAGATGATTAATTTATGGCTGAGTGTTATTACTATGATAGTGAAGAGATCATTAGAAAGAAGGATTATAATAGGGTTCTTTGCACCTGTGAGGCTAGTAATAAAGATTGACTATTATAATTAGATAAAGCTTTGCAACAAATACTATTAAATTGAATCTGGACTTTATTTAAATGCACTGGCCTGTTATCTAAAGTGTATTAGCAGAGTGTGTGGGTTAAGTAGAACCCCTGCCTACACTGTTTACTGTCTCCTTTAGAGATTAAAATGCCTCTACACTTGTTGGTTAAATGACAATTTTATGCATTATGCATGAGTGTTATTTATATTGAAAATTCTAAAAAATATTATTTTAACAAAAGAAACATATTGTATTTTCTTTCAATTTTAACATGAGATTATTTCCAACTTAAATTTTTGTGATAGCTTAACCAAGCTTAATTGAAGAAGGTGGTATTAGGCTTCTTCATTTGCTGAGCCTGGTAACACTTATGCATAACACTTTAATGGCAATCAGAGTAAGACTTCTGTGGGAATCCAGCGACAATGTTATGCAGCATTTGATTTTTTAATTTTCACGGGAGCGTGGAAGGCAGCAACAGAAGCTAAAGTGGGATGGGATGAAGCTTTTAAAAATGTAGATCTATCCCCCTCCTCCCCTCATTTCTATTTTTCTTCTTCCCACCTCCTATTTGGAACAGTCTATTATTTCTTGAAGGTAGCTCAAATTGACTAGACCTCCATAGAGATTTATCTGTTATTTTTCAGCTTAAGTTTAACATGGAGAGGCTCTTCTTTGGTGCATTTGTAATTATGGGTACAGATGTAATGTGAATCTAGTGTGAACTAGAATAGGTGAATATTTTAATAGTATTTTAACGTAGGATGGAAAGAGATATAGAAAGAACTTGCAGCTGTAATGTAAGCATAATTTTAGCACTCTGAACATTTCAAATTGAAAATGCAATGGCATCATAGCAAACAGTGAAATGATATTACAGAGACTATAAAATCAGACATTTTTTTAAACCTTAATAGGTTACACTCTAACTACTCTGTGGTTTCATGAAAGCTAAATGCAAAATTTCCACTCTTTATTGTCAGATTCTTTAAGGGTAGAGAAACACTGTTCTCACCTTCCGTGTCCTGAATGCTTGAGGGCTTAGCATCTTCTGGAGTTGCTTAAGCTATAGACTGTCAGACTGCAAACCCTGAGGCTGTGCAAAAATGCTCTCATCCTGATAGGTGCTGAATCTCAAATGAAGATCAGTGCTCGCTAAGTGCCTATCATTAGCTGTTTCCAAATGACCACAAAGCATTTCTGTGCTCAACAGAGACTTGAGACCCTTATAATATTTGTAATGGGAAATGAAAAGTTCTTGCCCTGTGGTTAGAAAGGGTTCCCAGTGGACTGTGCAATTACTGTTGTGCTGCTCTGCTATCTATGTGCTCTGTGCTCAGATACATGATACTCTTCACAGTCAGCAAAACTGAGTCTACACTCATGTTGCTTCCCACATCCAAAAGCTACTCAAGTATTTTAGTACTGAGAAAAAAAACTATCTGTGGATTATTTTCATTCTCTTAGTGGGATTTCTTTGTTGGAAGATGAGATTTGGAACAGATTAATTTATATAAACTGTTCCAAATGTTGAAACCCAGAGGTTCAAAAATAACAAACTGGACAAATGATTGTGCTACAGCTTCTTTACACAGAATGCTGTCATTGTTAGATGAGTGGGTGAAAATGTGAAAAGTTTAAATGCTTTTCACAGAAATTACTTGGGAAGGATTAATAATGTCTCAAAATAGTCTCAGAAAGACTCTGGACATGTTCATGGAAAGTTTCCATGGAAAGGGTCTGCTAGTTTGAGCCTTGCACAGCAAGTGAAGAGAGCCTTTTGATCTTGACTGACTTGATGGTCTATGCGATGAAGCAGACTTTAATCACAAATGATTAATAAATAATTCCCCAAATACGATTTGTCTTTCTTAGAGAAAGTAATTTTTTTTTAAAACTCTTTGGGGAAAATAGAATTTTTTAATGCTTTGTATAAATCTGTTGGCAAATTTAGCATTACCAGTTTTAACCAGCACTCTGTCCCATGGCTGTTGATTTGGCTATGCTGAAAAATGAGTTGTTATTCTTAAACTACCCTTGTCACCTGCTTGCCTTCTGAAATAGTGCAAAGGGGGGTATTAAAAAAAGGTGGGGTGAGAATTCAAGAGGGAAGCGTCCAAGAATGAAGTTGAAGGCAAAAGAGAGAAATGTAGAAAAATACCATCCAAGGCTGAGTTTGAGAAACCTACACGTGAGAAATACCTTTGAAGAAACAAATGCAGGTTGGTAGAGACTGTGTCATCCTATGTAGATTTTGTTCCTTTATGTGAGTAAAACATGCTCTGTTTTCTCTGTGGAAAGTGCATGATCTGAATCCCAGTGCACGGGGTGAGTTTGAATGCCCCTCAAGAAAGCAAAATGGCCAATTATAGGCAATGCACAGAAACCCAGAGCTAGTGGGGGAAAAACTTAATTTCAGAGCAAATTGGTATGGAAACTGCTAAAGATTGTTTCTAAGAAGCAGCTGGAATTGACCAAACCCAGGGATGATACTGCTTTCTGATATTTCTTTGGATTTAGATCTTTTATTGTTACGCTTTATACTCTGAAGACATTAAACAAGGGGGGAAAATAAGCATTTTTTATAGAAGTTTATGAAAACTGGCACATAGCTGGCATATGAAAAACTGTCATGATAATCAAAACTTTGATTATTTGACAATGATGACAACTTTGATTTGACAATGATATGCTTGCATAGATAAATCCAAGCAATCCCAAAAGAAATCAAATGGGTACTTAAATCCTCTCAAATACAGACCATTTTATTCAGTTGCATAAGCATTAGCAGAGAAGAATGAGATAATTTTAGCTAGTGTATATAGAGCAACTACAAGTTAAGTTGTTTTGTTTTCTTCTAATCTTCTTTAAAGTTTCCAGGCCAGCCTTTCACTGAAGAATATACAATATTTTAGTTGTTTGATAAGTCTTGCAACAAGAAAAGAAGAAAGGGCAGCATAGTACAGCTGGTGTTTTTAAAGTAAGTAGTTGTTTGACAACCATGGAGATATTATAATTGTAATTCATTGAGCAGGACTCTATGAGGAAGCAGAAGTCCCTGTTGGAACTGCTCCACAGTTTTCCAGCTGTTATCTGTTTTCTTCACACAAGGAGGGCTTGAATCACATCTTAAGCTTTCAAGAATGTATGGTGCGCTGGATATAGTGTGTATTTAACTCTGGACTGGAAAATGAAGCCAATGTAAACTCCATTTATTGCTGGGCCTTTTCATTTCTCTGACATCAGACACAAAAGGTCATGACTGCTTATGTCCCATTTAAAACAGCAGTAAAGATTCAGAAAGCTAAAAAATGGCAGTGCCTTAATAAAACACTTCCAGAGAAACAGTCTGTTTACAAGTGCAACCTGTAGCTCTGTTTATATGCCATTCCTTACAGTAATGAGATTTGGAGATATGTGGAAGAAAATGGCTCTCATCTCCAAAACTCAATGGTATTTGAACAGTCTTCATTTCACACTAACTGGGAAGTGCTTTTTCAAATGAACCATCTTGTAAACATGTTGTTGGTCTGCTTGGGGTGCAACCATGGGATTGTGTTTTGCTTTTCTAGGACTGAAATTTGCACAAAAGGGTAGCAGAAGTGTTCAAAATCCCAAAACTCACTGTGGAGTTGAGATCCAGTATGCAGTGTTAGTCCTGTTGTGCCTGCCATGTGTTTTTACAAATAAGAAAAGCTAGTGTAGAATCTCTCAGTCTTATGAAGGAACTGCAAAGTGAAGGATTAGCTCAGATGATGTTTGTTCTTTCTAATACTTTCTGGTTTTATTAAGGGAAGAAGGTTGTCATTTGTATTGCAGTCTCAAGGAGTGTGTAAAATTGAAACAAGACGGGTTTAAATGAGAAAAAACAATATTTGCAACAGAGAAGTAGCTTTAGATATTTTTTTCCAAGTTAAAATAGAGAAAAAACCAGACACTGAACTAGCAGAGCTTCTAATTGATTTGGAAAAGAAAATCACTAAATGCCTATGCATGTAGCTAAAGAGAGAGTAATCTCAATCAATATAGAATAAGCACACTGTTTATTCAGCCTGGTGAATAGTAGAAAAAAACCTCCTCAATTAGATTTAGAAACTTATATAAAATATATCCTGAAAACTATTCACTGGTAGTGCTGTACATTGTCATCTCTTATCACGAATTTGTAGTATAAATTCTCATATCTAATTCAAACATTAGAACTGCTGAAGAAATTTTTATTGACAACTTTAAATTAGTATCATTATGAGAGAGCTGTTAAAGAAGGCTGTAAAATGAAAACATATTTAAGTGAGGGATTTTTCTAAAATCACTCAGTATGATATTTTTCACCAAATGTTTGTTTTACAATGTCTTACATAATTGAGTGTCATTGACTTTAGATTTATTAAAGATATATAATAGCTTGAGGAACTACCGTTTTTAACTAATTATCCTAAATTAAATTAATAATTGGCTCAGGTGTTAATTTTTTGCTTCTGTTGGGGAAAAAAGAATGTTTCTCTAGGAAGACACATTTGAAATTACTTGAAGTTAGTTTTTAATTAACATTCTTGCATCTGTCTCAAAATCAAATAGTAGTCCTGTATTACTGCAAAAAATATATTAGTAGATATTGTATTATTTCTCTTTCTTTTGTTTCTCTTCTTTCTCAATAAAGAACAAAAAAAAAAAGCCACGATCACTACAAGTTAGAGAAGCTGAGTGCCTTAGAAGTAACTGAAACTTGCAATGTTTTCTAGGATAAAGTTTACCATGTTATCATCTTATACTGCAGAATTTTGAGACTTCTTTAATATGAAAAGTTGAAAAAATCCCCTGAAGTATAACCTCTGTGATCAAGTCTGCATGGGCAAAGGGCTTGGTCAAGGAATATGTTTTTGAAGTCTGCATCAGCTGAAACCGTATTTATGTTTTAATGCCAGATTAGATTTGTGCATATTGTTACAGACACAGTGTTACACTTATTTGATATGTTTAATTAATTGGAAAATACTGTCTTTTGTTGATGTTCATTTTTGTATCCCAAAGCCTAAATAGAAGTGAAAGCATGGAATTCCAAAAGAGGCTGAGGGGATAAACTGTCCACTCTTTGCTTATTTTCAGTGAAATTTGATTGTTCAGTTCTGTATTCTTTAAAAGTTCTAGTCAAATTGTATGCATAGAGGAAGAAAAAAGCCAACATCTTTCTGATAAATGCAGTAACATTTGGTTTGAGGGTGGTCATGCAGTGGGGAAGTCACAGGAGTCTGCCCTGTCTATATAAAATGTGCTTTACTTGGTTTCTGAGTGCTTAGCTGGTGATGGATGATTCGGTCCAAATGTTAGCTTTGTGTACTGACAGTCTGTCTCTCTGATATACTTTGAACTCTGGATGAATTGTTATATAGCTTTACATGAGTACTCACGAAAACAGGAGCAAGCTATTTCATTGCTGAATCTCAGGTGACCAACGTGGTGCAACTGCTATAATTTTTTTAGATGACTTGAGAAATGTAGTTATTATCCAGCAGTGGGGAACAATGAATGTGTTGATGGTGAGACTGGTAGGGCTACATTTGAGGTATTCAGAATGAAGACCTTAGTCAGCAGTCATAGGTGGGAAAAATTCCTTTAACCGTGAAAAATATCATGAATGCTTGATTCAGTTTTTTACAGTAGTTTGTCAAATAACTTTACCTGTGACTTAGTCCTCAGCAGCTGCAAGAAGTTTTGTTCAGAGAAGGCTGAACTTGTGTAAAGGGAAGAAGAAAAGAGTCTATTGAATCTCTGAGTATGGTTCCCAAACCATAACCATTAGCTTTCTCTTTGTAGGGAATTCTTGATCAGTCAAGAGATCAGCAAGATTTTCCCTTCATTCTTAATGCCTGGTGTTTGCAGGATCTGGGCTTTCATGGTCTATCTTAAGCAGAGGTGTTTTTAGAATGTCTTTTTGAGAGATTTATTCCTGAGAGAGAGGCTAAAACTACTAAATTTTCAGCTGTTTATGCAGGGAAACCATGATGTATGAGACCTTTTTTCTTCAGGATTTATTAAAACTGGATACTTTATTGAGGGAATGGTTGGTTATGGCCAATGTTCCATAGCTATAAGTCCACTTCCCAAATGAAAATAATCACGTGGTGGTGAATATTTGAAAGCTTTGTAGCACAGAACAAGACCTAATAAATGGCATCTTAATGCTGGCATACATGTGTGTTGGATGGGCTATGTAAAGGAGAGATGTGGTGAAAGGCATCATGGGCACATGATTTCTAGCAAAATAGCCACCAATGTAGAAGCTCTCTAAATAGTGGAGATTTTGTTCCAGTCTAGCCTTGGAATCTCTACAAAACTCTATTTTCCCCCTTTAGTTACAGGTAAATAGTGAATTAGAATTAGTTTCTTTTTGACACTATGAGGCTCTGCAATGTGAGAGAAACCTTTTACCTTAATGAAAGTGCAACAGGCAAGAGTATAAGACCAGGGTCAAGTGAGTAAACCCCCCAGGAAAAGCATAGCACTGGCAAACCCTACTGTCTTGCCATCAACTGCACAGATGTATGGTTTGATGATTGGTGCCAACATGTGAATTGCAGTTTCTCACACGTCATGTAATAATGAAACTTTTTAATTTTAAATCTTATCAACTGTGAGTTTAATTAGACTTTTTTTTTTAAACAAGAACAAATTTTTTTCAGATCCTAACAAACCAGAAAAAAATTTTTAAATATGTTTTTTAAATGTTATTAAAGATGAAAGATCCAAAATCAGTGCTGCTTTAGTTAGTTGGGATGAATAGATAAAAGAAAAGTAGTTTCTAAGTAGATTACTTTCAAGAGAAAATGTTTCTTTTTATTAATGTTTGACCAAATCTGACATACAAATTTTCAAATTTTTAAGTCATGTGAACAAGATCTGATGCTATTAAACACAAGATTTCTTAAGGTTTGAAGCAATGTGGTATGCCATGTGATCCTGTGAAATATCATTTGCGATTTTCAAGTTGACGTTATAATGAAAGTTAAAACAGCATTTGTATATTGCACAGATTAGTGGAATTGAAGTCTCTCTAACTGTTTTGAACATGTTTTAAAATTCCACTGTAGATGACATTCATCGATGGAAAGCTGGAACCAATGTTTGATGAGACAATGACAGTACTTGTGTGTTAAGACTAAATGAAGTTAGATTTTCCCAAGAAGTGTTTTCTACATTGTAATAGCCTCTGGATTTAGATTTAAGGATGAAGAGAGTACTGTTTTCTGGGGCTTTTTTTATATTCACTATTGATTACAAAGATTATAAAAACAAACTTCTGTGGGATTTAATACTAAAACTTTTTAAAAATAGTTTGGCAACAGATTTAATGTCTTTAGCGTACATCTTTGATTTCAGTGTGTTAGGGTTGTGGGACATGCTTGTCTGGTTTTGACTCTTTGAAGATGCCCCATAGACTTCTTTCAGATCAAATCACACCTCGCAAAAACACTTAATTGAGTCCAAGTTCCTCTTTTGTTGGTCTTCAAAAGCATTAAAAATAGTCGCTGAAAATAAGCCATGCTTTTAGGGGAAATACAGTGAGAACTGGATCTCTGTGAAGCTTTTTAGAAAACACGTTTCCTATTTAAGGTTATCTTCACTCATTTCTTTCACTATCATGTGAACATTTAACAAAAAAGCTGACATTCCTATCATAGTGCTGTGTGTATTCTTCTCCTGTCCTATGCAGCTATTTCCCACATTTGTCAAGGCAAAGGTTGAAGGGGGTATGGACAAGGGAAATAGGTCTCCCATTCATTCCTATCTGTCAGGAGTTCACTTTGTCATGATAACATTCAAGGAGTATATTTATCTATCCTGCTACTGGAGGTTAAAGCAAGGGTAAAGAAGGAGAAGGAAAGAAATCATGTTTTAAAAGTTTACAAATTCTGCTGCAAAAACTGTAAACAGAGAGAGGCTTGCAGTGGAATGTGTAAAATACTGCTGCATTGATAGCGATGGGGCTGCTAGCTGCTACAAATCCGCTCGTATAAACAGAGGAACTCTTGCTGCAGATTGGGTCTGTTTTGGCTTAAAGTCTGAGGAACACATTGCTTTCAAAGTGAATTCTTAGGTGTCACTTCCCATAACTTATAGCAGAAGATTACAAAGCTACTGATATAACATATTAGTTTGATGGACAGAATTATACCCCCAACGCTTCCTGCTCTCCCCAATGACGCACACTAACTTAGTGTGCTGTGACAGCTGCCTTGATTTACCACCAGGCTGGGAGGCCAAGTGGGAGAGGGAACATTCACATGAACGCAGGGGCTGATACTGGCCCACAGCCTAGTTTATAAAGCTGCCCTGTAATTCACCACAAATGTGTCACCATTAAAAGGGAAAAAAGGATTGCAGATAATAAATACTCTTTAATTTATTAGCTAACAACAAAGAGATCAGAGCCAGTTGTGATGTGATTGTTTGACATAATATTGTCAAGGAAAAAAGCTAAGTTGACCAAAGATGTATATTACACATTCAAGCAGATGCATCAACTCTTGGCTTGTCACAAGCGGAGCTAAACAAAACGCCAAACAGAGGAGAGAACTGGCAAACAGCACAGTCATTTATCTCTGAAAGAGACAGATTCAAGAGCAAGTGAAATAAGACATAGTTCTTTGGACTTGGTCAAGGGCCAAGTTCTAACTATTATAAATTAAATGTTTTGTGTATTGTATTTGGCAACTGTAGCAGCTCTTACCATCTTGGTCATGGTAGGAGAGTGTTAGGTTTTCCTGTCTCCTTTTGCCAGAATGATGGCTTTTGTTGTGGGGGACAATATTAGAATGTGCCCATGCATACCAATAGCCACAATGCACGCTAAAAATAAGCATATATGTTTTGAAAATACATATAAGAGCAGTTAGACTAGACAGCTTACAGATTTAGAGTTTTCTAAAGAAAACTTTAGGAAGTCATGACTCTCAAAATCTTACCCTCTGGATTGTTTGAGGTCACAGAATATGGTCATCAATAAAATTATTTCAGGTTCATATGCTTTTAATCTGAGTTTTGAACTTTGAAATACATTTCAAGGAAACATTGCTTTTTGTTTTCTATGGGCATTGTTCATGCCACCACAGTTAGCTTGGTGTCAGCATTTCCATTATAAATTATGCTTAAGCGGTTTGGATGTCAGATGTAAAAATTTTTGCACTGATTTGAAAACTGATGCACAGAATCAGAGCATGCAGATTGTTTATGCAAGCCAAAGTGCACACTAAAAAAAATAATTAAAAATGGATTCATTACTGTTATTCTAGAATATAGGTATCATGTTATTCGGTCCCAAATGTGTCTCACCAGTGCTGCACATTATATTCTAATATTGGAAGCAAGTAAATAACATAGCATGGCCCCAGTTCTTTGTTGTTCATGATTCAGCACAAAGCTGGAGTAAATTCAGTGTGGTATCTCCAAATGTATTGCAGTCCATCTGAATGCCAAAATTTCCAGTGGTGTAAGGTAGTCTCCATTCTGTATAATACTCTTAGACACACATATTTTCAGACATGTTAAACACTAAATCTGTAGCTGAAATGTATGTTGATCAAATGGTTTTCGTATTATTGGAGCAAAGAGCTGGGGGATCAGTAGCTTTTATGTGTCTGTTGTAAAAAGAATGAAGTTCTGTTTCCTCAACTCTCCACCTTTCAGAAATATGAAAACTTAGGGAGTGTTATGTTACTTGTGTTAAATAGAAAATGTTAATTTCTGTGAAGATCATGCAAGCATGACCTGAGCACAAGACCTGAGAATTATTTAAACCCTGAAGCAAAAGCCCAAGCCAATTTTTCATAGTATATGGTTCCATTGTACTGAGCCATTGCATGGGTATAAAAATTATTCCATAGTTAAATGATATTATTTGTTTTTAGATTGGAAACATTGTCCTGCAAACCTGAAAAGACTGAACTATTAGAATTTTGTCTGTTTTCCCTACAATGATATTGTCTTATAAGCTTTCGCTGAATTAGTTTGGAATGGACATTGAAACTCCATATATATTCTTTAAGGACTTGTCTTTTCTCCATTTCTCTTGACAACTAGATCATACAGTAGTTTTCTGAAACAGGAAAGGTAAGAGGCTCAAGTCATCCCCTTCTGTTGGGAGATGGAAAATGATCTGGTTGATCCAGGTCGGCAGCCCTGAAGGTGAATGTGCGTGTTGGCACAGTGGCACCCAGATGTGTGTGGGTCTCTAGTGTGGCTTGTCAGATGTGGAGCAGCCAGGGAACAGGAACCTCTGTTGAGGTGGCAATGGAGCAGAGGGCCTTCCTACAGCAGTTTCTAGCACATTTAATGATCTCTGTCCTCAGGGCAACATATATCATGTTTCACCAGCCTATCTGGGATGAGTAATTAAAGGAAACTTTTCAAATTATATCCTAAATTAAAAAGAGAGAAGAGGACAGGCTATGCCAAAATTGATAACTTGCTCCATTTTGATGAACAGGGCAGTCAGTTCTCAGGAAGAAGGAACCAGCATGTGCTAAACGTGGAAAATTGTGATTTGGAATAGAGAGAGAGCCGTGCGGATTCCACTTCATGGCATTGCCCAGGATAATAAATGGCAAACCAAATGGGTATATAACTGAGAGTACTTTACCATTTGTTAGATGTAATACATGCAACTTTTTCATATTTTTGCGGACATAGGGAAAAAAACCCTCTTCTTTAAGCGTCTGATGGTCTTGCAGTCCATCTCTTCATTCCCAAATCCAGGGGAATAGCTACACATAAGGCCAAAGTTACTCTTCTGCTTATGTGGCAAATTAATTTTTGTTTTATTCTGATTTTCATTATTAACAACGTAATTTTGCTAATATGTTGATAGTTAACAATTTCTTCTGTCCTGTCTTCTGAGGTAAACTATTTTACTTGCTTTTTAATAAAAAGAGGCTGAGATTTAAAATTTCTCCTCCTTACATGTGCACAAAATCCCTCAAATATGGCTGTATCTGTCTCCAAACAAAACAAATACAGAAAAAGAGAAGGAATCTACATGTCACTAGTATAAAATCTATAGACTAAAAAACATAGAACTGTTTAAAAAAGATACATCCTGATTTTCAGAGATAATGTTCTTTAAATGCTTGGAGTTTGCTGTTTTATTTCCTTATGAAATGGAATTCTACTTCTTATTCCATAATTCGTTAAGGAGAAGAGCATAGAAAATATGAAGGTGAAATGTAACATATAGGAGACTATTTTAGTCTCCTATAGTTTTCAAAGGAACATACTCAACTCCCACTGAAGATGACATTTAGAAATTCAAACACAATTCAAATGTATTCAACAGCACACCATGGTGTCTTCTAGGAATTATTCTTTATAAAGTTAAAGATGAAATCATATGTGTTCATGCTTATTGACAGCAAGCACATTGTATTTTACCTCACTGCTTTTTAGGTATGAGGCATCTCAGATAAAATTAATGCAGGAGCAGATGAAAACCAAATCACATTATTACCACACAAATGCTCTAAAAAAAATTGTAAGTAGGATGTAAAACAGTATCAAAACACATACAATCTGTGCTAGAACACGTGACAAAATGGATGTAACAGATGAAGAAATAGATACAACATGCTGAGGGCTTAATGCAACATACAGCAAAATTGATATACCTCATACTGAAATAAATAAAACATGGCATAACATATACATTTTAATGAGTTGAATAAAGCACATAAGAGAATTGATTAAAAATGTACTGAGCTGAAAAACATAAAATAAAACATAATACTATGGATTGAATCAAATAAAAATATAACAGATTGAACTATATTGAAATTACTAAAACAAAAGGACTGGATCTAAACCATGCTCAATTGAAATAAAGAAAATATACAGCGTGTAAAACTCAATATAACCCTGGCTAGAAGTCCATCAGGGTCACATGACTCATTTCATTGTTTAGCTGTGTGTCACAAGCAAATATCTTTAAGATACAGGGTTTGGATAAAAAAGATGTGTGTTTCATATCTAGCTCTACTAGACAAACTTATAATTTGATTTTATCAGAACAATTTATTCTCTCTCAGGTGCTTTCCATCCCACCTTCTTTTGCCCTTCCTCTCTCCCCTTGCCTTTATTCCTCACCTCGTCCCCTTTCCTCTTCTCCCCTCCCCTTATCCCCTCTCTCACGTGTCCCTTCACTTGCCTGCACGCTTCCTCTCTTTCACTTCTGCTCATCCCCTCTCCTCTCTCCCATCTTCACACTCTCTTGCATGCTTTCTTTCTGACATTTGCTTGTGCCTCTCGCACACGTGAGCTCTCTTTCTTCCTTCCTCTCTCAGTACTGTCTGGGTAACAATGATTCCTGTGTCCTGGCTTCCTGTGTATTTTGAATATATAAACAGTTTAGAGGACTGATGAAAATGATTACCAGATTAGCTATAAAATTGATTTGAAGTCAGATATGAAAAGCCCAATATTTTGGGTGATGATTATGTACAGAAATGGAAATTTTACCAAAAAAAATGTCCCTCTAGGCTTGTTTGCATCTGAGCAGTGAACCTTCCTGCTCCACTCTTCTCATGTTTGTCAGAACTTGAGTTTAAATTCAGATATGGAGCTTGAGCTTGACTGAGGCACTTTTCTTCTAATTCAAACAATAAAAATCAGACCTGAGATTTGGATTTTACTTGTTCCATACTGTGAATATACGATCCATGTTTTGGCTGTTTTATTGAGCACAGAGATTCATTGGTTTCATTGTTTTTCTTTGGTTTGTTTGTATCACGAGCTTTAAAAAAGACTTTGCCAAAGACAGATTTTAGCCTTTACATTTTCTTTTATTTTTCTTCTTTCTTTCTTTTTTTTTTCTAAAAATTCACCCATTAAGGTCTTAAAATTGGAAGACCAACAAGGTCCTATCTTTGTAGTTTTATTTCTTAGCTATTAATCTCAGACTGTAAATGAAAACTGTATTCCTGCCAAGGCTGGCTTCAAAAGTTTGCCTTATTAAGTTCATTTTACTGTTACTCCTTATTCTAAATGATGTGTACTTTCTGGTTTAGCCACAGCTGATGATGACTTGGTCATGTTTTAGTGAAATAATAGTTGACATAGGAAGTCCTCAGTTAAAGAAAGAGGGACAAGAGAAACTTGATTTTACTTGTTTTGTATTGGGTCTGTGTGGAAGGTATTTGACTTCTGTAGCTATATGGTCGTGAACTATTAAAAGGAAAGCAAAGCTTAAGGATTTTTGTTTTCAAAGAACATTGATGTATGAATCTCAGCAGAATACCTGAGCTCCTCTTTCAGTAATAAATTTTGGTATCTCTGTTTTGAGAAGTGCCCCAATGTGACAGAATGATGTAGAGCTGAACTGGTGCTGAAGACTCTGTATCCCCACTGTAGGCAGAGGAGTAACTGAAAGGTGGAGTCCTTTATTTTATATTTTTTATCACTGTAATGCTCACACAGAGTAATGTCTGGATAGAGAGTGCACCATATTGAATGATTGGTTGTTAGAATTTGCAGAACATTTATTTCTTCTGTATACTGTTTTTAAAATCACTTTTTTAGAGAACACAAGCACTTCTCTCAATTCACCCAGAATTCTTGAATCTGTTTTCCAGTAAATATACTCTTACATAAATAAACAAAGAAATAAATAGTGGTTTCAATAGAAGTGGGATATTATTAAATGCTACCTCGTCTTTCCAGGAACTTTGGATTTGAAGAATGTAGTGGGTAAATCACTTAGAATTGTCAGTGTTGAAGATAAACAGATTCTAGGAAAAAAATACAGAGGTGAGAAAGCCATCTGTGTGCTTTTCTTATTTGGTATTTCATAAAATCCTCCTATATTTAGTATTTCACATGTTTAAATAGTTGGTTTCTGACTCTGCTTCATTTTAGGGTTGTGCTGTAGAGGCTTATTTGAAAGTCATCGAGGGGTGTTAGTCAAGATAGATACCTTCAGCTGGTATTTTCTTGTGAATCTGGAAGCTTAACAGTAGCTGTATAAGGAAGCTTGAAGAATGATCTCTCTTCTGTATTTTTAACCAGTTTAGATTTGTTTTATTCCCAACACTTGCACATTAAAATTGTTTTAGTAATTTTGTACTGCTCTACTAATTTTCAGCTGTGATCTCTAGCTGCAACTCTGTTTTTTTCTGCTAGGATGTCCTGGGACATTGTTGGGGGGGAGTTATGCATTGTATTTTAATTTGTAACTATTTTCGGTAGCTTCTGTATTTAAAAGTTCTCATCTCATTGCCCTTCACCATTCTTTCTAAGGGATAGCTGACAGTATGTCAACAGAAAAGGGAATAAATACTCTACTCCTAACTTAACCTTTTGTGCTTATATCTCTGACACTTGTTGACCATTCCAATCCATTAAACAAGCATTAGTCAACTGTATACTGAAAACAGCCACAACTCTCCATCAAATGTAAAGACATTAAGCTTTCACAGCAGGAATCAGACAGCCTTCAAAATGTAAAGGAATCTGTTGTAATTTTTAAACATTCAAACTGTATTAATTCCTGTGACAGTTATCCCTTAAGTCATTTCAGACAGTTGCACGCTTCTCAACTTTCACAGCTTTCATGTAAAGATCATGACTTTTTTTCTGATTGAAATATTTCCCCCGTCTCTCATGCTTGTATTCATGCTGGAAATGTTTTGAATCCAAAAAAAATACCTAAAGAAGTTCACAGGTAATGGATTAAACAACTAGTAGTTCTTTTAGTCACTTTAACTGTGATTCTTATGGTATTCTTATCCTCTTGGTTTAAATGGATTCACTGGCTGATACTGAGTAACTTTCAAAGTCAGACCCACTGTCTTGTAGATCCAGTGTAAGTTGATTCGATATATTTTAGTAAATTCCTGAGGTTAATACAAGTAAGTGAACTAAACAAAAATACTTTTATTTGACTTGCTTGATCTCTTCCACAGACTCCCTTTCATAAACTCTATTCCAAAGCTGTTATTTTTGATAGAGAAATTGTAAGCAGTTGTCTTCTCTGGATTTGGAAGCTTAATCTGCGGAGTGTATTGTTTGTGTCCTGATCTAACAGTTCTTTTCTGGACCAGCTGAGGGAGTAAATGAAAATTTAGTGTAGTTAAAGAAGCAAACAGAAATCATATGCAATAACTTCAATGTAATGCATGTGTTGTAATAATTTTTATGAGCCAACCTTACAGTGGCTTTGACTGCTGATCTCTGAAAACATGCCCATTATGTAGTAACAGTCTTGAATTTACTTCTCCAAAGAGTGTAATCTTTGCTTGCACTGCGAATCATATTTTCCCTTTGCCCTTTTTACCACTGGGCTAAATTATCAAGGTGTATTCAATCATTTTCATTTTTATCATAGTTTTCATTTTTGACACTGGGTCTGCATCAAGGACATCCCTTGACTTCATTTCGAACTATGGCCACAATGACTGTGTCCATTTCCAACTACCATAAACCAGTCATAAATCAGGAAAAAGTGCCGTGCTGCTTAAAACTGCTGAAATGAGCTTTTGAGCATTATGCTTACAAGAGTGTCAGCCTGTCACAAAGTAAATCAGCAAAGTGTCCTTAAACCTTTGTTGTATCAGGGGCATCTCTGACTTCGTGGCTTGAAGCCTGGTTATTCATTTTACTGCCCTATTTCCTCCCATCGCAACACACACATGTGATTATTATTTTGTTTGGGCACTGCATCATGCTTTTTGCCGCTTTATTTATGGCTGGTAATTATAGGTTTTATTGCTTACTCCTCTTTAGATTTTGTCTGAAAATATTAAATGAAACTTCTGGTGACTTCTAGGCTCTGAAAGGCCACAGATTTACATTAATGCTCTAAGAACTGTGAGTTTATTTTGCAGTATTACTAGATGCTAATTCTACAGATTTTACAGTTCCTATTCCTTCCTTTCTTGAGATGTTTTATCTCTGCTTTTTGAGGTCAAAGTTCATGTGTTGAAAGCAATCATCCCCAGAGATTGCCACTTAATATTGATGCTGAGTAGTAGGGCAACATCAGATCTATTGGTTATATTTGCACTGTTTGAATCTCACTTGGTGTTATTTGGCTCAGAATTACTCTGTTTTCTATGAAAATTTGCATATGTCCATTGTATTTCTTATTGTTTCCTATTCACTGGTATGGATAATCACTTTTTTTATGTCTAGCTATTTCTAATCCATCTCTAAGGTGATAACAGAGTGAAATTTATTCCCTGATAACCCTCGTCTCTTGTAAGAACCTTCTAGGAGTTGGGTTCTTGTCCAGTATAAGGGGAGGCTGTGTTTCACTATAATCTTTAAAGTAGCCAAAAGTCAAGTAGGAATACCTGGCAGGGTTAAAAATCCCAGATGGTATTTCCATTGCCAAGCAACAATTTATTCCTGTTACTATTGAATCCCAAGGAGCTAGGAAAGAGGAGATTGTTCAAAGATAGTTCATTGCAGCTCAAAGTAGTGAGGGAAGTGACTTCAAGACGATGTAATCGATTGTGATTGCTTAATTGGGGTCTGAAATTTCTTTCTGGTTTTGTTTCATTCTTTCTGACAAAGTAGGGTTGAGAGTAATTTTTTTTTCCATCAGTTACTGACCTTACATAGCAAGTTCAGTGCATCAAAAATAGATCAGAAATAAAGTTTTCATTTTTATGCTTTACAGTGTCTCAGATTCTGCTAAGCTTGTGTTTAATCTCTGAGTTTGTGTATCAGTGATCATTTTCAGGGCTATATTGGCTTTCTAGTGATATATATTATTATCTGTTGTTAATGTAATTTAATCTTCAAACATAATTTAATTTTAGATTGGATTTTGCACTGGGATTTTTTTTATTCTTCAGTAGGACTACAAAAAACTAAAAAGAAACTACACAAGACTTTTTCAAAACTTTGATTATGAAATGTGTTCAGAAAATCTTCACATGAGGGTGATTTAGAAACAAGATAGGAGTCTAAAGTGGTAGAATAACAGTCAATTGTTTTAAAGATCCCCTGAATAGTTATACATTAAACAGCACTTTACAAATACATTAATAACCAATTCATTCTGTGATCAAAGAGTATATATTTGAATTTTATGAAATATACTTTACATTCTTAATTAACAGCAACATATCTAAATCCTGGTTTCATAAGTGAAAATTTCAAATTATCCTTAAATTTTGTACTCCAAGTACTATTTTGGGAACATATTTTTCTACATGGAGAGAGAAAGAAATGACCTGAAGGCAGCGGTATTCTGAGGTGTAGTTGCAGAATGTCTGTTTATCTAAAATCTCTTTTAAATAGCTGCAGAATATTCTTACAAGAGGCCTGCAAGTCAATCTTGTGTTTTTCTCTTTTGGAGTGTCTTCTTGTAACAGCCTTTTGCTTGTTTCCTTATATTTGCCAATTGTCTTTGTTCAGGTGGATATGGTTGTCATACAAGGTACCTAACAGTGACAAAGTAAATCAAGTGTTAAGTAGGCCATAATAATTTGCATAATCCTTTTGCAAATCCTTCTAGGTGCGTATTTGTTAATGACTTGGATATAACATTAGGAAAATGTGATAGAAAAAGCATATTAATGGAAGGCTAATATTTCAGCTTCTTGATTTGTTCACAGCTAATTTTAATTATAGATATACTAGCAAAGGTAATATTGATAAACAACTTTTAAAATATTATAACATTAAAACCAGAATCTAACAAATAATATCACTAATATAATTAATAAAATACCCCAACAGTACTATCTGAAATGATTAATAGGTTGTATCTTCAATTCATAGAGAATAAGAAAGCATTATACTGTCTTTTCTGAGTTTGCGTGGGTTTACCTCTAATACAGATAGTTTTTCATGGCTCGAGTAATTGAAATTAAACAGAAAACTCCAATATAGCCTAAGTTATTTGTAAAGATGCTTTGTTCTTGACCGGTTTTTTTGGAAATACATCTGCCATGATGGCAGAGTCTTGTTGAACTACCTGTCAGCATACTCTAATGTTGCAGTTCTCAAGGATCTGCTGCCTGATCTTTTCAGTGGTTTAGAAAAAGAAAGAAGGGCCCTGTAACAGTGCTGGAAGAACATAAAATACAACAAATATGAACAATATGGAAAGCAAAGGAATACTGATTATTAATAATACAGAATGAATAATATAAAGCATCCAAATTTTTGTTTCTCTATTAGTTCAGGTGGTGAAAGGGATTTCTGTATAGTATATCCTTCCTTCCTTGACTGCCAATTTGTTTGTTGGGAGTTTTTTTGTTTGCTTTTTTTTTTTTTTTAGCTTGCATAATCTGTTTAAGAGCTCAGGACTATAATGTCAATTTTTGATTTATGTAATTTGTTTTGTGGGTTTAGATTTATTCACTCACATGGAGAAAGATGGGATACTGCTTCTTAATTAAGTAAGTTTACACCTGGAATGAATTATTCTTATGTATAAGAAGCAAGTGAAGCATTCTGAAAGATTGCTTATGCTCCTTTAAACAAGCTGTAATTTTACCAAACTGAATAATTAATCAAAACAAGATTGTTCTGCTCACAACAGCATCTTCAGAAATGGTATTCTTCAGTGGAATGAAGTTGACATCTAGAAATAAGTAGGTGACTATTTCTATGAACTAACTGCTTTAATTCTTTACAAAGATGAGGATTACCTGTGTTACTTCCAATTAGTCTCTGGCATATTTAACTTGAGGCATTAGGACACTAATGAATCTTAAGAGACATTCTATAAATTGATGCAGTAACAGATCACATCCATAGTTTCTCATTCCATGTTTTTTCTTGTTTTCTGTCAGGATTTGGAGCTCTGCACTCCTGTTTTCAATATCACCACTAAATGGCTGTTGTGTAGTGCCTTACCTTATACTCCTTCACAGAGGGACTTCTGTAACATGAAAGAAGATTTAGCTTCTAGGTCTCTGGGTCAGAGACTCTCTTCCCTTCTGTCTGTGTATCATGGTTACCAAGCAAAGGCATGGACATTGTACTGGTACTTGTAGATCTCACAATTTATGTACACAGAGATGATAATCATGATCTCATAATTTAAGTGCCTTGTTAAATATAATAAATATAATAATCATGCATAGAATAGGAAAAAAATGTGATGCTCTGGTGATTTTATCCAATTTATTCAGTAATATTACAGTAGTTAAAATTATGCTTTACTAACATTACTAAAACCTAAACGTAAATTAATGGTCTTTCATGTAATAGGAACATGTAATATGTTTTCATCTCAAGAGGAATGAGTACTTGGCAAAACCCTTTATATGAATAAGGTTATATTTCTTGTTCCTCTTTCTTCTTTGTAGTGTCTCCTAATGGACAAAATTAGTTATGCTTATCCAGCTAGAAAGGTACCTAAGTATTGGGGCATCTTTTGCTTACTTTATGTCTACTTTGTGTCTTATAAAACAGAGTTAGTGTGTATGGGAATTGAACTTTTGCTTAAGTAAAAATTTAAATAAAAACTCCCTGGCAGAACTAATGCCTCTGCCATAGTAAAACACCCATATGTGGATGAATGAGAAGAGTAAAGAGCAGAGGAGGCGATGGTAACAAGGAATTTGATTTTGATTGGTACCTCAGGGGCACAGCCTTCTAAGTTTACTTCATCCTTCAAGAACCTTAGTGGCATGATCCTCTATAATCATCTTCTAGTTCAGGAATGAAGACTGTAAGTCAAAGTTGGGATCATTTTGCTGTTGAATAGATAGGAATTAAATACTGGAACATAGAATTTAATGTTTTTAGTGTTTTAAATTTTGAGTGAAGTTACATATGTCATCATTAGAAGTCAATATGTAGATTTTCCTCAATTATTTGGTCATTCCATTTTTCCTTCTTTACCTTAAAGAAGGGTGGGAAGTGATTAGGTGGTTTTGTGTTTGTATGCTTCTCTTTCTTGAAGTTTTAACTTTGTTATGGAAAAATAGCATCACTGGTAGGAGATCAGCAAATAACATTTCAAATTTATGTTGTGGTTAGGTAATTGCCAATATTTTTGATGGCTTTCATGACTATGCTGTGCAGGAAAGACACCATATGGTGTAATAAAATTTCAGCCAAATTGTTGTTTTAGAAAAATCATGTTAACCAAAATTATGTACTCATTCTGCAAAGTAGAAAGCTCCCACATGGAAATATGATGCAGAATATGAAATTTTCCTTTTGTCCTGCTTCCTAAGGAGAAGAAATAATAAAGAACACTTTTCTATGATCCGTGAAGCCATCTCCAAATTATTTTTTCCTCCTAAATTATTTTAGTAGCTCAATTTAGTTCTAGTAATTATAAGATGCACAGCATTTAGCAAATTTTATCCAATAATTTTTTTTCCTCAGATTTCCTTTAAGGATTTCACAAATTCTTCAGAAATCTCGAAACCCAAACCATTCAGAGGATGCTCAGTGTCTCTTGGGATACTCAAAGCCTACTGAGTAACATTGTAGCAAGTTGTAGATGGTATGTAAAATAATAATAATAATAATAATAAAGTTTAACCATTGCACAGAAAGTGCACAAGAAGTACTGTAATGTTTACCATTATAATATAGTTTGGATGGAGAATGATACCCCCATCACCCACCCATACACATACACAAACACCAATTTATAAGGTTTAACCTGAAAAACCATTGCTTTTTTTTTAGCTTGACACTACAGTATAATATGTTGTCCATTTTGCAGTTATTTTGATTAAAGATTTCTTGATTACACATACTTATTCTTAACCAAGTAAGTCTAAGTTTTTTATAACATAATCACGCAGAATTAGTCAAAGCATTTTTTCCTGGCAACTTTGTTCTAAGTTTTTGAGAGGGTTTTTTAATGGTACTGTCTTCCCAAAAATCTGCAACTGTTTAGTTGTATCTACTTTTTATGACTTTTTTTTTGTCTTTGGCCATTTCCTATTTTCCCGTTCTTTGCTGAATTTTCAATTTTTTCCATATAGGAGAGAAATGTGGAAAAGTCCTTGACGTCAAAGTAGCTGATTATTTGATAGTAACTGAAGGAAAACTTACCTTGTATTTCCTATTTCTTATTCTTGACTAATTTTGTAACTAATTTCAGAAATGCAGGTTCAGAAACATACTAAAGATCTGCTTCTTTTAAAACATGTTCCTAAGTCTTTGTTCAAAAAACATTTATCTGCTTTAGAAGCAGGGATATACAGTGAGGGGTATTCAAGTGTTTTATTATTCTTACATTATTCTTTCCCAAATGGGAAATACTTTGAAATGTTTTTCTTGCATACTATGTGAAGATTGTTCCAAACACCATGAGCCATCTAACTCCTAGACTTTGTGTTTGTTTATTGTTTTCTTTTTTTTCTCTCTCTCCAGAAAGAAAAAATGTCTTGAATCAGTCATTAAAAGAGTTCATAACTAATGTCAGACTAGTATAACTCTCAGAAAAATGTCTAAAATAAACCAAGCTGACTCTTCTTCAAAAGGAAAAGAAAACAACAGCCCTTAAAATGAAAACAACTGTTGTTCAGACTTCCCACCCTTCATACGATGTCTTTGATCAGAACCATTAGACCTCCGGTTAAGGTTAAGAGTGTAGCTTTGTAACGTTTCTAAAATAAAGGTACAAAGCCAGAAAAAAAAAAAAAAGAAAAAGCAAAAAGAACTAGCTGGAGAAAGTCATAGTTTAGCTGTAGTTCAAACTGCAAGAAAAATCTCAACAGTGTGGTTCTTTGTCTTGTAAACCTGTGTAGGTACTTCGTGTCTGTGCTCTCTGAGTGTTGTGAAAATTAATTTTAGTCAATTCTGCTATAAAAGGCACAATTGTTGCATCTTTGCAACATTCTGACACCTTGACATCTTGTTCCTTGGCTGTGATGGCACCTTAACTCCATCAGAACTTTGAGGGTTATTTTCCTTCCTTCCTTTTTCAGAGCTGCCACTAAAAACATTTATCAGTTTGTGAATCACATGTGTTTTTTAGATCATAAGTTAGAAAACTAATCATCCAATAAACTCAGGAATCAAACCAAATAAAATGAGATTAAGTTTGTCTGCATGATTTTCCCTATGCCCAGTTATGCCTTCCTGAATGAGCTCAGTTGTCCATAGCAGTAGTGGTCACCTCGCCTCCAAATCCAGAGGGCTACAGCAAGGAAAAAGACGGCTCCTTCACTGTTGCCCTGTAACACCTTGCTAATTTCTAAATACAACAAAAAGGGTTTTCCAACTTTCAAGCTCCCTAAATAATTTTGATGTCGTCCCTGAGTGATCAGCCTTTTCCAGATGTTTTATGCCATGATTTCCTTTCCCACTCTGCCACAGGTACAGTTAGTGTAGGTTTTAAAGTTGGTGTTCCCTTGGTAAAACTACAAGTACTTTTTTCTCCATTTCTGACCAGTGATGCTTGTTTCCTGAACTTCTATAAGGCCTACCTGTTTACTCTAACTCTTTGCCAGGAGTAGCGTAATGGGGAGGTGGGTTTTTCAGATTGGTTTATTTGACTCTTTTTTCTTAGGCATTTTTTCCCCACTTGGAATTTTATGATGAGGAATTTCTGCTTTTTTTTTTTTTGCATTGATTATACCATTAATTATTAACCTTTCAAAGATTTCTACAGCTGATTCATTATATATTATTGAAATACATAATATTTATATCTTAATTTTAATGAAAACAGACTAACAGAAGTGCATACAATTTTAAAAAAAAAAAGTCACATCACCACAAATGTCAAACCATTTTGTCCCCGTTCCTACTTAGGGTCATTGCCTGCCTCTAGTAAAAGTGAGCCATCTACACAGAGACAAAAACCACTCCATATTTTAATTAATACTCTAACTTTTATCTGTTGACAAAGGCTATTTGATCTCATAGTTAGCAGTGGCTGGGGTATATTTGCTTTCACTTAAGGAAGAATGTGTGTGTGGGGGAAGAGGGTGAAAGAAGGTTAGAATAAAAATTATGGAGTACTTACGAATGTGCGTGTTCTCATGCAGACCCATTTTATGTCTATAATAACCCAAAGTAAGTAGCTATATTCATGCCTCTGTCAATCTACCCACTTTGATTTGTATGGAAGGCATAGCTTAAATTTTCTCTTGCACTGCACTGCTGACAATGTTTTAACTGATGTGAAGACTCCTTAGAAAGAATAACTTTTATTCATTGTTGAGGGTGAAAAAACATCCTATTATCTCCACCCACTGATTATGACTACCTTATGTGTGTATGAGATAAATATGTGTGCAAAATGCACTTTTAGAAGCTTGGAAACAAAATAATTTTAAAAGCAAGCCTAATCAACAGTGTTTTACTTATTATAGGTCTCAGCTTTGATAATGAGCCATTTTTTCCCCGAACAACAATTCTGTATCATTTTATCACATTAAAGTACAGTGTTTTAGAGGAAAAGTTGCTTATTTTTAAAGAGGAAATTTCATATTCCTGTGAAGTTTCTGTAATTGTACAAAGTTTATTTCTGTCCCCAGATGTCGGCAATCAAAATCTGCATAAATATATTTTGTGTAAATCTGTTGGCAGCTGCTCTCCAGTCAGGTTCCTCAAGATATTAGCCTGTCTTTGAGTTTATGACAAAGTTAAAAATTATTCATTAAACTGACCTGCAGTATATTCAGTAACTGTAAAATTGCCTTGCAGTTCTATTTGGTTTGTAGATGTGATCATGAGTAAATTTTTAACTTAATTAATTGGCCGTTTCTGTTGACAAGAAATTTATGTGGTAATAATTTGCTCGAAATAGATGCCGACTGTAGGAAATGAGATATCCATCATAGGCTTGTGTTCCACCAGCTGCACAGTGGCTATTATGAAAGTATTTCAGGCTGCGACGACCCCACTGTTTGTGCAGTCAGGATTATATATACCCACGATCCATTGCCTGCCTGAGAGGCGCTCATGGAGGTCTATGATAACAAAGACTTTGTGATTTATGGCTTGCTGTGAAAGCAGAGCTTGATGAGATTAAACAATTTCATAGCACAAGTGTTTCTTAAGACCTGATTTGTAGTTGCAAGCTGATGGTAAATCACATTTATATATCTGAAAGCATGCTCAGCAGAGGAGTGCAATTACAGTTTAAGACAGCTACTTTTTATTTAATTTTTATCCTGCTTTTGTCTCTTTTATATCCCCTTCGTCTGCAAACCATTCACCTTCACAAGTCCTTTCTTGGTTAGAAGGCCAGAGACTGAAGTCACTGATGTTCTTCCTGTTCTGTGTGCACTCTTATTAAAAAAGAAAAAGAAAATATATCTCTCAGTCTTTTCAGAGTTGCTTTTACTGGTTCATCTTGGCTGACCTGGGTTACTGGCTTCAGCTACAGTTCTTGATTTGCTATTGTGTACAAAATCAAGCATGCTTTTAGACAATTTCTAATCACACAAATATATTTACATTTTAAATACGATGGTTAAAACATAGTAAAAGAAGATAGTTTTAGTGCCTTGCACTTTGTATTTTATATCTAATAATTTGTGGATTCCTTTTTTCTTATACACAATAGAAAATAAGTCTATTGCTACTAATAACAACCTGCTTTGGGTTTGAATAGAAATTGGCATTATCAGCAACATATCTGCTATGCTTCATAACAGCTCCTGCTAAATATTTCAGTGAAGCTGTTTGCATCAATATTAAACCAAGATTTGTGAGGCTGAGTGGTTAAAAAAAAAAAATCAAATGCTCCTGATACACTTGGCTTAGATAGATATGTTTATTACTCTTTTGACTCAAGATCAGCTTGGAGTCCAGTATGAAATCCCCAATCAAACTGAATAGTTTCAGCTGTTGCTACAAAAAGTCTTTTATCTCATTAAACACATTAAAAGCAGAAAAGTAGCATAAGCCATGGAGTAAGTTATTCAAACTCTTTCTCCATTTGCTGTTATAACAGAAGACCAAGTTTTTCAATATGCCAAACATCTCCTGTGGGGCTGTGAGCAGCTCCTCGACTCCCATCTGTTCTCCCCAAAGGCTCTCATCATCTCCACTCAGCAGGCCAAGGTTAGTTTTGTATTGAGAGAAGTGGTGAAGAGATGTTTCATAATGTAATTTCTGCATTCTGAAATCTTTTGTTTATGTATCACACTCCTTGGAATAAATTTCTGGACCACAAATGAAACCAAAAATCATATTACAGGATCAAATACAGAGAGAAGACTGACTTTCAAGAGGGCATTATTATTTAAATTGCTTTATAATAAGTCAGCACTAAAACCTCATAAGGACCTTGAGAGGTAAATGTATGCTTTTACAGATGTTTAGATGGCAGAGATCCTAACAATGAGAAGTATAACTCAGATGGGCATATTGTTTTACAATCAGTTTTTCACACCTGTTTCTTATCACAAACAGTCCACTTGGAGTTAGGTGTTGGAATGAGAGAAATTGAGATGTCTTTGCTATAGTGTCTAGGAAGTATTCATAAGGGACTATGCTTAAAAAAGAAAATGTCTTACAAAGAATTTTTCATTACTTTGCATATTTGCATACCTGCAAATCTTCAGCTGAATTTCAAGTTCAAAATTTTAGTCAGGTGATAAAGTCTTCACTGGAAAAGCACAAAAATAAAATGCATGCATTTCACAGTTAAATCCTTTATTCCATATGCACCCACCCTCCCCAACATATTAATGGTGAAATAAAGAATGGAAGACCATGTTCATGGAATGCTTATTTTTCTCATAGGAGTGATAAACTTTTGAAAATATCTGTGGGTTTATCCAAATTATTTAAAATGAAAAGCTCATCTTGCCTCTTGTGGATTTCAAATAAGGCCTATAATGATTCCATCTAGTTTAAACCACAATGTAAAAATTTGAGAAAATAAAACCTAATGGCATCACTGTTAGATCAATACCCATTTTGCATATGCAATGACAGAGATTACCAATCTGTTTTGCCTCAGATGATGCTAAATTTCTTCTAAATAAGACAGAATAGTCAGCAAAATAGGATTATAAACTGTGCATTTGAGCTATAGAAAAAAAAAGTTTCGTAGAGAAAAAGACAATTCACCACCACTGCTATTTTTCATCAGGTACTAAGTACCAGATTCTACCTTCTGTCTTTAATCAATGGGAGAAAGATGGGAAAAGGTATTTCCTTTGCTTTTAACAGATGAGGACTTGTATTGAAATACCTTGTAGGATGTTTGGTATTTCCGCAAGTGATGGACAATCACTGGAGAATAATCAAGATTAGCCCCTGAGGCAGAATACCTTGTGCAACCAAAGTGAATTATCAGCCCTCTTCCTACTCATCCCTGCCAAATGCCCCTCCTGCCCCCAGGTTACTTTCCCTAGAGGAAACCAGTGTACCAGAATGTGTCATAAGGGGTTGAAGAACTGATGTAAATGGTAGTATGTGAGGTGAAGTTAAAGAAAGGAAAAGGAATATTTGGCTTCTGCTGACATTAGTCAGGTGCCTTGGGTTCATTCAGGCTGTCCAACACATCTGCATTTGAGACAATCTCTTTATTACCAGGTCTGACTCTCCTATTTCATTTTTTGCTTACAGAAAATGTTCTGTGAAAAGGCTGCTCGGTTCTGCATCTATTTGTTACCTACTCAAAAAAAAAAAAAAGTTTAATCTAGTTTGTCTCCTTAAATTTAGTTTAATCCACTTCCATTTAGGCTTTTCAAAGGACCTGACGTAATAAAAATACACTCAACGTTATTCTGTCCTGTAGAACTTGAATTTTGGCAAGAATTTGGTGACTTAGGATGATGTAATTTTAGGGGTTTGGGTACAGGCTGTGGTATCAGACAGCTATGCTTTTTGGTCAACACTGGTTGTGGGGTGATGCTTGGGATATTTTTTACTTTTGTTTATGGGCTTTTTTTATTAACATGTCTGCCAAGAAGTGTGCACAAGAGTACACCTGGTTTGTTTGGAATTTTTTCTGGTGATTGTACTAATTTGAATCTCTGTATTATTTACTTGTATTGTTTTCAAAACTATACCTACAATGTTATTCTCAGTCATAAGCATTAAGACAATATGTTGCAGGTGAAATGCTCCAAGAAGTGTGCACAAGGGTACACCTGGTTTGTTTGGAATTTTTTCTGGTGATTGTACTAATTTGAATCTCTGTATTATTTACTTGTATTGTTTTCAAAACTATACCTACAATGTTATTCTCAGTCATAAGCATTAAGACAATATGTTGCAGGTGAAATGCTGCAAGCAGGTGCACTGTCAGAACTGACAAAAGGTATTTCCCCAAGATCTTATTTGTGGTCATTAGTATAAACAAACTTTGCAAAACAGAGTATAGTAATATGGTCTCAATATAATTGTAAATTTCAAAATCTATTCCATTTGGCAAATCATATCACCTTTTTGCGACTCAATTTCCTTGGCTTTAAGAAAGACTTAAGAAATTCTTATTTGTGGAAAATTATTTCTGGATTTTGGGCCTCCCCACATATTAAAAATATTTTCTTTTCTGTTTTCTTTTACTCTTTGTTTTTTCTTTGTTCATTTTCTTTCTTTCTTTTAATTTTTCTTTCCTTTTTTATTTGTTCCTTTTATTCTTGTTTCTTTTTTCTTCCTTTCTTCTGTATTCTGTATTCTTATTTTCTCTCTAATTATGAACTAATTATTAGATTTAATTTGCATTATTTTTCTTTTGAATTGTTTTTTTAACAAAACAATGTGTTCAGGTGGGCTTTAGCCTGCAGAGTCAGAGTTTTCTTCTCTGTGAATAGCAGCCTCAACCTAGTGTATCACAATAAAGAAAACATTTAAAAAACCATGACAACCTTGTAAGAAATGGGAAACCAGAAACACCTGAAGCCCAGATGGCAAAAGTATGTGTTTGGCAAAAGCTTTGTTGGTTTCAGGTCTTTTGAAGTGAATCTCATCCTAACATTCCTTGAGAGTGAGATAATACATTTAACCAGATATGGTAGAATGGATCAGTTCTCATCCTCAAGCACGAGAGAAAGTGATTTCATTCTTTCAGGTGCTTGCCTGTCTCTGACATACATAAAAATAATCTTGTGTTCTGTAACAAGAAAACTGGGATGTAATTATGCTAAAAAGCATGTAATTTGGCTAGATTTTGTAATTTTTAAGTCATTGCTTACTCATATATTTTTGAAATGTAAACCAATAATGTTTGCAGCGTGCTGATGCTTTGGTTTTGACTGATTTATTACTGTCGAGCTGTGAACCTTGGTGACAGCAATTGACATAGTTTGTATTTAGATAATCTGGAACATTTAAAACACTGAAGAGTGAAATCTCTTTCTATTGGAGTCAACGGCAAAACTTGCAACATTTCACTCTTAAAATTAAAAAAAAAAAGAAAAAAAGAAATAGCAAAAAGTTGGAAAGAAATTATGCCTGGAAATCAGGTTGAATCAGAGAGATAAGTTGCTTCCTTTTTGTACACCTGGACACTGTGGGCTTAGTAGAAAATCTATTTGCACACTGCATGTGTAGATAGTGTATGTACACACAAGCAATCCTGTATAGAACAACCAAGAATTCAAAAGACAAGAATAACAAATTGTGGGGTGGAGAACAGACGTGGAGCTGTTACAGTGAGTGCAAGGTTAACAGGAATGTCAGGAGTGGAGTGTAAGACCTGTGGTTCTACACCCAGTCACCAGTGGGTTGTGCCTTTTCTACCTTCCAAAAAATGCTGGTTTACCTTGTTGTGTGCTCTAAGACTATGCTGCCACTGAAAGTAATGGTCCTTTTCCCTACCCATGTTTTTCACTGGTGACTGTACAGTGGGTCAGTTTAGTTTGTTGACCTGATGGAAAATTACTCTTATTTATGTATTATTCTTCTTTGAAAACTGTCGGACAGGTCATTCAATGTGCTGTGTGCGAGTGCCAGCGTATGAGAAAGAATGCAAATGCATTTGAGGCATGACTGGGAGGGCTGGAAAGCCTTTTTCCTTGGTTGTAATTCATCCTAACTGGCTTAATCCAATTGTGAATTTGCATTGTTTTAGCACAAAGCATTATGGTGCATCTCCAACATGACAGTGACTGTCCAGTACAAACTTCTAGCTCGTAGTAAATGCAACCTCATTTGATTTAGGTCAACTGTCTTTTAATCTAGATTAAGTTGACTTAAGTTTCTTCACACGGGCTGTGAGTTAAGTGCTTGCCCACTGACAGTTATGGGAATACTGATGGTACTCCCTAATTTATTAACTCAGAAATTTGATCATGTGCCAAATTAAAAGGGGGAAAGTGAATTGAAATACGGTTTAATGATGAAATTCAAATCTTGTTTGGCAGTGTAGATAAAGAAGAAACAAATAAACACAGAAATTATCTTTACATACATAGGCAACTAAATTTGTGTAAATCAACAGTGTACCATTATGAAAAGTCCATGTGTATCTTTTGTTATTAAGGTTGATATCAAAATGTGCAGTGTTGGATGTTCATTAAATATTTTCCTTATTCGGAAAGCAGGAGTTTGGGCAATATAAAATTTAAAAATATTTGATTTATTTTACTGTTTCACATTCATTATGTGAAATAGTAAGGCTGGCTTAAAGTTCAGAACTAAAGGAAACAAGACCTCATTTTCAGCTATATAATAGTAAATAAATGAGCATCATTATCAATAAATCCGAAGTTTTCTTCTGTCTCAGGATTAATGTTACATTTGCTACATCTGGCTTTGTCTTTCTTTTCCTTAATTTCTTAGAACAAATAATACATGCCTTAATCTTTAACTTCAGATAATCAGAGTTACCGACACCTGGAATGATGTGAGGAGCAATGTAAATTTTATACACATATAGTCATAATAATTTAGAATGTCACCTTAATCTATTTATGATCGGCTAATGACTGAAATGTTTTACCATTGTGTGGGATATTTTATAACTGAAGTTTTAATGGGTGAATCAGTAACACCTGGCTGTCTGGAATGTCTTTCTTTTCCCCCTGTTAGACATTTAAATACATCTCTGGAAGGCCCACGGGGTGTGATGTGACATATAAGCTCTTAAAAGGAGGAAAATTAGTTCTTGATACCATAATGATCAGTGGGATGAACGTTTGCATACTTAGCATTAATGCTGTTAAATGTAAGAGTTTGATTAAGACTCTTAAGAAGGCTTTTTTTTCTTCCTCCTCTTTAATGCCCTTTCTAGTTTCACTTTTACAAAAGGAGCTGATGTTTTGCTGCTGCCTGTGGAGGAATTTTGAATCTTTTAATAGCCTTTTCTCTCTTAGTGCCATTGTCTATGTTTTCTTCTCAAATCATCTATAACACCAGCAGAGCCTCTTAGCTAGTAATTACATTAGGCACTTAGGTGCCAACAATGCAAGAATACAAATTCCGCGAGACATTATTCTAACAGAATATATAGTACTGAATTCTTAAATCCAAAAATATTATTCTAGTAGCAGTCCATTTTCTATTATTGCATTCAAACATTGTATTTGTAACTTTTTATTTCTTGCTCCTTTTCCTCATAAATGTTATGCACTTTTCATTTATCCAGTTCTAGATTTTGTGCCCTGTTTCAGATTTGGAGTGTACGAAGCATAAGAATGATAAAATCACAAAAATTGCAACATCTTGCCTTAAGTGAATAAGTCTTGGCAAGGGCCTATGCATATATATTCAGGTTGTGCTAACTGTATTTTCTTGTTTTAGTGTTCCTGCTAGTGGATTTAGCTGTTGTTTTTATGGGGCAATAGTGAAGGTCTCAGCAGTAAAGATGGCTTGGTGATACCTATCATCTAGTAGATTTCTAATAAGAACTTTTTTTAAAAATTATGTGTCATACCTTTTTCCAGTTAAGTAGTCTTCTCAGGCATTTTGGTATTACAGAGTTAATCCTATGAACTGTAGAATGACAAGTTGGTGGCATCCTTCTGAGAAGACTATAGCCACTGCAGTAAACAGGAAGGGGGCAATTGAAGGAGTGGTGTGCCCACATGATTAATTCCCTTTATTCTTGCTCCATGGGATAGGTTTTCTAGGAATATATTAATTCGTGGCTATGTTATGATGGTTACAAGTCCTGGGATATTAAGAAAGGCTGATATTTTCAATTTCTCTTGTGATGTCTTCTGTTGCTGTCTGTCACCTGAAGTGGTTTTATATGTACGCTACTTAATTTTAAGGTTCAACGTGTATTGTAAATAAAATAGATGTCCTTCCAGTGCACTGCTTAAAATGATCAGCAAAAAAGTTAGGCTTTTAATGTTTTCTGTAAAGTAATGAAAATAACATTTCTTCTTCTTTTAATTATGTGTCTTTGGAAGCACTACTTCTGATCATTGCAAAAAAGTCGTGAGTTTTCATCTGGGTGAGTTTTCATCATCCATGGGTCTGGAATGACAGTCTATTATGTATCAGTGATGGCATGGAACTTGCATGGCCCTTTTCTTAATGAATTTCAAAGCACTTGCCGAGGCTGATTAGGAATCCAGAAACACCACAACCAGATAAGCCTTAGATTCTCAATTTACAGAAAGAAAAGAAGAATGAGCCAACGATTTAGTAGGAAGCTAGAGACAGAAGCCAGACATACCTTTATATTAAGGCACCTGCTAATCAACAGGCATTCCCTTTCTACAGAGGTGCTTAAACAGTTGTGATCTGTTTTACACAGAAAACGTTTGCCCTCTAATACTGCACATATGCCCTCAGGCTCTCACAATTGCATGTTTATTTTCAGAATAGGCCTTCGAACACATATGAGGGAATAATTTGATTGTTTTCCAAATCAAACTCAACATGGAGCATTTAATATTTTTAATAATTTAATGAACAAATAACTGTATCTATGTTGGTTTTCCATAGTTTTTTGTTATTAAGTTAGAATTTGTTCCTGAGTTTCAGTTCAAATTGTAAAAAAAATTTTTTTACATATGGATCAATGTAAATTTAATAAAATTTAAAAATTTATATTACAACCGAAATACATATTTACTCTATCATCCTACTTTCTAGCTACATTGAGATGAAAAATACAGTTTATATATAAGGGCATTTTTTTAATAGAATCATAGAATATGCTGAATTGAAAAATAGCAATTATATTTTACTAAAACTTAAAATTCTTTAGAGATGGCATATTCCATTTAGATTTTATGTAATCTGATTAAAGGGTCTCCACAAGGATCATCGAGTCCAACTCTTAGTCCTGCACAGGACACCCCAAGAATCACATCCTGTGCCTGAGAGCACTGTCCAAAGACTTCTTGAACTCAGATAGGCTTGGTGCAGTGACCACTTCTTTGGGGAACCTGTTCCAGTGCCCAACCACCTTCTGGGTGAAGAATCTTTTCCTGATATCCAACCTAAACCTCCCTGACACAACTTCAGGCCATTCCCTTGGGTCCTGTCACTGGTCACCACAGAGAAGAGATCAGTGCCTGCCCCTCCTCTTCCTCTCACAAGGAAATTGTAACTGCAATGCGGTCTCCCCTCAGTCTCCTCTTCTCCAGGCTGAACAGACCAAGTGACCTCAGCTGCTTCTCACACGGCTTCCACTCAAGGCCCTTCACCATCTTCATGGCCCTCCTTTGGACACTCTAATGGCTTAGTATCTTTTCTATATTGCCGTGCCCAAAACTGCCACAATATTCAAGGTGAGGCCGCCCCAGGTCAGAGCAGAGCAGGACAATCCCCTCCCTTGACCGACTGATGATGCTTTGCCTGATGCCCCCCAGGACAGGGTTGGCCCTCCTGGCTGCCAGGGCACTGCTGACTCATAATCAACTTGCCATCAATTGTGTGAGTATCAAAAAACTGAATGACATCATACAACAGCTAACAAGTATTACTTTTGGTTATCGAGCTATTTCTATAACTATATTCAAGTAAATGAATGAAATTTATATGTTATTAATTTCTGATCATAAGGTGTGATTTCAGTTTTCTCTTTGGAATGTTTTAGTAACATTTGGTAATTCTAGGGATTTTTACATTGTATTTTTTGTATTCTAAGTGTATTCAAATGACTTAACAACTAACTAGAAAGTAAGTAATAGGATGGCTAGGCAAAACAATTAAGTTGTACTCAAATTCCAGCAGATACTTCTGATGTGAAATATTGCCATCAGTTTTTAGATTTTTGCATTCTGTCTTGGTACTGTTTCTGTTGTTTATGTCTTATACAAGGGCATGTCTGACACTCACGGGGGAAACTTCTTCTAGCTCTTGATTCTCATCAAAACAGCTCCTTGCAGAAAAGTCTTTGCAGCTTTACAGGAGCCATTCTATGGTTCCCATGTACCCCTACAGAAATCTTGAAGTGCAGGTGCCCCAGGGTTGCCTGCAACACTGCTTTTGTTGTGTTTCTCTTTGATTTGAATTTTCCCCTTCCCTGAAGGTATTATGAGTTTGACAGTTACACTGATTTACTTATTCCCCAACATCAGACTGTCTTACTGGTAAAATGAAGATCTATACTAGCAAGACAAAAGACTCAGCCTTTAGGTACCATGTCAGAAATGAAGTTTACAAGGCTAGGACAGCCTTCCCTTTCTCCTGCATCTTCCCTTTGTCCTGCATCTGTCCTTAGCTTCTGAACAATCTTCCCACTGTTACCAAGAAGCTCCTGTGTTATTCCAGTCAGGGCTTTTGCTCAGGAGTTTAGGTACACACTCATCTTCTGTGTGTTATTTTCTGCTTTGTCCCTAAAGTTAGGTCAGAACATTATGCTTGCAGAATCTTCCTACCTTTTTCTTATCCTAGTTTTATTTCTACTTCATATCCAATACCACTGCAGCTGTGATGACTCATATTTCTGGTGTCTTTAGGAGTTTAGACCTTAAGCAGAGGTGTAGATGATTTAAATATCTTTTAGTAAACTGAAGCTGGTTTTGTTCGTAACTTTACTACACCCTCATTTGTCAAACAACCTGGACAGTCTTCCAGAACCAGTTGAGGCCTGCCAGCATCCTCCTATTAAATCTGATACAAACCCAGAGTTAAGCACTTCATCTTGTCAGGTTCTCCATGTCTAGACAGACAGTTCCTAATGCACACAGATAATAGGTGTGGCAGTGAGCTATTCTGCCTGGGCATGCTTCTGCAAGGCAGTGCCTTCTTTCCCCCTGTGTTTGCTGAGCTTTCTGTTTTGCAGTGATCATAAAACACACATTTAAATGCTAACAAGAAGCAGTATCCAAACAGACCTTATTTACAGCAGTATTTTAGCAGAATGTTTCTTTTCAAGGAGATGGATAAAACATTAGTAATTCTATGTTTTCAAAAACCTATGCAGGTAAAACCTGTCTAGCTTTGGTGAGACTAACACGTGGAGGTATTTGAACTGAATACTGGTGTTCTCTTCAAATTTAAAAGCAGTTAAGAATTCTTCATTTTAACTTGTTGAATGGTGTGGTAAAGTAGTTTCAGACAACTGAGGACAAACTTTTAAAATAGCAATTATATTTCACTAAAACTTAAAATTCTTTAGAAAAGGCATATTCCATTTAGATTTTGTGTAATCTGATGCAAGGATCTCCTCACTTGTCTTTATTCATGTAGTATTAGAAATAATATTATTTGCATTATGGATTTTAGGTGCCTGGTTTAGTTGGGTGCAAATCATAGATTTGTCAAGAATGGATTATTCCCTTTGTATGTTGCATTCCAAACAGACATACAAGATCAAAGAGAGGAAGGGACTCTCCTATTCTGCTACATGATCAGAATTTAAACACATGAAGTACAGGTTTATAGTCTTTCATTTAAATGAAGTGCTATTGTTTCCTAGATTTTAAAAATAATGAATGGAAGTTCAATGCTCTTTTTAGGTTAAGAAGTCAGTGCAGGACACTGACTGATTTATGATGAAAGATGGAGGCATCTTGTTGCAGCTAGGTTAAATCACGGACTGAGGAAAAATGAGTGAATAACTTAAAATTCTAGGATTAAGTGACTGTTCTCGGAGAGAAGAAAAGGTTTGACTTTGCAACATATGGATATTAGCAAGCCATCAAATGTCAGGTCCTAGACTGTCAGCTAGAAAATAAACTGAGAGCTGTGAAGTTCACTTTTGCTGCAATGTCACTCAAATGAAGTAACACATGCTGCGTAGTGACTGACGGCTACATCCCCCTTGGTCCTCCTTCTCCTCCAACATCTATTTATCACACATCTTCTAATACATCTATTTGTGCATGTAGAGGAACACTGGGTAGCTATGAAAGCTGCGAAAGTGTTGGCATTTTTCTTTTGTTTTATACAAAATAGATGAGATACAGGTTGGAGAGAAAAATAACAAAATGAACTAAAGATCCTAAAAAACCCTTTTATATAGGATAGTATGCTAAAATTCATGCAGAAAGAGCTATAAAATGTGTAAGAAGTCTTTAGCTGGGAAGTTGTTTTTGGCCTTAAAACCTTTTGTCCTTCCACACAGAACGAGAACCTTTTCTTTATAATAGCCACAGTTGACAGAGAAATCTGGTAATTCTTCACTAGCTTCAAAAGCAGCATTGAGAAAAATATTAAAAATTAGATGAATGCATAGGGCTGGGGATCACTGCCCTACATTGTCTCTTATATTTGGACTTGTGTTTTTGGGGACATGAATGATGAACATTTTTATTAGATTCAAGCTGTGCAACAAGCAGATCACTGATCACTTATTCTTTTGATTTCATCTACCTGAGGCAAACCTTTCTGAGCCATTTTGGTTTATATTGTATATATCCTTTTTTGTTGTGATTGTAATGTTTCTGTCATTTTAAAAAGAATTCAGTGTTTTTTAATGGTTGATTCACTCATTAGAAATGGAGGGTAAGGCAACATTAAGCTTAAAACTAATGGATTTGTTTATTGCAGTTTTACCTTTGTGTTACCTGAAGCAGAGAATATTTTTTTGTTTGTTTTGTTTTCGTTTCCTTTCATCCACAAAGAATGGGGATTAGCCTTTGGCCAAAATAGTGCTTTCAGGCCCCTTCAGCATTCAGTAACTGTTTACTTATCCAGGTACAAATGGGTAAAAGTACAGTCAAAGCTCCCAGCTGCAAGGTCAGCTACCTTCTTAAAATTCAACCTCATGAGCTCCATTCAGCTGAGGGCTTGCTGGTATGAGCCATTAACTGCCTATTGCATGTAACCTGCCCTTGTCTTACACAGAGTTGCACACGAACCTCTAGTACTGTACAACAGACCCTCGGCTGATGCCATGCGAGAAACAAAAGCAGTTTAACTTGTGATCAGTGATCATATGATCCATTTACAGGATGCAAGCTCAGTCAAGTAGAACTGGTAAATCATTAAGTGTTCACCCAACGCCGTTCCTGGTGGGTAGAACATCACAATCTGATTTTCTCGAAGTTGCAAGTCTAACATTATTATCAGCCTTTCTTGATTTAACAACGAGGTTTTAAAATCCAAAATTAATTTTGAAATTATAAAATCCATTGCAAAGCACAGGATATTAGTTAAAATCTATAATGCATGGCAAAAAAACAGTCTCTTGGACTAAAATTGTCTCTGAGGAACCTAAAGCACTGGGACATGCATACAATAAAATTACAGTAGTTCCTAGGACTGTTGTATCAGGTCTGCTTCAGGAAAAAGCTTAAACTTCCCTCAATTCAGGTTGTCTTGTAAGAATATGGTTAAATGCTGACCTGAAAAAATTAAAGCTATGTACAAGTCTCCAGCCCTTACCAAGTGGTTTTTGTTTGTTTTATTTTTACCAATTCTCATACAAAGTTCATTTAAAAAAAAAAAAAAAAAAGAAAAAAAAAAAGAAAGCATTTGATCCAACATCTAGAATGAGCATTTTTCATTGTTTTGATTATTTTGATTAATTTATCTTTAGATGTGGCTATTTTAGAAAGCAAACACAGTGCATGGAAAAAATTACTCTTTTTCATCAGTCTTCTAATGATTTTAGTTATTTGGAGAAAGGTATTTTAGAGCCCTATTAACTAGTGATAGATGGAACTTGTTTTAGACGAGTATCCAACATTCAGAAGAATACCCAGTGCCTCTTGTTCTGGGAAGTTGAAAAAGTGTTCTTTTAAGATTAATTCACTAAAAAACTGCAAAAGTTTTTAAAACAAACAGACAGCTTCTCTATTCTGTAGATGGAAATGGAGAGAAGGGAGTAGATAAGCTAATGTTAAGTATTAAAGCAGAAAATAAGTTAGTTACGTTCTGCAAGATGAGAAACAAGTAGATTAGTATTTGTTTCACTGAAAAGTCTTCTACTTACTTTAGCTTTACACTTCTTTTTGTCAATGAATCTGAGCCTGATGAAAGAGATTCTTTACAAGTAGTGATGGCAGTGGGTGAAGATTGCCTTTTTTATTTTAAATAGCTGAGCCAGAAAAGATTGTTTTCTTTCTCCAGATGTATTTCTGATGTTCCTGTATTTCTGTCTGTTTATACCAGAGAGGATGAGTGTGGTTACAGTAAAATATAGCTTTGGAAATATGTTCAAATATGTAACAGGGTTTTTACCCTCTCAGATGAAAATTGAGGTTAAATTGTTCATACATTAAATACTGTGTTTACAGGAACCATTATTTAGTTGGCTGTTTCTCTTCTTTCAAGATTATATCCATAAACTAACAAATGGATTGAGAAAGCATCTGTATTAGCTTCTTTTACTAGCACAGAAGAATACTTAGCAGCTTGGTTTCAGAGACATGTTTTATAGGGGAAAAGAAAAAAAAATGAATCTCCACAGAGCAATCTGAAAAATAAGAACTTGAAGAAAATAAGATAAAGAAGAATTTTCATGTACAAGAATATTTTAGACAGTAAAATAAGATAGATGATGGGAGTCTTAATCAAGTTAACATCTTAACCAACCTAGAACATGACATTTTTCCCCTATGCTGATGTACTTGTAGTTCTGCTAGGTACAGATGCCTAAATCTGTTTGGGTTAACGTGGGAAGAATTTGCTAAATGGTGCAACAGTTTAAGGATCATGCTAGTGGGAATAAACTTAATTCCTGTGGTGTTTCAACAGGAAATTAATGAAATTATGCTGGCCTACAGGTGTCTACCAGCAAGTGAAAGGCATTTATCTTCCAATCTTCTCTAGCCAAAATACATAGAAGTGAAACTTAAAAAGGGACCACCTTTTGGATGCTTCTCTCAGGCAGCCATATGAAAGTGCAAATACTGGGCATTTTATTTGCTACACAACTGGATGGTTCTCAGTTACTCTTTGTGGTGATGGCACTACAAGAAACAAAATAGCATTAAAACCAGAAATTCAATATGTGTGACTATGTAAACTTCTGGGGACATTTTTCTTTTCCTGCTCAGTTGTACTGCCCGGCCTTATTAACATATAATGTCCTGCCTGTAGAATCAACAGAGGTTTTGACTTCAGTTTTTTGATTTAACATTCATTATGTAAGTGACAGTGGAAAAGTGGAAAGTGCAGTTTTATTGCAGTAATAAAGTATTTCTGAGTAATAAAATCATATGGTATCTAAAGTGCCAGATTCAGGGCAAGGGGGGATCCTTTAGTACACAGGTGCTTCAGTGAGAGAAAATAAGTGAATTCCATGTGCAACAGTTGCATTTTAAGGAACTGAGAAGTTGCAGTTTTTTAAATAATGCTGTTGGAGCAGTTGCTTTACAAGGTGTAAAACTTTTGGCTCATCAATCTCTTTCTAATAATTTAATCTAAAGTTATAAGTAACAGAAAGTGAATTGTGATGTGAATAGTCAAAATATATCATCTTGTTTTTAACTTTGTTTCTTTATGCAGCCCATAGATATAATATTAACAAAAACTGTCATGCCATGAGGTGGCCACTGAGACCAAAGTCCAGTGCTGAAACTACAGAATGATATGAATAATATTTTTCCAGCATTTCTTCCACAGGTTTTAGAATACATGTAACTGGAAATAAATCTTTCTTTTAAATCTGAATATCTGAAGATATTTGCCTTGATATTTATTTCTGTTATTCACACTTGAAGCTAACTGGAGCAGAGGAGGCAGAGATATGAAAGCTAGCTCTGTTCATTTTGTTTCATTATGGTGTCTGAGAATTTATATTTATAGAACAATTAATTCAGTGTTCTAGCAAGTAGACCTAAACATTAGATTTTCTACTACAACCCCTATCTTCGAATTCTATATTAATAGATAAAACAAGAAAATCTAAAAAACCCAAACAGAACAACAATGAAGAACAAATCAAAAACATTCAGTTAAGCATTTTATAGTATAGTTTATGTACAGTCATAGAGATGCAACTTGAAGAATTTATTTCCCTTCCTCCCCAAAACTACTCCTGCCAACAAATGTCTTAGCAATAGGTTATTTTCTGTTGCTGTGAAAGAGACATATGACTGGGTGATACTCCTGAGACACTTGTCAGAATGGAAGAAAGTGGCCAGAATATGATGTACTGGTCTTGTGGGCAGTACAGAGCTTAAACACCTTTTGCATCAAAATTGTGTTAAAGTCTGCTATGAGAAGTTTACAGATGCGCTTACAAATGGGAAAGAGAGAGCATCTAGAGCATCACCTCCTCTGTTAGATTACCAGTCCTGCTTCAGACAGGTATGAAAATTCATGTTAAATTCTGACCCAATGCAAACACTTATTCAGATGGAATTGCCCTCTATAAAGCTAATGGAATGTAGGAAATGTAACTTCTGAGGATACACAAGACATGTTCGAACAATGAGAAGGACTCTCAGAAATGCTGCTGTGCCTTCAGAAACTACTGTCAATGCAGAACTGCAGCGAAAAATTGTTATATTTGGTTGGTTAGCTGAATTTTAAACTCACAGGATCTCTATTATCACACAGAAACAGTAGTTTAGGAAAAAGGTATCTCCATTAGGACAAGAGGCAGCAGCAGAAATTGATGCACAGAAGTTCTGCCCAAATATGAGGAAGAACTTCTTTACTGTGTGAGTGACCGAACACTGGAACAGGTTGCCCAGGAAGGTTGTGGAATCTCTCTCAATGAAGATACTCAAGAACTGTCTGGACTCAATCCTGTGCAATGTGGTCTAGGATGACCCTGTCTGAGCAGGGAGGTTGCACCAGATGACCCTCTGCAGTCCCTTCCAACCTAACCGATTCTGTGATTATGTATCTACAGTGGAATATTTTTGCATCATTTTCATTTTACATCATTGTTTTATGTGCTTAGTTGTACTCCAGACATGAATGCAAGCAGCTTTTGAAGTTACCCACTGTATAATCCAGGCTTATTTGGTCTTTCTGTTTAGCTTCAGTACCTTAAGTAGTTTTACTTTGTCTGTTTGCTTTGTCTGCTTGTGGGAGCAGATTTTTATATTCCGGCTTTGGAAAAGGCAAATATTCTTTCCACTCCCACTACTTGCCCGGTTTCGTGATCCATGCTTATATCTGTAAATGTCAGGGTTCCTTTGATGTTTCTAGTATTTTATAATGAGAGTACCTCCAACTTCTGTGGGCAACACTACCATTCACAATGTATTTATTACATTCTGTCAATGTGTACGCTTTGCTGAAAATGTCATCTCATTGACAAGGGGTAGATTCAACTCCAGGTGAAAAGAATGAGAGAGAGCGGACAATAGGAGTGGAAGAAGGATATCTTGTTCCTTTGGTCAGTGGAAGCTGTGGGCTTCAGTATTGATAACAACGATTTTTATTAGGTTTTGTAATATAATTATCAAATATTACATACATTATTTTGATTAAGGAGCTAGAACGGTACAAATTCAACACGGCATGTGTTCAGTGAATTAAGTACCAGTTTTGATGTTGACAAAGCAGACATGCTTTCATGGAGATCAGTTTTTCTGCCCAGTGCTGTGTAACCTTTTTCTAAGTAAGATAAGACCTAAAATAATTAGATTTTAATAGTTTCATCTGATACTCCTTTATGGTATTCAGTAAGGGGGATATTTAAATATTATAATTGTTAGTGGTACAAAAGCTAGTAGAATGCCATGTTTATATTTGGATAAGCCTGTGGTTCTAGAAAGTTGATGGTAGACTGAAGAAGAACTGAGGGTACAAGGTTTCTTGGAAGATTGGGTGGCATAAATTATGCTGAGAAATTTCAGGAAGTTCTGTCTGTCTTTGATAGCCAAGGGGACGTGAAGAGGAGAGTTGATCACAGTATGCAAATAGCATCACCTCAAGAGAACAGCCACACAAGGAATAAGATTCAGAGCTTCCATCTAATATGGGAAGTGAATGCAAGAACCAGCTGTTGTCACTGAAGCTTACACACCAGGGCAGAAAAAAAAAGAACAATTTTAATGGCAGCATTGATTTGTTGGAGCAGATTTCCTAGGATTGTGACAGACTGTACATAGATGGCAGTTTTTTAGCCAAGACTGGAAGTGCTCAGTACATGTCAGCTGTATAAGTAACCATAGTAACAGCTGAAACCAAGAAAAGTTCAACAGTCCTATAAATGAGCAGTTACTCTGTCTGACAAAAACCCCTATTCTCATCCCTGAATTGTAGTATGTCCTGAAATTATGCAAATTTGGGGGAACAGTTTCTTGAGCTGAGGGATAGACTTTGTTAGGAACTTTCTGGAATGTGTGGGTAGGCACCATAAGTTAGAGCATTTCTTCAGTGAGAGCATAGAAAGCCTCTCAAAGAGACAGAACCCAGCGCATCCTAGGACAGTATTCATTAAATCCATCACCTCAAGGAATAAAAATTTCTCACTTACCAGTATTTTGTGGGCAGACTGAACTCCAAAAACTCCACACATAGAGCTTGGAAGAGAACTTTGGAGTTAAACCAACTCTTCTGCTGTTTTTTCTCTCCTCTCATGCAGGGTTGAAGGTATCTTCCAAATAAATTGAAAAAGTGGACATCAATTACTAATAAGTTCAAGAAAAGTAATTATAAAAATTATTTATGTATTTCTGATATGTAAACATGGACAAGAAGTCTCAGGCAGTTCTGGACTACTTTATGTAGGACATTATTTTGGAGTTAAATAAAACTAAATCATAAGTGCTATAACTGTTTTTTCTGTACTCCATTTTTGTGTTTCTTGTTTTAACAACATTATATAATTGTATTTTGCATAACTATTTTTATTACCTCTCCCTTTTATAGTGTCCAGTGTCTCCCAGTGTTTTTTAGTTCATTTTGATTCACCAAAACCTATGGAAATATAATGACATGGTACCACTCTTCTGTAGTTTAATGCTTTTGTGTATGATTTCTTATTTCTCATGCATTCATTTGTGTGGATCCTAAAATTAATTGCTGTTCCTGTTGTTAATCATTCCCATCAGAGTTTGTTTCTGTTTTATAAACAGATGCTTTACAAATTAATAGGATATTGATTAATCACATAGTTTATATCCCTAAAATACCTATGTTTATATTCTGAAGTCATAAGGCCTAAATGCTCTTTCTTTAGAATTTTTAAATGTGGTTGGGACATTGCCTTGTTTTGGCTGTCCACTGTGAAAACAAATCTGAACACAGACACACACTTAAAAAATCATCAGCTTTCAAGACAGTTTTACGTATTGACAGGTGGTAGCTGAAAAGCCAAAAGAGGCAAAGTGTGTCTTTCATACCTGCTGGGTCTTCTGTCTGGGACAGAAGACCTCACAGAAGAGGGAAATCTCAAAAACATATGAATAGTTCACCCTGCCAATTGTCAGGCCATGACAGGAACTCCAGTTCTTCCAATTGAGATCCAGACATGAAAGCCTTCAGAAGATATTGTCTCTGCCTCTTGACCCCTCCCCACCCACACACCTCCAAACCATGCAAAGTTTACCTTCAGTCAGGTCATCAGCTCTTTAAATGAAGACAGAAGTAGGAACAGAGGCAAAACCAGAAATCTGTTCAGTGTTATTTTTTTTCCTCCCTGACATTGCTGGTGGCGAGTATTTCTGACTGAGAAAACACAAGCTTCATCTTTGCCTCCTCTCTGTTTCCTGTATGCATGCTCAATTAAATATTGCTTTTCACTTATCTGGAAAAAGTCCCTTAAAAGGTTACCATTATGGACTAGTGCTCCTATTCCTATTTTATTGTCTGATGGCTTTGAAGCACTGGACTCACTCTCATATTATTGTAATCTGTTTTTTTCAGTTTGCTTGTAACTAAAAGCACTTTAAAACCCATTGCACATTTGACAAATACAGCAAATTGCACATACAAACAAATTGACCAAAATTATCCCCAGAAATATTAGTATGGATGTCAGATTTGAGTTACTCATATGACATTTTCTCACAGGAACTGTGTTTTAGTTTGACTTGTTTGTTGGGTCAGGTTTTTTTGTTGTTTTCTTTTGTTTGCTTGGGTTTTTTTGGGGGGCAGGGGTTAATGTAATTTTGTACCTTCTAGTATGTTCTGAAGGAAATGATGCTTCCATAGCTTAGCGCCCACAGTAAGCAGTAGCCACACTGGCTTTAAAATTCAAATGTTTCATTAGACTGTCTTTTCCACTGGCAGCTCTCTTTACTTTCTGAAATCCTTCAAAAAACACTATAGAACATGAAGCTATCGCATGAAGTTGATTTTATGTTTTCCCAGTCTAAAGCTACTTAGTGCAAATAAAATTTTGTGCCAGTCAGCCCAAGATGTGTTACAGCACTGTTAAAGCCCAGCCTGGTTAATTAGAAATGTTTTGCACTGTTAGTGTGATGTGCAGACTTCTTGGAAAGAGGTTTCCTTCAACAGCATGTAGTTTTACAGTACAGTCAACAGAATGTTGCAGAATAGCAATTATGGGAATAAGGAGAATGCACAAGCTATTGGAGTGAATGCTTTAATGCTGATACATTTTTTCTGATGAAAGCAACTCAGATAAGAGGATATTCAAGTTATTGTAGCAATTAGTTTTTCTAAGATGTCTATCTATATGAAATGTTTCATGGTAGGGAAAAAACCCACAACTTTGTAGTAGAATGCAAAGTTTATTACATTTCTAGACTACATTATCCTTGTCAGCTAGATTAAAGCATTCTCCTAGTTTCTGTCCTATATTACCATAACAAGTGAGGAAATAATGTAGTGTTGTTACACGGAGCAGCTTATAAATTTTGACATAAGTGTGAGAGAAATCACTTGAAATGTGAAGCAACCAAGAGGAATAATTAGGAACAGCAGAATGATCTCAGTAATATGACAACAGTTTCTAAAGCACCCCACAGGATTGAAATCATCAGGTTTGCTTGACCTATATCTTTAATAATACAGCTCATTGCCCTTGTATTGAAGCTAGAGGGTAGGACAAAGTATAAGCTTTATCATGTTTTAGGAGAAATTGCAAAAAGTTTATTTATTAACACAGCACGAAATGGCCCATTTCTATGATTACCAAACAGGAAAGCAAGTTGGGCCACAGTTCACCACACAGAACACTTTATAGTCAGGCTTGGCTGGGAAAAAATATTATGTAACACTCAAATAAGATAAATGGCTGCATTGGCAGTGGAAATAACCTTCTGTTTAATTAGAAAATAAGAGCTATATGGGACAATAAAAATGGTTACTGCTGCCCTCAGTCACCGTTTAATAAATATGATAGCGCTGAAGATAATGCTAAGTGTTATTTATTTGTGTAATATCATGGGCTCAGTAATTGTTCATGTTCTTGATAGTTACCCTGGATGTAGAATGAGTCCATTTCATGTTTTCTTTGTTTAATTTTTAAAAAGGAAGGAGGATGTTTTTAAACTTTTCAACTGTTTTTAAAAACCAAAGATGTGTGACCACAGCTCATTCACGTCTCAGTGTTGCCATAACCAAACTACTCATTTTCTTAGCTTACCTTCAGGATAATTAAGCTTTGAAACTTGAGTGTACTTTCCAGGCTGGATTGTCTTTCTGCCTTGTGTATGTTCGTATGTCTGTGAGGGGAGAGCATAATTTGAATTTTTAGCTGTCCATTTCATCATATCTGTATTTTGAATTAGTATAATTTAGCTCCTTTGGAGTTTTAAGCACTAAACATACAAATCAAGTCCTGCAGGGCACAATGTGGAAGACTGAAGATTTTTCTGAAGGGAATAGTTTTTACTAGTAAATTGACTACCAAACTGTGCTATGTGCATATGTATCAGAAGTTTCCTTTCTCTGTAGAGCTTATTTGTTAGATATGGACATTGTTCCCAGTTTCACCTCTTCAGGAATGTACACATCTATCAAATGCTTGTCAGAAAAGCAGGGCATGGGATGTATTTCACAATATACTTTTAACAGGCTTGGTATCCCAGCCCTATTGCTTTTGGTCACAGTCTTTCTATTTTGAATCTACAGTAAGTACCGGGATTTGAAAAAGGATATCAAAGACTTTTCTTGGTTTTATCCAAAGGGATAATTCAGAAGATGTTTCATCAACAAGTTTTAACCCCTCCTTCCTTCCGTACTTTCCCTCCCACAAATGTAGACTGTATGTCAAGAGGCAAAACAAAACAAAACAAACCCCCTTTTCTTCACACAATTCACTTTAAGCTTCAAAATCCTCCAAAATCCCCAATCTCCCTTTGCAGTCTGGTTCCCACTCTCCAGCTTTCCTCATCTCCCTCTGAAAGAAAAAAGCTCTTCTTTAAGAGACTGATAGGTTGTAGAGCGATGCTTAGCAACAACATTCCTGTGCCTTAAGTAGCTGCAAGCCCCTAGCTGAACCCTTTGATGTGACTGTCAGGGCAGATTTATTTTGTTTTAGCACATTGTCTACTTGTCCAGATGTATCAGGAGATAAAAAGGAGTCATGTTTACACTCTTTTTGGGAGGGGGAGAGGGGGAGGAGATGTAATTAAATCGCATTTTTGATGAATCTCTGAGAGATCAAGATGAAGAACAGAGGAATTGGCTTGAATATGGAGGGGAAACCCGTTTGCCTGCCCTGACACCTGACATTGTAGGAAAATGAAGTGTAAAGCCATAGCACAATGTGTTGATTTGCTTCTGCTGAAGCCTTTGACTTTGTGTTTTTTTCATGTGCTAGTAGTTCACAAGAGTCCAGAAAGGCCTATTAGAGAGTAGCTGTTGTGCACCACAGACTCTTTCCTGTGTCTTATTTAATGTATTTTTTTGTCCAGGTTGAAAAAAACCCTGTGTTTTTCTCTACAATATTAATGTTATAGATCATATATCCTCCCAGAATTTCTGGCTGTGGTAAGTGGCTGTCAATCAAATAATTAAAGAAAAAAAAATGAGCCTCAGGGATCTTGGATAAATAAGTGTGCAGTGTGAGGCAGGCCTTGCTGAATTCTCCCAGAGAACAAATAGCACAGATAAATGCATTTTTGTTTATTTGCTTTTAACTTGCACATTTAGCAACACCATTCTGAGCTCTATTAATAACCTGTGGTGTGCAGTGACAAGTCTGATTCCAGCATTCAGTATGCTGTGGGTATGCCAAGTGAATAAAATGCTAGTTTTAATCTGCTGTTACAAAAGTTACTCTATTTGCATTTTAAATAGGTTACACTACAGCACCCCCTTCTGCTGACTAAATAGAGTGACAAGGGGTTGTAGCTGAAATTCAGTTTTATTCCCACATGACAGAATAAGGATGCCTTGAAAGCATTTTTAACTGTCCAATTTCTGAATTCCTGTGCCTATTAAACAAGGAGATCAACGCAACTCAGCAACACTCATTAAAGTACTGGTACCTTATAAATTTTTAGGATATAGCTTTCATTTTCTGGCAGCATTGTCCATACTTCCTAAAAAATAAAGCAAGCAGCATGAATAACAAAGTGAAGAAAGGCCTTTAACATTGCAAACAATTATGCCTGATCAGTGAAATGTATTCACTGTTCTGCATTCCTCTGATTATCATTGAATGTATTTGCAAGTGATGATATTATGTTACTGATTTAATTTATGGAACTGTCTTGGAAGTTCCTATCAAAAAAAAAGCAATTTAGCTTACTGATTCTGTCTTTGCTTTTGAAGAATATGGGGACATCAGGTTGGCAAAAAAAAGGTGTAGAAGTTCTGAGTCATCTTATTTCAAAACAGAGGGCTATGAAAAGTAAGGAATTACTGTATTGTATGTAATGTGTATTTGAGTTCTACTTCAGTGTTTGTATGCAGCTTGTGTACTGTTGCTATGCCATAGCATAGCAGGAGTCTTGGCAATTGCTTCCATTAGTGCTATGTTTTGTAGTTGTGATGTAATTAGTCAAAAATATTACAGGGAATGGCTGAAGGAGACTTGGAATCTAATACATTATCAGTGTACTTCACGTAACAGACTTAGCTATGCTTTTGCATCCTCTGTTGAAGTTGTAATATCTGAAACCTCCATATTAGTCTTTCACTCCTTCAGAACTGTTGGACAATAAGTGAGATGTGATAAATGTCACGTTTGGGTATTGATGAGGTGGGGACTTAGAAAAAGGTTGTCATCTGCTAGCATCTTGAAATCCATTTGTGGTTCACTTCACAAGGCGCTTCAAAGAATAGTTGTCTGTAACAACTCAGAATTCTCTAGCAACAGTTGCAGAGTTTTCTGGTTTGGGGTATGACATGCTTATTTTTGGTTTGTTTTTTCCTTGCATTTTATTTTACTAGTATGTAAGCCCATTGAATTCTGTATACTGTAAATGAAAAGAAGGTGGCATGTGTCATATGTGAAGAATGTAAGGAAGGTAAAGATGCTGGTAAAGAAATGCAACATAAAATATAAAATTATTGTTTACCCTTACTTTCCCAATCTCAGATCAGGATTCAGGGCCAGCAGATTTTTTGTTGTTGTTTTATACTTCTGCGGGTCTTTTGTTGAGTTCCTGATTTTCATTAATAGCAGTCTAGGAGATGAAAAAGCATTAAAAAGTCTATTTTGGGGATGAGTATGATTGAGCAACTTTGAATTTATTTTGTAGTGTTATTTTAAATGGATTTATTCTTATTTTAAAACTTAACATTATGTTTTACAGTGAATAGATTGCTTGTTGGATTATATTAATGGGTATTGCTTTCATTCACTGTTGAGTTGCTAGAATGTTTAAGTGCTCCTTTAGGGAAAAATTCTGTTAACTACTGTAATGAAAGATACTGAGCCGGTTGAACAGTGAGGTTTAACTTATAAGAAATGAATATATTAGAATGTGGCATATGATTAGGGAGAGGTGGCAATAGTGAAGTTAATTTCCTTCAACTCATTAAGCTGAACTAAGTGAGCTGAAGAATCTCTTGCATCGTTTTGCTTTTAAGTGTGAGTAGCTAAGATATGATTTTTAAAAAGATACAAGGCAAATGCCATACAAGACTTTTTGTCTACTGACCTTGAAAAAATATTGTTAAAAAAGATGCTAAAATTCTTGAATTTAGAGTGATATAAGTTTCAAAAGAATGATCTTGGAAGTCAAAAAATCTGCCGGGTGTTTTTGTACGCTATGTGTTACAGTAGAACAAATCAATTCAGCCTCCTTAGATGCAGTCATTGCCTTCTGATTATATTTGTGTAAAGTCTTGGAGCCTTTGATCAAAGAAAGGCATTTGTGACTAGGTCTAATCCAAGCTCTTTAAGGTGTTTAACTTGCACGGGAAGGGGGTAGAGGGAGGGGGAAGAGGTTGATAACAGCTGGGATTTAAATTTAGTTTTGCTGAACTTTTGTTTTGAAAGGATTTCTATTATACACTGCTTCCTTTTCCATACAGAAGATGGATCATTGAGTAAACCTAAAAGGGAAAGAGGATATGGGAGGAAATGGGTGGGGACTTGGAATTAATCTTCTGAAGAAAAATGTTTGATCAGCGGGTAGGAGAGGATGAAATCCTCTGATGTTGACAGCAGGCAACTTTCTGACTAGTGTGTGATTGACAACTTTGATGCTCCAGTGGGGAGCGAGTGTCCAGCCGTGCTCAGGCATCCTCTGTCTGTGGGTGGTAGTGTTAATAATGTGGCAACTGGAAAGATTAATTGTGGACAAGCAGCAGGATTACGAGGAGGGCTTCACAGGTCTAAAAGGAACAGTGGTAGGAAGGCCTCTGATCTGTCAGCCCAAAAGGAAATTAGTTAGGGCAGGCTGGAGCAGGCTTAAAAAAGGGAGGAGGGGGGAGGGTAAGATGGAGTAATGGAAGAAGGAAAGCATTTAGGATATTAAAGCAAAATGAAGAGGATATTGAAAAAGGTCATAAGGGGTTGGAGCCAATGTTCTCGAAAGACCTTAATACACTACATCCTCTTACAGTACATGCAGAGTTCAGCTTGTTTTGCAGAGAACTGCAAAGTGACTTTTGTAGTGGTTAGAGCTGCCCCTCAGGTAATACCTGTTGCTTGTTTCCAAATAACCATGAGAATAAACTCAGTTAAGAATTTTCAAAGATGTCTAAGTGCAAAATACATAGCAGAGAGTTTACTTAAGCTGTTTCTTCAAGTTAGTAGCTGCTGTGTATTTTACTTCCCACCCTTTTTGGTAGAAGTAGAGATTTTGCCAATAAATTCTGTGTTACCATTAAAGAGGCCATTCATCATGCTTACTAATGTTATTAATCAAGATACACCACAGTACTCTTAAAATGAGATCATTTTGATAAATCATGTATGACATGAAAAGACTTTATTCCTTTTAAGTGCAATTTAGACTGTAATTTTTTTCCTCATTTATGATTCATGGGAGAAACATGGATAAAATTCCCTTGCACATTTACACCTTATCTTCAGTAATAATTCAAAACTGCTCTTAGATGAAAATTCAAGGGCTGATTCACCAAGGCTGAATGCCAGCTCATTATTTTCTGGCATTCAGTAGTCCAAAAATAATGTCCATACATTAGGTGCTTTTCACAATAGTTGAATTTGGCTGCACACCAGACATATCGATTACACTCAATTAAGCCTAAATGCATAAGAATTATCTGATGTTCATTTGCATTTTTGATCCAGTTGCACCCTGCTTTCAACCTTGCAATTTAACATTAAGTGAAAACCAAAAGGTAAAGTAAATTCAAGTGAGAAGTAGTAATCTCTCTTTTAAGAGAATAAGGGAATGCTTTGAATCCAAAATGCTTTGAATCTTCTTAAGCTCCACTACTTCTGTTAAGTAAGCAGAATTTTCTTGCCTTTTCTGTTGAAGGTTATTGGAATTGGAAGGCCAACCAAAATATAAGATCACTGTTCTCCTTTTCATCCTAATACTGCAATAATTTGGCCTACTGTATTAATAGCATTACATGTGCAAATAAGCTGCTAAAATATCCAGAATGAATATTTGCTAAGGTCAAAGTCCTTATCCAGTGATTATAGCTGAAACAACTGTGTTATTAATTAAATTTAAATATGTCAGAAATGTTTTTTGTTTATTCCTGTGTTTAGAACTATAAAAAGGAGATGTCTAGTAGAGAGATTTAATTTGGATAGCAGAGTCTGTTTCTCAAGTCATGATTCAAAGAGGATTGGCTTATCTGAGTTACAGTTCCCATTTTACTTCCTTCAGCAGCTGAAATATTTGAAGGAACTTGTGTGGTTGCCAAAAATAGCAGACCATTTGTATTTTTGAACCATTAGTCTCTACAAATTTGTTTTGACGCAGCAGATGTACAGTATGTCCTGATACTACACATGGTGTTCCCTTACTAGTACCATCCAAGTATTGTGTTTTTTATTCCTTGAAAAGTGGAATTCAGGGATTAAACAAATTAAATTTTATTTTTTTTTTGTCTAATTAGATTCCTACACTCTTGAGAGCCAGTTGACAGTTGACAATTTCCTTCCAAATGTTTCAAAGGTTTACTTTTTTTCCCTTCATTAAAGTGACTAATTTATGCTGGAGGTTTAGCAAAGACAACTGCTAACTGTGAAACAGGGAAAGTGGGAAATCCCATTCCTTTAACAAAGGCAGCCTTTCCCAGTAAGGATGCTGTGCCACCTCTTGGTTTTCCAGTACATAACAGTGTGTCAAGGTCGGTGACAAATTCTGGCCAGCCCATTTGAACTGTCTGGCTGAGATCACAGCTGGGGAGAGGGAGCCAGACCTGTTGTACCCTGCTCTTGTCAGGACCTGCTTTTGCATATCTATAGTCTCTATCCCTTTTTTCACACTTCACCCCTTTCTTTCCCTGGCTGTGTGGTTCTTAAGTTCACAGAAAAGCAAATACATTGTAAATAAAGTTGCTCTTCACTAACCATTCCCTAGGATGGAACAGTTAAAGACTTGGTGTATTGTTGCTTCCTGTGATATTTTCTTCTGTCATCAGGCTCTTAAAGACCTCATGGTGGTTAGTGCTCTGCAAGGTCGTGGAAAGAAACAGACCCTCTGAAGCAGTGTTTTGATACTCTCTGCAAGCATGTCATAAATTCAACCCAAAGTGAATACAGTACAAAGGGATTGAATCGACACATTGCTGCCATATTGGTACACAGATATTTGGGCAACTTTTCAAAACTCAAGGGGGGCCAATTTCAAACTATGACAATATAGATGAATTATTGAAGACTCTTGCTATTGTGTGTCTTTAGGAAGGTATGTGTGTCCAAGAGATCCAATTAGTCCTTAGCCTGTGTAGATGTTTATGGAGACATTTCTTAAAATTATAACTATGTAGTTATACTAAATATGTTAAAATATGATTAATTTTAAGCATTGAGTGTATTTAAGGCAGAATAAGCTTATCAGGAGAATATTAGCATTTGTTAGATAAAAAAAAAATTTTTGGGAACAAGTATTAATTAATCCTTTAAGTTGGAACTATACCATAGATTGTCCTATTACTCATATACCTTTCTAAGAAAATGTTTTTGTTAGTTTAAAAAGTGAATAATGCAGTGATTTCTTTTATTCTTAATTGTAGTTTTCCTGTGGATATATTAAAAATATTTTGAAATAAATAATACTTTCTTTCTAAATCCTAGTTTTGTATCTTGTAATGGAATATGTACCATCGGGCTGATCACTGCAATGTCACAATATTGTTTTCCATTTTTATTTGAATGTAAATCACCAAATGAGAAGCAATGAAATTTCAAATTGCTAAGGTAATTTCTCTGTGATATTACTAGATGACTTGGACAAGTGTTAAAACAGTGATAAATGAAAATAAACAGCAGTATCAGAGAATACAAGATTTCTTGGTAACCACGGGTCAGACCTAGAGAATGTGTATCATTCTGCCCCAAGAAATTTGCCTCTTCATCAGTTCCCTGAAAAGAAATTAGTCTCACTCTGAAATGCTGGAGGTTTGAGATATTCCCATACTGGGTAAGAAGTGTGTTGCAAAGGAGAAATCCCAAATGCTTAAAATCTTTCTAAGGTAACAGACACAAGAGAATCCTTAGTCTTTGTCTGTAGCTTTGTAGTAAACAGTATTTTCTTAATATGTGGTTTTACTACCATATCTCATTCTGCTCTCTACCATCTCTCTTTTGGATGATTTCTTGATCAAACTAAGATTTCTTTTCATGATGTCCTCTGAAAGTATTCTGGAATTAAATGTATTTAGCTAAGGCAATCTTCATTTATATATATGTTTGTATTGAAAGAATTTTACTTATCACATTTTTCCATAATTCCCTTGTGTATTGATTGAACCCTTGTCAGGAACATACCAACATGCTGCTGTTCCTCCTGTATTGTAAACTTTTTCATGTATAATAAATTAATGGCTAGTACAGTTACTGATGTGTATAAATGCAGAAAGAACTTGTGCCGTGCCTTAGAAATGAGGGTAAATATTAGCAGAGAAATACTAGGATACAAGTAAAAGCCATGTGACACAAATAGAAGAATATCAATGATCAATGAGTATTAATGATACTCCATTATATGGAATGATATTAGCCAATATGGGCTAATATCAAGCCACATCTTGCTCATCAAGAGAAAGCAAAATTTCCTAAACCATTACTTTAATTAAAGTTACCTGAAATTTAGTTTCTGGAGGGTTCTGGTGGGATTTTTCATTTGGGTGGATTTTTTTTTTTGTTGGTTGGTTGGTTGGTTGGTTGATTAGTAATGGTTTGGTTTTTTTATTCTTACTGCAGCTTCTGCAATGTCCGTAATTTTGATGATCGTCCTTTGAAAATCTGGCACTCTTTTACAGTCCATTTAGTATCAAATGGATATTACACTTTAGACAAAACACACAGGTTAATGTGAAGAGAGGTAGCTCAGTTTAGCAAATGTTTGGTTATGTGCATAACTTGGGGGCTGTGAGTAGTCTAACTTTACTTGCCTTTACTTTTAAGCCTCATACTATGATACACTGCAAAACTTGGGTGACTTTAGTGTTTGCAAAGATACAAGCTTCTTCTGCAATAATAATGTTAGAATTTCTTTATTGAGCTATTCGGTGACCTGTTCCTATAAAACTGAAGCTACCAACCATTTTAAACAGCCTTCCTGAAAGCTCTTTGCATGTATAGTTACTTTTCACAGCAAGAAGAACTTCTGATGCATATGTCACCAATACTTGAAGACATAACTGTCACATGTCAGTGCTGTCACTGTTATAATATTCCTGTGAATATTAAGAGTAATGCAATCTATACAAATCTCTTTGGAAAATAGCTTAGGGCCAAATGTCATTATGTACTAGAGAAAACAAATAGTTGTCTTTCTGCTGGTGCACAGGCTTTGGAACTTGTGCCAGTGTTTGTGCAAAACAATCCTAACCGTGGATGGTATTCCATAGAATTAAAGTTGCTTTAACTGAATGCTTAGCTCAAAGGTAATGAAAACTGTTCTATATTTGACAGGGAATTATATACTGTACATAAAATAACAGTAAAACACCAGTAAACAAACCCTTCTGTTCTTGCTTTTCCTGAAATTGGAAATAAAGCTAAATTGCCCCTTCACTCCAATATCCTTTTTAGAAGCTCTTGAATTTTGCTCACTCAGTGGTATATTGCTGAAATGGCAAACTCTCTTCCAGTAATTTTAGGAAAAGCTATCATCAAGCTGTCAACAGTCTAAATTGAGATTAAAAGTACCAAAGAGAAACCTTCCCTGTTATCAGAGTCCCAAATAAGTACACTTGAATAGGCAGATAACATCTAGAGTGTACAGTATGAGACCACTTATTCCTCCAGGTTTTTGAGTGATTTACAGGGATGAAGTCTTATGTTAAATAGTTAGTGACATTTTTGTTCTTGTCTTACCCAGAACCATTCAACCTAAAGAAAATACATAGTTGTGAACAAATGCCTGTTCTTGGAATTAGTTTCAAATACCCACTGCAGGGTATAAGGAGCTTCTATCTCTCCCTCTGACATGTTATGTGCCCTCAGCTCATATTGGTCATCAGAGAGAAGATTTCCAATACTTTGTAGTCCAGAGTAGATTGAGCTTCATGTTTACAGTTTACCAAAATCAAAGTATTATTCACTCTAGCTGAAGGTGAGAGTTCTGTCTATAGCAATATGTCTCTGAAGAAGAGGTTCCCTGATTTATTATCACTGGTGAGTCAGCAGAGGCAGGATATTCTATATTTTTATTCATATCTGATAAGTAGCATCCTTGCTGTTTAGGCAAACCAGTCTCTATTTAGACATTTGTTTCGATGCATGATGCATATTCATGTTGTGACCTGATTTTTGCTAGGGACAAAAATGGGATTATAACTATGGTCTGACATAGAAATTGGTGGCTGGTCTCCAAAAGCTTAATATACTAATCTACTCAGTCACTTAGCTCTTAACATTTTTATATACTATCAACTAGGAGTCCAATAGCTACAACAAAGAAGATTTTTAAGTTACAGCCTTTAATAAACTATTAGCATGATTAATTTTCATTGTTGTGGATTTCTGATTATCATTCTCAGGTTTGGTCTGGCAATTAAGATTTGAATCAGTATTTAAGCTTTGTCTTTCCCAAAATATTATAGTCCTGTTTTACAGCTTTATCAGATGTTGTAAATCTGTTTTTTAATTCTTCACGATTAATAAAAATATATAAATTTTGAGGATATGATTAATTACAAAGTAAGATTGAGGTGGATTCCTTTGATTGACTTCTGCAGCTTACAAGTCAATATCTCATTAGGGAAAAAACTGCATGGAAAATAGTAATTATTCTCTCAACACTCACTTTAGTAACTTATCATGAGATTCAAGAAATAGTTTATCTTTTGTATTTTTTCTCTTTATTTGCCTTATTTTTGCTATTAGAAATTATCGTGTAACTTTTAGTGAACATTGTCATTTGTGTCTTCTATTAAAACACATCATCTTTTTATGTGTGTTGAAATGGGTAGATTGTAAACACTCCAGAGCAAACTCTATATTTGAAACTGGACATATTACTACCATGATATCAATCTGTATAAGTTAAACTGAATTTTAAAAACTGGTGATGATTCATATTCACCAACACAATCCTTTATTTTCATATCTTCTTCCAGCAATGCAACACTGCTTCTCTATAACTAAAAACCAAGATGGTAAATGTGGCTTGTCTTGGCTTTATATTGTTCTTTCCTTCAACAGAAACATCCAACTGAAGGAAGATTACTTTACTATAAAGTATAGTTTTACAGTCTAATCTTTTTAAAATTGGAATGAGAGGATCTTGAGACTTTTATTATGGAGAAAGATTTGTGTTTCTTCTCTTCTCCCTTAACATTTTGGTATTAAGGTTTCTGACCTAGTCTTCTTGGGTATTTAATTCTTTTATTAGACTCCTGGTGTGGATTTTAAGTGTTTATTATTAATTCTATATACTCATACACTTTTTTTGCATAATAGGCACTATAATTTGTAATGGATCACTTCATTTAGTTCACAGGATGGTGGAAAAGGAAACTATTTTTGTTCTTTTTAGTTTTGAAAAGTATCTAAAGTGTCCTTACATGTAGACTCATTCATATCTTCCTTTATGTACATATCAATCTGTTTCAGCAAGAGGAACATTTTTAGCATTGCCTAACGATTTCCTGATGGTAATTGTTTTAAGTTGTTAGCTGTATGAAAATATTCTTTTAGCAATGATACTTCATTTATGTTGTTGGGTAAACTCTTTTGAGTGCAGCTACCTTGAGGGACTGCAAGCAACCTTAACAAAAAACAACTTAATCCTCCAAGGCTGGTGACTCTGTGCACCTGTAACCCCATCACAGCACTCATCTTGCAGGTGCATCCGCTTTGTATCATCATTGACCTCCACTCAGAATGCTGATAATGTTGGTTTTATCACACAGGCCTCCTGTGATGCTGCTTCTGCCTCTCCAGAGATGCACTATACACCTCTGCCTTCCGGATCCAGAGACCTCACCAATCACAGAGGTATGAACTAAACTTTTATTGGTATGAACTGCTGCAAGGTGATAAGCTTTACTGTAAGGACTTCTCTGTGTTAGTTACTGCTGCATTTCACTTTGCAGAGAACACCATGCCTTTCAAACACTAGATGAGAAAACCATACCTGTCAAGACTACAGATTTTAACTCATATTAAATAGGATTTAAAGGTAGTCCACTGGGAAAGCAAATAAATCTATGGATAATAACATTCAGTGATTTGTGTGTGTGTGAGAGAGAAAAACGTGAAGAGATTAGAGTGCTTAAACATTGCTAAGTAGATGATTACATGCAGCACTGGTAATTTTGAGAGAATTTGTAAACTTTCTAGTATTTGTAAAGAGAGCTTTTTGGCAGTTTAACAATTTAGGTCTATAATTTTGAAATGTTCACACATTTTCATTGCAATAAAAAGGGATTCTTCTCTGTTTTTCAACATTAAAGGCAGATCAGTGTTCAATTTCCTTTTTCATCAATCCTCAGATCTTAGAAAACACCTTAGGCAAATTTTCAAATTCCTTCTGCATACCAATGGAACAAAAAATTCAGGGAACAGGTGGAAAATTGAAGTCAGGAAGAGTACATTCCAAGTTTTTTCACCTCTGTTCAAAAAAAAAAAAGAGAAATTTGTAAAGCTTGGAGTACTTTTTTAGCTTTTAGCCTAAAACAGAGCAATGATCCTCTTATTTATTTTTTGTTATACGTTATTTCTACATTGATAATCTAAATAGTTTGTGTAGAAGCAGGTTTTGTATAGGATCCCAGAGTCAAAGTTAACCTTACATTTATGAATTGATGGTAGCTTATTTTAGTGTGTGTTCAAATTCTACAGCACTACAGAAGATGGAGGCAGCTTTAGTAGATTTTCATATTGCTTGAAACTTTCTGAGAGCATCAGGCAGGCAATGCACCTGAGCAAGGATCTGTGATTCAGGTGGGAAGGATGAGGAAAGCAACAGATTAGATTTTAAGTCATTGCAGCCTATATAACTGTCATTGTACCAGAGCTGAAGATGAATGTGAAGCTACATCGTGGCTTTGGTGTAAATTGATGTGGCATCCTGGAAATCAGATGTCCTGGAAGTGCTGTAGTGCGTTGTGTTTGGACACTGACCTCATGTAGAAACTGATACTTCCTAAGGAGGAAGGACCAACCAAAATCTTAGATTTGAGCACACAGCTGGACTTCAGAGATTAAAATAAAAACAGAAACCCCCCCAAAAACCCTGCAACCCATTGCCCTCCTGCTCTCCCCCACCAGCATAAGTGCCTTTGAATTTCAGATAACCATGTTGGCTTTAAGGTTGGATTTCTAGTGTTGGATTAAGTAGCTATACTCTACTAAGACAATAAATAGAATGACAGAATGTTGTACATCCCTGATGTCTATAAAAATACATAAAAAGTACCATTAAATGCCACGTATTCTCAGATCTTTTTATTTAGATGATGGTGAATTGGAAGTGTGGCTTCATGGCTGATTTTGTTATCTGACTTGACAAAAGAAATGCCAGTAGCATTAAGTATGAAAAGTTGTGTGCCTGCGTTATTGATTGACTTCTCTTGCAGTAAAGCAATTGTGTGGCTCTAGCAGGCATTGCAGATGTGTCCATGTGGGTGTTCATTCAGAACTGGAGCTTACCAGGTTCTAAGCACCACTGGCATTACTAAGATTTGAGAATACCTGCTCTCTTGCAATGAAAGGGGAAAATTATATTCCCCAAATTATGAACTTTTTACCTATAGCTATTCATATAATTCTTTATTACTTGTCTTTACTCTTCTCAGAGATCCTATGCTCTGTATGCTAAATATCCTGAGAATTTCCTTGTGTTTAAGCACAGTTATAAATAAAGTGAATGGAGAAGAGAGTGTCATCCAAAGAAAGGGTAAAATTATCCCTAAAAAGACATTGTTAGCATGATCTGATAAGCTTAAGTAAGTATATACAAATGTATATATATATATTCACAAGGAAATAATTAAGGAAACTTTTCATAATTCCAGGTGTTGGAACAACCAATTCAACAACCTCCTGGCAGGGTCCATTAACTCAATCAACTTCTTTTATACAAAGAAAAATCTCTAACTTCACAAGCCCATAAAAGATTAATTGGAGTCAATAGAAAAACCTCCAAGGAAAGAATGAAATACTTAAACAGGTTCTGAATATCTTCAAGTTTTTTTTCTTCGTTGAGTGCTTTCAGTGTTGTAAAATAGGATTGAGTCAGCTGTTGATATGTAAACATTGGCAGTTTTCAATGCATACTGGAAAGAAGAATGCTGTAAGTTTGTGAGTGTTCTTATTTGTCCCTGGAGAAACTTGTTTATCAGAATCCTAAAGTCTGGCAAATGGTTTGGTGCAGCTGTAAATTGATTTTTGGGTTGAGAGGGGGAAGAGGAGCAAGTTGGATATATTTGATTGTTACAATTATATTACTTAGACATTTCTCACTCTGTTTGCTCTCCCTGTGAAAAATCATAGCTAAAAACGTATAATTATGCATGAGTTACACCGTGTATCTTGTAGGTTTTTTGTTCATGCATACAGCATATAAGAATCTGGTCTTTTTAGATTGACTCCATGTTTTGTACAGTCAATTTCAGGAATGGTAAAAATCTTATTCTCTCTTTCAAAGCCCACAGAAACAGCATATGTCAGTGTGACATAAGCATGGAATGATATGGAATAATCACTGTAAATATTCTATCGAGTGTTATGATGTTTGAGTATGAAAAGAGCAATAAATGTTGGATATGTATTTTGAAGCTTCAGGAGATTTCTCCCCATTTCGGGAAAGTTGTTTTCCCTTGTATTACTTTCTTGCTTAGACTCACTTCTCTAAGTTGAACTTTCACTCAGTCCCACTGTTCATATTTTTCAGCAAAAAATATATTGGCCTTCTATTTAGGTTTTGGGTATCTGACAACAATATGACTTGATTCTTTACGTGATCTAATTGCAGTCCCATTAGGCAAGCCTTCAAAAGTGGTAATTTTATAGCTGGCTGTATTTTTGTTTTTATTCCAAAACAATGATTTCAAACTCCTAAGGGTTTTTTCTTTATCTTTGTTAAACTAGCATTTTGTATTTCATTTTACATGGATTTAAACTCCATTGTATGAAACAGAACTATTTGTAGAGTTCTCTTACCTACTTAAAATGAGTCAGTTTGAAGACACAGCCTCCTGTCATACAAAGCACTTAATTTATTTCTAAATTCCATTACTTGTATTGTGCTAATTTTCAGTTTTTCTGATGAAATAAAATAAATGGGCCTCCCCTTTCTGTCTGCTTGCCCAGATCTACCTTTAAGGAAAAAAAAATCAAACAGAACAGTTACTTATTGTTGTTTTTTAAATAGAAATGGCCATGCTCCCAATACACAAAAGTAATGAAGTGTAGTGCCTTTTAGCAGAAACTTGGTCCAAAAATTTTGGGGTTTATGTAATTTTTTTAGCGGTTTGCATGTATGTCCCAGGTACATTTCTGTTCCTTATTGATAATTTATTAACTAGGTACATATCTCAAAATAGAGCTTTCAATTCTTAACATAGTTGGCATTGATGAAAAAGCAATTTAAAAATCATAATAATGTATTTTTAAAGATAATTTTTTTAAGTGTGGAGAAAGGCTTCCCACCCTTCAAGCCACTCAAATTGTATATTTGTTTTTCATAATGATGTCTTTGGTAAGGAAGTGCCTTTGTTATGTGTAAGTATTCAAAGGCAAATTGCCTTCCAAAAGAACAGTAGTTTCCAGCTGCTGGGGAAAATAGTAGTTTATCATTCTATCTCTTCAGAAGCAATATCACTAAATCATGACTATCATGAAAATCTGTTTTTCCCATATAAAAATATGTGCTGGATGCCCTTTGTATAAACAGTTACTTTATAACATTGTCTGTTACCTGATTTACTTGAAAACATATTAATTTGCCAAAGTGATTTGGTTTCCAGTAACATTTTACAAATTACTCCTCCTTTTCTTGTGCTCTTATTTCTGGGAACAACCAGTGGTAAGTCTGCCCCATAGCTTACTGGTAAAAGGAAGAAGAAGCAGTTTCTATTAAATACTAAGCCTGTATTTATGTAAGTAGTTTTTAGAGCCTTAGCTTGGATTTAGGCCAAGGTTTAATAGTTCCAATCTATTCTGACTGGTAAGAACTTTCTGAACAAATCCACTGTCCTGTTTTGGTGTCTATACAGTTAATTACCCAAGTGTTCTGCTGTATGCAGGCATTGCATTGTCTCATTTTATGTTTGAATGATGAGAGCCCAAATGAATATTTATTCTGCTAATATGTTTGAAGCAACTGACAGATATGTTTTCTTATTTTCTAATCTGATTTGAAAAGTCATAAACTGAATTCAGTGTCAATGTCCAGAAAACCAGGGACAGAATATTTTAAAGCTTCCTATTAATCCTCTGACAGTAATTTTTATAGAGCCTTTTTGAACAAAGGAAAAGAGAGGTTCCTCCTGCTCTCAGTTTCTCTTTTTGTCTACATTTCTAAGCAAGTAAAAGTATGTAGGCATATAATCAGATAGAGAGACACCTGAATTTGATATGTTTCTTCTTTTCTGTGATCATTTTACCATGCTATTGTACTCAGAGAGTGTTTGGCATAGTAATTTTTGCTAATGCCTCTGGAATATCTATACAGAATTCATTCTGATTGATTGTTAGGGTGTACCACGCAGAAAACCAGCCAGTAGCTTTGTAGGAGTTGAGATACAAACTCGATCAAGACAGAAGTGGACTTTAGAATGCACAAAAAGTGTTTAGCCATCCAGTTGTGCTTGAATTCACAATCCAATAGATGTCAAAGGACACCTACTGCTTTCAACAGTTGGTGTTGAAGGAAAAAGGTAGAATTTTTTGGGAGACAGAGAGAGTAGTGTAGTTGCTGTGACATGTGAAGGTCCCAAGCTATCCTCTGAGGATTTACCTGTTGTGCCTCAATTTGCTCAGCTTGCTCACACTTTAAAAAATAAATATTCTTAGGTTCATCTGGAACTAATAATGTATAGCAATCATTCCAGAATTTGGTTTAGACTTCTAGGGTAGTACTTTAAACTATTTGAAGTAAAATTATAAAATTAACACACACCTCTTAATAATAAATGTTAATACCCAAAGTTCTTATTTTTGAAGGCTTTCAACTTCATACACATGCACTGTGAAAAACATGCTGCCTTTAAATCACAGACATAAAAAGAAAAGGAAATTGATTTACATAAAAACTTACTTCCAGAAAGATAAGTATCCTGTTTATATTATCATTGCGGTCTTCTCTGTTGTTGTTATTGACACAGTTGTTAGGTACTCATTGCATTTTCAAGCCAGAGGCTTATTTAGAGTTTGAAATTGATTGCTGGGAAAGTCACAAAGCAATTTATATGGCAGCTTATCATAATTAGTTAGTTTTCTTAGTGTAAACTGCACTTTATGCTTATCAATTGATTTTTTTCTGTGTATCTGCATAAAGCAGCTCATTTTATTCTGTACAATAAGAGAATAATAATAATAAACCAACCCCGTGAGTAGTACTTTATCATTCAGTTAACAAAAGGTGTCTATAATGTATATAAGAAGTATTTGCTTTAATTTGTCTGATAACTAAGAAAAGGATGAATAAGAGAACTGCAAGCAGATGCAGTATATGAAAGCTCTGTATCGGGCAGAGATGCTGTGAATAGTGAGATATGTTCTTTGTTGTTTTACACGAGGTGTCCTTTGAAAATATCATCTTTGCTAAGCTGCAAGATGTTATGTGTCATAGACTGCAGACTTCTTAGGCCAGGATCTTCTCACCATGAGATGAATAACCTTAAAACAAACAAACAAAAAAAGTTCTCAGTAGCATGGAACAGACAAGATCATATTTTCCAGGGGCAGGAATGCTCAAAAATAAGCTGTGACATTTCCTATTAATGCCAGGAAATGTGTCCCAACATTGAGTTGTGCTGTGGTCATGACTTAGCCTCAAGGAGAGTGGGTGGAAATCCTTTTCTTTTGGAACTGTGGGAGAACGCTAAAATATTGAGTCTGTTCTGGGAAAAAAAACCCAAAGAAAACACCAACACACCTCTCCCCAAAAAACCAACAAACAACAAAACAAAACCAAAACCAGACCAAACAAAAAACAAACGAGAAAACCACTCTCCAAAAGAACCATTTGGCTTTTCTCATGAAATGAGAAATTGAGTTTTATTTCCTTGTTTGTTAGCTTGGGAAATGGACATTAATGGAAGGTCAAGAGACATAGGAGAAGCATGGAAAGCAAAGTGATGGTTGAGTATTGATGTGAGAGAATGCTTGGTTAAGAAAGATTTTTGTTTTTCTGTATCAGTGAGTTCCCTTTACTTAAAGTGGTGTGAAGGAAAAAAAAAATCCATTAGAGGTGAATTAGGGTTTTGTAGTCTGGAGGTGTGAGAAGGTAATGTCAGAAGTTTCAAGAATTCTGATTCAAGATGTTTCTGGTGCATCTGAGAGAAAGGCAGACCAGGTCTTTCTTATTCCCATGCTGAGTGGCTCTTGCTTATGCCCACAGACTTACCAAACCTTACACTGGGAGATGAGATGAACAGTACTGACCCATAGCTGTTGCTTCAGTGCTCCAGCTAATGGCATAGCTCTGACTGTGATTTTTCTCTTCCAAGCTGCATTCTAGTTTACTGCCTCCTCAGTATTTCTGATTGGTTTGCGTTTTGGGAAGAAGAATAGGTAGAAGGAATGTAGAAGGAGTGTAGGTGGGAAGAAATGCTAGAAGGCACACTTCCTTAGAGAGGCATACTCCAGTGAAATGCTTCTATCTGATAACAGAAGCCCTATAACAGAATCTGATAACAAAATATTGATATTTGCCCCAAGTCTGCAAATGTGTTAGAAATCTCTCCTGATTGTGTGGATTGCCACACAATCAGAAGTGTTGCCTTTAACAGGAATTGAGACGTCCAGTACACACTCTCAGGCACGTGGTGGGGTTGTTGTGGTGTCCTGGGCAGGGCCAGTAGTTGGACTTGATAATTCTGATGTGTCCCTTCCAACTCAGCATGTTCTATGATTCTGTGTAATCCATTCAGCTCTCAGCTGTGAAGTGGTTTATTGCTGGGCAGTAATGAAAGAACAAGTTAAGGAGAGTCTCATGTAGTACCTCTCCTGAGCCCTAATTTATTTGTTTACTGGAATAGAACCACCACTAATAACTGTACTCTTTTGTGAACTAATTTACCTCACTTGCTCAGTAGAGATAAACTCTGCCAGCATCTGCATGTTTCTCTCCAAAGCACAAAGACTTACCCAAATGTGGAATAAATTGTAGTTGTGACCTTGACTAATATGGTTCAAGAAATAAATTTTCTGGGTCATTGGATTCATATTCTTGTCACATACAGGGTCAACAATTTCTTGCCTGTGTATACAAGGAATGTTGGATTTGAATAAGGATACTGTAGATTACTAAAACTCCAGTATAAAAGTGTATTATCTTTTTGTATATTTACAGTGATGAGAGCAACTAGTCATGTGAAACTATGCTGGGGTGAATGAGGTGGGGATGATATATAAAGTGACTTGCAGTTTTGTGTAAAGTCTTTCTTGGTGGCCAGAAAGTTGATTCAGTTTTAAATGACAACATATTTTCATTTGTGAGCCTTCTCTGTGTTCTGTGGTTTGAAAGCAAACCCAAGGGGTGTGATCAAGCTGACCAGAAGTAGGTTCTAGGAGGATCACTTCCTGGTGTGCTGTGTCTCTGTGGGAATAAAATACTTGTGTTTCTGTGCAAGAAGATTTTAAAAGAGAGAGTAATTAACTGCTTAATCAAATTTAGATTAAAATATTATTAAATATCTAAGATGTTGGGCACAAAATTCCCATTGTGCATCTAATGGGAATTAGGTGTCTAAGACTCAGGCAGCCTTTCCAAATTACTAGCATTTTTTTCAAATATTATAGGGATTTTCATTTTTCTACAGTGCACATTCTCCAGTCTGACTGTTGAAGACCTGACTGTTTTCCACTCTCAGGTTTTTCATTGTAACTTTCCACGTTTGCCAAAGCTAACCTAGCAGTCTAGGCCCAAGTCACCCATAGAAGTGTCAAATCAGAGGGAATATGATTAATGAGGAAAAAAACTGTAACTTCATATTTTTGGGCAGACTAGAGTGTGTCTGATATTTCTCAACATAGCTCATTTTGTCATGCTGGCAATAAGAAACTGTAAGAATGCTTAAGCTCCAAAGCAGCATGACTATAAAATGGCAGAAAAACATAGAACACATTGGCTTCTATAAGTGGAAACTTAGGATCCAAAACCATAAACCTGTCTCAAATCTTCTTTAGATATGCAGGAGAACTAATGATGAAATGTGTCTACAACTGGCAATCAAAAAAATTCTAGTAAATTTGCCACTTGGCCTTATAATCTTTTACATTAAAGAAGTCCAGTCATGAACCACACACAGTATTACAGCTCTTTCAGAGAAACTGGGTTCAACACGGACCAGTACTGTGCAAATACAGTGTCCTCAGAGATCCCCATGTTTAGTTAGCACTCCAGTCTAGCCTATTTTTGCAGGAGTCCTCCAATTTTATCATTCAGGCATTTTTATGGCCTCATTGGAACAAATAAACAAACATCTGGAATCATGTGGTATATTTAATTAAAAAATTTTTGGTTGGCCAGAAATAGTAAAATCATGAAAAATTGCCTGTCTCCAAGCCTAGAAAGGCCAAATGATGAAGCTGTTGGCTACAGACAGTTTTACAATGTATTGAAATTCATAGATATGCACACCTGCTGCAAGTCCCCCCCTTTATTTTGATTCATAACCATTAATGAGTGTTTAGTGCACAGATTGTAGCCCTTGTTTAAATGGGAATTTACTGTTTTTAATAACATATAGACACGTGTTGCTATATTCCATACAGCCTTTACTGTTCTGTAATACATAGACAGGATAAAGCTTTATATTGTTGGTTAAAGAAACAAAAAGGAAAAAATTCTTTGCAGTGCATGTTCTATTTGAATATTCTTTTATATGAGCATGTTTTAATTCCAGAGGCAGTAAATATCTGCCCCATGCTAAGGTTCTGTGTAGCAAATGTTGGAAATGTGAAAGATGGTGTTTTCTCATTAAAATTAGAAACTGTAGTTAAAATGCATATTTTCATTGTTACATTTAATGTGTTTTTTGAGGAAAATTTCAAGAGATTCTTACTTTTGCAGACAAAACTGCTTGCTGTCATCTGAGATGTTACTGTATGGTCACAAAATATTCTATAGACCAGGATTATTATTTATGAAAGCTAGTTTGTCTAATGGCCTGCTACCATTTCAGATGCACAAATGCCTTTGAACATATGGGACATAGAATCTTATTTTTGAGTTTGTACATCTCAGTTTCTAGATAGCTGAGCCCTCTATAGAGAAAAAAGAAAATGGCATACACACAGAAAGGAGTACTGCATCCAAATATTGTCTGCTATTCATCATATTCTCATGATTAAAATAATTAGGCCATTCCATTTTGGGCTGCATTTCTCTGAGGATTTAGACTATTTAGCAGGATAGGATGCTTGTGTGACTTTGGGCACTGTCCTATAGTTGATGTTACTGAACTGAATGAAGAGGACATGAGTGTCAGCAGAACAAGTGCTAATTCCCACATAGCCAACCATGCAGAATCCTGCTTTAAAATTGAGGGGGAGGTGGTAGGGGAAGGGGTAAAATTTCCTTCACAGTCAGAAGGGCAGCCATCTGCATAATAGCAGTGAAACTATTTTATCCCCTTGTGTGTTGCTTCTTTATAGTGTGCACATCTTGCTGTAACATCTACATTTCTTTCAAGCTATGAGCAGCCAAAAAGATTCAATGTATTTTGCATTTCATTGTTCAGTGTGTGCTGTACTAGAAGTGAGTGAAGGTTCTTTTCTTTAATTTTGACTCCAGGAAAGAAAGGGGTAACTTTGTAGGATTTCATTGCATGATCTTATGCAAGACGGGAAAGCTGTCAACATTTTATTGGATATGAATATCTGTATTCATGGTCTAATGATATGTTTGCTGATCAAAGTTCCTTTCAGAGCTCTGAAAGCAAATGATAAGTAGGTTGACAACTTCCCTTTTTTCCTGTTTTGTGATACTTTTGTGGTCTGTTAGTAACCTTATTGTTAGAAAAGTAAATGATAGGAAGCACCATGACATCCTTCATTAGCTTTGTATGCCCTTAAGCAGAGAGATCACACCTGGGGAGAAGAAAGGGAGGAGACAGAGAGGTAAACAATAAGTATAAACAAGTGCAATTGTTTTGTGTCCCTTACCAAACAGAGGATGGCTGATCCCTTTTTTGTTGATCTTCATTGTGCCTTTTACATTTTGAGATATTTTGAAAGTTGTTTCTATTTACACAGAATGAATTTCTTTTACTGTGTGATTGACAGCACTGATATGTTTTGTAAGACCCTTTTAAGAAAGCTTGTCTTTGACTCTAAAGTGCCTAGTAAACCCAGGCAACCACCTGAAAGACCCCCCACCTGTGGCTGCATAAAACTGAAATACAGAATGGAAAATAACCTATTGAGTATGCACTTTCCCACCCACTGAGAGCAAAATGCAATCCAGTGCAATTTTAGTACTTGCGTGCCACTGGGGAAAATAGAGTCCTAAAATCACATAGTGAAGCACTGGAAAAATTCAGTGACTTTGTGCTAAGCGTTATGTTATAAAAGCTAGGGAACCGTAAGCTTTGCTTCTCAAGTGAGACAGATTTGTATTGCAGTTCTGTTAGAATGCCTACCAATTGTAATGATGATATTTAGCACACTAGGCTGAAAAAATATAAGGCTAGTGAATATGAATTTTTTCACTGGAATGCTATATAGAGGGGTTGCAAGCAACCTTGTGATGTCTACTTAAAGACCAAAGAAGACTGCAGTCTCTGAATTTGTTTTCTTTTACTCATTGTCAGGCCACATACAGAGATATAGAAAGAGCACTTGGCCCAGGTTAGCTCTTTCAAAACCATTTGTAGTACTATACATGGCTTCTCACAAATAACAGATAAATAAATTCGTGTTCATGTCTTGCCTAAGTGGAGTTAAAATGTGTGTACCAAAATTACAAGGCTGCCATGCCAAAATGCTGGATTTCCCCACACTAATTTAGCTTCCTCTGTACCAGCTACTGCAGTAGAGGCAACTGTAGTAGCTTTAGCATTGTATTTAATCAGATGTGCTTAGAAAAATGGTATCTCTCCTCTCTCTACCTTTTCCTCATAGGAGTGAGGCTAGTATTTTTGCTGAACTGTGAGTGGGAACAGTCTCAATAGTAAATTTTGTTTCTGTGAATAAAAGGAGTGGGTTCAACAGGAATAATTCCCGAGGGAAGAGCTGGAATCAACTAAAAGGTTAGCAAAAAACAACCCCACCAAATCAACCAAATGCACCCTACCACTCCTCCCAAATCCACCTAATTAATTAACTTGGGAGATTGTTTCCTTCTTAAAGGCAGTGAATGATGGATTTCATGAGGGGAGAAAAGAGAGTAACTTTAAAATAAATAGATTAAATATAAGCTATTAGATCATTCAGAAGCAATTTGGTGCGTCAAATGCCAACTATTACTGATGTAAAGTAAATGATACGCCAAGAAAAAATACCAGGTGAAATTACAGTAAGGTAAAAAGGAAATATGTAGACATCCACTCAGCTGATAATTGAGGATGTAAAGTTTGCCTCTGCCTTGTAATCTGATGCTAGATAACAATGGCAGCAGAAATCTTGGAGGGTAGCTAAAAGAGTCCCTTTCCTGTTAATCATTGCAGTGCTTTCTTTTCACTATTGTTCCACTCTGTCAATATAAAAAGTAATTCTTTTACCAAGGTGAGTTTAATAATAAAGTGAAAGAAAAGCTGTCAGCTAAATTATTTTTTTGTGTAGAAAAATCTGTTTGTTATAAAGGATTATAATGGCTTTATTCAGAAGAGAATGAGACGAATTAGAACATCATGAAAGCATTATGAGAAGAATTAGAACATCAGGAGATGCTACAAAGCAGAGGATGTTTGAAATATTGTTAATACCTGTAAATTCTCTTATCCTGCCAACTCATACATGCTTTTTTTTTTCTCCCCTCGGCATGTTTAGGAGAGATAGCCCCTCAGATGAAATTTCTGGATGAAATGAACTGGTTAAAATATATTGCAAGATTTGTAGATGGCATTCATTTAGGAGACAGGGGAACCATAATTCAGGAATTCAGGCAGAAGTTGTTCCCACAAGAAGCTAAAATATGGATAGCAGTTTAGTAAATAAAGAAAAAAAAACTGCAAAGAGCAGGTGTGCTTTGAAGAGTACAAAGAAAATTTGAAAGAGTTCTAGTAGTGACTTGGCCACTGAGAATAGGTGCCAACTTGCTGAGGCTGATATGGTAGCGGGGAATACGCTGAGTGGGAGACCTGTGTAAGAAAAGGAATTTTTCTTTCACAAGTGCTTGTAACAATATTTCCCTGACAGATTAATCTTTAGGATCTAAAATCATACTTTGTGAGTGTACCACCTAAAGGAGCTACTGTGTTTTACCAGGGAGTCGCGTCTTACTCTGTTGTTCTGGTTTTCACTACCACAGGCAGGAAAGGTCTAGCATTAATGCTGCTGCTGTGAAGTTCTGGAGGTTGTTCAGGATTTGTATGTGAAAGTCCAAATGTAGAACCATTCTTTGGTTTCTAAGTTAGCTAAAAAGTTGTACATTATTTCAATCTCGCTTAGAGATTTTGGGAAGGCAAATGGCATCCGATTCTTAAAATAGGTCTTGCCCAGCTTTAAAAATCTATGTAACTATTTTAGCTTATGTAATATGGGTTGTCTAAAATTCAAACAGAATTATTCTGGTAACACTGAATCTTAACGGGACCTGCTTCAGAAAGCACTTTTAAATAAATGAAGTTTTTGAAATGTGAAGTTCAAACTAACTTTACCCTTCATGGGAAGTATTTTATAAGTATGGTGATGGAGCAAAGAGTGAAATGAAAAGCAAAAACCAAAATATGGATGGTTGAGCTAACATTTATACTCTTTTAAGTAAAAGAACTAGCACATTTATTACCTGAAGTTTTTACTTTTCTTATTGATTTTTCTTCAGAGGTTTGGAAGATTTTTCTAAACTTTAAAGTAAAACTATTTAATACCAGTTTGTAAGTATTTTGAACTACCCTAATTTATGTATTTTCAGATAAATCTAATTTTTTTCCCAAATGCTATTATATTATTTCCTAATAAAAAAGACATCTGACTTTTATTTTTTGTCCATTCCTAGATTTCATGAGCTTAATAGAAAAGATTTTTCAATCAGTCTAGGGAATGGTTTCTCTGATCTGTAGGTTAGACATACTGTGTTGGAAACAAATATGTTAGTACAAGAGGGGAATCTCTAGGTAATTTCTCCCCCTGGCTGTAGTTAAACCTGCACAGATTATGGGGAGGAAATCCATGCACATGCTAGACATGTCTATGCTTTAAAACAACTACCTGCAGGTGTTTTAGCCATGCACATGTGGCTGGATATATGATGAGGCTTTTCAGATTTTCAGCCAAGTCTTCACTTGTAGGGTAATGAAATGTTGAGGGCGAGGGGAAACAAGATACATGTACATGTAGAGGTTATGATGTCATATGTGGTGAGTTATTGCTGTGTTGATACTTCTCATAAATTCATTCCAAATCAATTGCTGAGCAGTATTTGTGTACAATATATTTAAAATCTTTGAGAGGTTGTGTGTATGCATATATGTAATATACTCTCTGTATTAGCCAGCTATTGTCTGTTGAGCTGAGGGAAACCCCTTCAGTCCTATAGAGCCTCCCTGCCTGCTCACTAAGCTACAGCTCTAGTCCTTATTACTAAGCTCAAGCATCTTGGAAGCAAATTTAAGTCAGTGTAAAAGTATGTAAAATTCCCTCTCCTATAGGCAAAACATGTAAACTGGGCAGAGATTTTTTTGAGCACCACAGGTAGACAATATGTCAGTTTTGTACCACATTGTAAAGTGTAACCCCAAGAAGTTTAAAAGTTTGTTGACGGTACATTAGGAGAGTAACTCAGAAAGAGAATTGTTTCTTCCTAAGTATGAACTTTTCCTGTAGTGCCAAGTTATAAATGCTACAATGCCTTCATCCAAATATCGATTTTTGTGTATTTTTGTTTGCCAAACTGTACGTGGCAACTAACTAAATGGAAGCTTATGGGTGAATTCTATCCAAGACATATGCAAACTTTCTGCTACTCTTTTAAAGTAGCTTAAATGTTTTGATTGATTATCACCAGTACTTCTATTCTGGTGGTTCCTGATTTGAAAATAGACTTCGAGATGCTTAAGAACAGCTTGATGAGATTTAACCTCTCTAATGAGAGCTTGATAGATAACATGTTTAAATTAAAAGGGGAAGGGGGGCAGTGTGAAATAGATCATGTTGTAATTTCAGTAATCAAATGCACAGAAATATGTCATTGAAAAGATACTTAAGAATCTTAAATCTTAGGGTGGCTGTCAGATTTCTTTTAGTCTATGAACAATGACAATCATAATTTGACAATGAAATACGGTCAGAGCTTCTGTCTCCTTGACAATCACTCCAATATTTAGACAAAAAGTGCACTCTCCCAGATTTCATTAGTCAGATCACGCTTTTACCTTTTCCCTCATGTAACTCTAATACCCTGTGAGAAGCCTAGACAAGCAGAATTGAGTGTTATCTCTTACAAACATGAAAGAAATTACATCTGAGTATGTAAAGCCAGAGGAACTGTAAAGACAATCATGCAGGTTGCTTGTATAACCCAGGAAATAATAGGGTTGCATTTGATGAGTTTGGGTGTGCTTTTGAGCAATTACAGAACATTCTCTAACTGACTTAAAGCCTCCTCCTACATTTTCTATGCTTGTTGCATAGTTGAATGAAGTTTTTTAAGCTAGTTTTTTTCATATATTGTTGCCTTGATGCTTAATACATAACAAACAAACAACCAGGAGTGCTGGCAAAGGCTTGAAGGGCTGCTTTGGACAGCAAGCCAGAGGGAGTGAAGATATTCTGATTAACAAAGCAATTTGCATTTATGAACTATCTTTTATATAGAGTGTCTCTGGGCACTTACAATGCAATAATCTTTGGAGCTTGGCTAAGCAAGTGAATAAGCTTGAAAGAATGGGAATTTTGAAAGCAGGGAAGGAAGAGAGCTTGATCTAATGTCATAAGGCAGGGATCTTTAGAGCCTTGGGGCACAATTAACAAAGGGTCTGGCACCTGCCGTCTCCAGTATATTTGTATTTATTTAGAGAAAGATTTAGTAATTCTGCTCATGGGATGTGTTTCCTTTTCTTGACTTCAACCCATGGTGGATCAGAATCTATCTGAATGTTTGTGGAAATAACGTGTCATATGCATTCTCTACTCAGGTGACCATAATAAGCAAGAGTTACTTATTGAAGCTCATGACAGAATTGCCTTTTTTTATGTTGTTGTGTTGTGTCCCTTCTCCCCACCTTTTTTCCCCTCTGTTTAACATCAGAAAGATGGTTCTAAGAGGGAGAAAAAAAACCAAAGGAATTTATGCTACTTTTACAGCAGCATTATTGTGGACCTTACCAAATTTATCCTTATTTATATATTTTTATCGTGCTACTTATGTAAATGACATGTTTACTGAAAAGCCAATGTTTCTTACTGAAACACAGGAAAGATTTTAATGAAATATATACTGCTTTGGGGAACAGTTGAGGATACTCCTATTTCCCTTACTGTCCTTGAGGATGTTATGCTTTCTCCTTATAGATGTATAAACAAGAACATTTTTCCTCTTACACCTGTATTGTCACCTTGAGAATGCCTAAGTCTTTTGTCAAGCATTTGTGTAGCAAATGCCCATTCATGACCCAATGCATTTACTTCATTAAATGGACAAGATATGCAGTGAATAAAAGAAAATAGTGTTTTCCTTACTTTTATATTTGATAAGGTAAGGCAGAAAGCATTGTGTACAGTGGTTAAGGCAAAATGTCAATGGAACTGTATGGTTTTAGGTATCCTAGTTCTTGGACCACAGATTTAATAACTAGAGCACCCCACTTAATGAAAATACTCATATCAGAGGCCTACATGCTTCCTAGGGAATTTTAATGATGTGTCCTTTATTACTGCTATGTACAAAGCGCTTGTTTTCATGATATCAAATGTTAGTTCTCTTGCCTGGATCATTCTGACTTGCCCATGTCACTTATCTTCTATTTTTGCAATCTGTCAATGTATTTGTGTATCTCTTAAGACTTCCCGTAAGAAGATTTCCCATAGTTGAACATGGTCAGAAGTACTGTATAGTCATTGAAGCCTGTGTAGTTCAATACAAAGGTGGTAATCCTAATGAATAAATCTTGTGAAGGATAAAATAAAAAAAAAAGGTGAGGGGAGATCTAGATGGGCAGCTAAGGATTAACAGTGCAGAGCATCTGACATCATCATCTTCCTGAACATATCAAGGAGCCTTCAAGGCAGATAAACTACAATTTTCAAAGTAGCCTATAGAGATTAGTTTGTTCTAAATCATAAAGATCTTTGTAGGAGAATCTCATCTGTAGTGGATTGTTGGGTTGTTTTGTTTTTTAGTGATGTACAATTTGCGTTTTAATAAATTATTTTCATTTGCATATGTGATATAGTGTAATTAAAAATACTTTTATTTTACTAAAGGGTCCTTTTTTTTTTTGAAACAGCCTTTCTTTTTAGCAACTAGAAAACACAAGTTTCAGGAAAGGAGCAATACTTTGTCATCAAATCCACTATTTTCTAAAGGTATTGTAAAGATAGTAGCAGCAGCCCAGCTAAGCCTTAATGGGTAGAGGAGTAGTAAATCAAGAGCTTTTTCATCAAAGCACAAGTTTTTTCCTGTCCAGTAAGCCCAAAAATCACAAATTAGTTTTCTGAATTGTCCACAAAAATAATTAAGTGTTATGACATCACTTCTGATGCTGTGTCATTTCTTTCCTGAAACCGATGCTATTATGTCTATAAACTATTATAGCATAACAGCTGTTTATCAAAATATTCATGAAAATTTTCTGTGACAGGAGAAATGGGCATGCTTGTAATACTGTTTCCATGGAAAAAGATGCATGGGCTTAGATTTAGTCAAAATTATGGCATACTGTTTTAAACTTGACAGAACTAGTTCAGCACATAATCCATAATAAAATAGGAGTGGTGGTATTTAAACACTAATTCAGTGCATATCAGTTTGTATGCAAAAACTCCAACATATTGCAAAACAGGTTTCTTAGTAAATGCTACCAAAGCCTATGGCATGTATCCCAGTCCTGGGATATGAGTCTTTATCTGTTCTCCAAGCTGTGGTTCCATGGTTTGCTCTCTCTGCCCAGTATAACAGCTAGTGGATGTTACATGCATTTTTGATTGATGAGGTATTGAGGAGGATTTGGAAATCTGAAAAACCATATTATTATAAAGATTACAGAACAGTGGGAAATGGAGCCAGGAATGTACCTATAATTTAGGGTAAAGAGTAATAATGAGCGCCCATAAAAATAAATAACCATGATGTTAAATAGACTGCAGATCATTTGCACCTTGAGGCTTTTCTCAGATTTTGTGCCAGTAAAGAAATGTGGTAATAAGCCCTCGTGTTTTTAGCCAAAAAAGTTTCTTATGTACAAATTTTATTTAAGTAATTTGAATAATGCCAGAAATATTAAGGAGCGTGTAGAGGACAAGAGGAGGAAGATGAAGGCAGAACCATAAAAAGTCTGCACTATTTGGAAGAAGTACCTTACGTTTAAATTGTTCTTGATCACATTTTATTTTTCTATTCCTTCTGACTCTTTCATAGGTGATAATGCCATTCTGAAATCTTTTCTGAAATTGTAATTATTTCAGTTCTGTTCAGTAAGAAATCCTTTTTGATCCTTGTAGTCATGCAAAATGAAGTTATGTGATTGGTGGCCAATCCTTATAATGAGCTTGAAGGTTCTCTCTTAGTTTGTCCTCCTCAGTCAAAAATAAAAATACTTTGTGTCTTTCTTCATTTAGAGACATGTTATTGCATGTAGATTCTAGGACTACAGAGTGGAGGTTGTGTTTTCCTATACCTGAAGGTGTAAGATGAATTTTCATGGTTGAGAAATTGAAAGCTTCCTACTTGTTGCTTCTGCTTTATCACAGAATAGTTTTTCAGATAAAAGTTACCACACTACTGATTTTTAAATAATGCTCATCCATGTAAATATTTATTCATAGCCCAAGTTGTAATCAGATTTGTTTATATTTGTGATAATCAACACTGGAACCGCATTTTTCAGCTTCCTTTCTTTTCCTTCTTGAAGTCACACAGAAATTGTTAATTATGTGCTTAAAGTTGCAGATCAGTGATTTCCATCTTACAGATTGTAGAGATTCAGGCAGTTTACAAATCAGTTGTCATACTGTTGTGTAAGAATTTTTGTGGATATCTTTCGTCTCTGACTAAATTTATTGAGACACAGTTAAAGGAGATATGGAAAGCAACAGATTTTTGGTAAAATTTTGTTAGTTCAGTGAAAGGTGGAATGGTCAACAACTTTCCCCATACTTCAAGTTCCCAAAGCAAAAAGGAAATTTATACTCTCATTGAGATATAAACTAGTTTATTTTCAGTCATTTGTCTGAGAAGTTGATGTTCAGCATAATAATTCATCAAACATTTTTTGTGAAGTATATCTGGCAAGGCTTCCTGGCATCAGCCTTTGAATTTCTGAGTTCTTGCATCCTCTGGGAAGAGAGTGACTCTCTCTTCTTATTGCACATCTGGAAGGAATGTTGCTGCCTTTTTGTTTCATCGGGGAGAGATTGTTAGGATAACAATTTAACCTCTCTAAACTTTTTGCTAGTATCTTCAGATTTTTCAATATGAAAGCGGTAAAATGCTATGATTTATAAAATATATTCATATTGCAGTTTCTAATTGTAAACCGTAAAATAATAATTATTGCATAAGAATAACAATGGGGAGCATAAAAATAGAAAGAAAGGTTTATTAAATTTCATAATTAAGTTAAAGGTTTCTAACTATATTAGTACTTTACTGGGCCTTTCACGAGGAATGAGAGGCTAAGTTTTGTGGATATGTGTATTTGCGATGTGTCTTATCTGTATTTTCTTAGTTAATCTAATCAGGCACTCTGGTTAAACAAAACATAGATAACTATTTCTGTTGTATTTAATTGTCCTTTTTGATGATCTAGAAATCTTAGTAACACTAAGAATTTTAATTGTGATGTAAGATTTTTTAGCAGTGAGTTTATATTAGGAAAAATTTCCACCTAGTATTCAACTCTACAGCCTTGTCTGAATGACATGCAACTTAATTCTTAGTTGCAAAAATAGTCATGAAAGTTTATGCTTAATTATCTAAATTATTTATTTCAATTTACTAATGTAAACATCGTTATTTAAAAGCTGACCCTCATATTGTGAATAATTTTTTTATTTAATAGGAACAATTACATTACTTGCCCTAATTCAGCAAAACGTCTGAACTGTCACTTAAATTCCATTATGTGCTTTTGTCTTTTGCTGAATATGGATGATTTTAAGCATATGCCTAAAAGACTTATTGAATGAGAGACTCTTGGAACAGGGGTTAATGCTGTTTGCAAGCTTTATGTTACTAAAACTCTAGAAAAGATTGAATTCGGTTTAATATTTCAATGAAAAATGGTATAAGGCATAATGCCAACAGGAGATGCATTAATAATCCATAAACCTGTGGTAGCCAACTAATTTGGGACATTATAGGAAATCTTGGCTTTATGCTGTGAATATTTCTAACATGAGTTTCCATCAATAAGTGCAGGAAATACTAAACTGAGTTATTAATCTTCAAGGAAGAAACTAAAATTTAGAGAGATCTGATTTCTGTTCAGGAAGAACTTTTCTTTTAGGCATTAAATTTTAATTCAGTATATTTAAAAAAGAAAAAAGAGCTCTATATTTTTACTGTGGACTCCTGTGGAATGTTTTCACATTAATAATTAGTGGCAGAATGTCAGTAATCTTTCATTAGAGAGAGTCTTTTTCCGTCTGTTTCTGATTCCATCTCCCACATCTCTCCATTCCTGACTGGAAACCTTTGCATAATGATTGAATATGTATTTGATTCTACAACTAATTGTAAGTATCATGATGTATGTACACACTGTATTATCAGTCCTCCTGCTTGCCTCTGCACTACCATAATTAAGTGGTCTATGACACAAGGAATTGTACAACTGAAAGTTCAACATTTTAAACAATATGCTGAGAAGCAGAATCCATAAATCAATCAGAAGAGTAGCAGACAGTTACTATCTCACAAAGTTCACTGTCCTTGGCAGATACGTTTCCTTCCTTGTGGCTTGCCAGGAGTGTTGTATATTGCCTGCTAAAATTTGGATGTGATAAAGTATCTCCTGTGACTGGTATTTCTTTTTAAATGAATACAATAAGATTTGAGAGGATGATGATGATATATGATTTAAAAATTTACTCCAATTTTTTTTTAATTTTACCTTGTTATTTGAAGGGATTTTCCTATGTTCCCCTTTCTCGGAAAAATTCCACAATACTGGTGAGTTGTCATATCAACAACTTTACCATGTTCTATATCCGTTCTGGAATATTCAGATAATTCATGTTATCCCACCTGTAGTTTTGTATGCTATTATTATTTCCATAGCATGTAGTTATCTTGGTTATCTATCTGCATGAAGATGCTGTGGCCTTACTAAGATGAACCTTAATGTAGCCCTTAGACTATAAGGGATGAATATCTTCAATAAACATGTTTGAAGTCATAAAATTTATCTATGGTTTCACATTCCTTCTTCTTGTAATCTATGAAACAGAATGAATGTTTCCTCCCATTATTCCATTTAAGTCAATTAGTGTGTTCCAACAGAACTGCATTTTTTTCGTCTGTCTTTGTTAGACCAGAGCTTAATGCTTGTGTGTCATCACTTTGGACTCAGACACTGTATCCTGCATTTTCCCTATCTGTTTCAAATGACAATTTTTTTCATTTAGGAAGATTTGGAAACAACACCACTGTGATATGCAGTGTGATCCAACTTTGGTCAGAAACTGTCCATATGGAAATGGGCCATTAGGCTACCCTTCTGAGACTTGCATTCCCTTAGTCTTTCTCTGAACATTTTACCTGAGCTGAATCATCTGAACTGACTTTTGAAGAACTTAATAATTCTGTGTTCAAGATTGGTTTCTGTCAGTGTGTCAATATGAAGATTATAGACAATATATGGACTTTTTTTAAAAAAACATAACATGAATAGTTGTATTATAGTTCTTTTAGACAGCAACTTCTTACACATCAACTTGATCACTATGAATTCCATTACTGCTGCTCTTTTACTAGAGACTAACTAATATTTTAACTCTACTCTACATCATGGCATGTGGCAGATTTTCAGAAAACACTACATCATTTGGTAGAAATGTGATCTGTGTGGAAGCTTAGTAGAAGCTTGCTGATCGGAAACATGGATTAGAGTGAAAACTGATGATTTTACAAAATGTTCCTATATGGTTTTATTAATTTCATCCTTGGGCTTTCCTCTTGCAATAGCAAAAGTTTTCTTTTAGTGAATTCTATAGTGCTAATCTCCTTGGAATTTAGAGTTTATCACACCCCAAGTAGATATTAAGTGTGACATTCCAGAGCAGATTATCACCTTCTATCATCTAGCTAAGCAGGAACTATGACTAGCAGTTTTCTTTTGCAAGAAAGAAGGCAGAGATGAGGCATCTGTAGTTTCGTTTTATACTGCAACCATCACCACTAGAAAGCGAGGAGGAACTTTCTATGCTTTCATTCGTACAAGAAACGAATGGGAAAAGTGTGATTAAGGATCATGTTTATTATTAGTTTTTTATGGTTTTGATCTGCATATAAATTGTCAAAGAAATATTATACCCTTCCCTGCTTGATCTGAAATAGATAGCAGCATCTGGGATAAAGATAGAGTGATGCATTCCAATGGGAATGTGATAGTGCTTATATTATGAAGCTTATAGAGTGCTGTGGTTTCCAGCAGGGGTACCCATACGATGCCTCCAGCCATATGTGGCCTGCTAGACCAATTTGTCCATCCTCTGTTCTGTTTCTGGCTGCTCCCTTTCTCAGGAGCCCCTCCAACGCTGGCATGGAGTGTGCTGTAGCCGGAATTCTTCTGGCAGTGACAGCCTGTTCCTGGCTAGTCTTTTTCCCGTGAGCCCTTCATGAATGGGCCAAGACTTTGCTCTGTAAATGTGCTATAAAATTAACACTTAAAGTCTGGACCTACTGCTTATGTACAGATCAATTTACCGTACTGTGTATGTGCTGTGGAACAGAGAACTTGATCAAGCTAGAGCAAAATGCTGCTGCAGAAAAGCTGGATACTTGAGTACTCTTGGTTTAGGAAGTGAATGAAAACTGAACTTTTTCTAGGATTATATTTGTTGTCCTCATTTTCTATTTTAAAAATGAAAATTCTAATGTAGTGTTTGTAATTTTCAAAACTGTTAAGTTTTAATTGTAGTATATTAAATACAAGGTTCAGTGGCATTAAAAATGCAAAGAATGAAGATTTAAAACAATCAAAGTAATAAACAGTAAAAATTGAATTAGGAATAAAATTTTTAAAATTTATATGAAACTTTATGACCTGTTATCTTGTTAGCATTTTCTTGGAAAAATTCCAAGATTACAATTCAAACTTCTGAAGGGAGCTTTCTCAATCTTGAAAATACCCTGGGTATATAAAAACTTTATCATATCAAGGCAACATTTGAATCAAGAGAAAAGTTCTTGACTTTTTTCTGGTACTTTTACATTATTATCACAGTAAAAAAAAAAAAGTTCTATATTTCACTAATAATTTTTCCCACTTTTCAGCAATGATGCCTATAAAAGATGCAACATATCGAACATTTAATAAAATATTCAAAAGTCTACCTAAAAGTCTAACACAGTGTCTTGGTTTCAGCTGGGATAGAGTTAATTTTCTTCCTAATAGCTGGTACAGTGCAGTGTTTTGGATTTAGTATAAGAATAATGTTGATAACACAGTGATGTTTTAGTTGTTGCTAAGTGGTGCTTACTCTAAGTCAAGGACTGTTCAGTTTCCCCTACTCTGCCACCGAGCAGGTGTACGAGAAGCTGGGAGGGAGCACAGCCAGGACAGCTGACCTGAACTGACCAAAGGAATATTCCATACCATGGATGTCCTACTCAATGTATAAACAGGGGAGGGGTTGGCTGAGAGGGGCCAATCACTGCTGGAGGACTGGCTGGGCATCAGTCCAGAGTTTTTATTCCTCTCTCCTTTTCATTACTATTATTATTATATTTGACTTTGTTTCAATTAGTAAACTGTTTTTATCTCTACCCTTAAGATTTACCTTTATTTTACTCTGATTCTCCTTCCCATCCCACAAAGGGGACGGAGGGAGGGAGTGCCCGTGGTACTTAATTGCTGGCTGGGGTTAAACCACAACATGTAGTTTGGATACTAAAAGTTAGACTGGATTCTGAAGCAAATGAAAAAGCACAAGTCTTTACAATAAGATAAAAATGTAAATTTTATAAAAGAGCATCAATACAAACATTGATCTCCTGTCTCTTTATATCTTGGTAATTGCTGAGGAAAAAGTGTCTTGCCATTTGGATTAAGCTTTCACGGGCATGCTGTAATCACTGTAAGAGGGTAACGACTTAATCTCCCTAAGGAGTTATCCCATTGTAGTTTTCCGAGAGATGTTAGGTATTTACCCACATGGCATACACCATGAAATTTAAATTGAGCAATGAAAGAGATGTGATTCAATTCTCTACTACCTTCTGCTGGATGCAATTCCCAGAACAACAGTACACGCAAAGCAAGAAGTAAGATAATATCACAATTTGACTAAGTTATGTGCTTCCTGCTAGAATGCTTGTATGTCAATTGGATGAACAAGAATTGAGTGTGAATTGCATGTTGAATTCTTCAATTGGATCCAAAGGAAAGTAGAAACAAATGATGGGAAGATGAATGGATCATCTTGTGAAATCCCAGATACTGCCTAAATTTTCTGTGCTCCTGTGCTTTTCCATATACCTATTTCGCTATTTCTGTATGCCAAAGTAGTGCAAAATACACTTTTTAATTATGGGTCCCTTGGATTTGCCTCAAAACCTTTTGTTTTTATAGTGTTTGCTTAGTCCAGTCCTGTAGCTCTCGCTCTGTTTGTCTCTGCCAGACCCCATACTAATTTCATCACTTTTATCACTTGACATCCTAATCCTTAATGCAAGATTTGAGTGATGCTACGAGCCTCTTATGATTTCTGTTGATGATGGGGAACATTATTTGTGAGGACACAGAAAAACTAAACAGCTAAAAATAGTATTAATCTTGAAAACAATGCAGGCTAAAATTTTAGGAAAAGGTGAATGTTATAAATAGATTCACAGAGACCACCCTAGAAAGTATATGTTTGTGTCATGACATTCCCCAGTATGTGTAAGAGTGAATAGTAAAATTAGAAGTTTACTATATAGGTAGGACGGGAAAATAAAAGCATAAAAGCAGTTGGGGATTGGAGATGTGTAACCCTTATTTTACTATCCATAAGTGGAGATGTGAATGTTGTAATAACTGGAGTAACTTGTTTGAAAAACAACTATAGTCAGTTAGGAGTTCAATATATTTTAATGAAAATGGTTAGATGCCTAGGAAAACTGCCTTTGCACAAATAGAAGAGTTAAATAAAAGATACCTGTTTTGTCTTTGCTGACTAACAAGAAGAGTGTTGGTTGGATGGGAGGCAATGCATTTGTGAGTAATTAAGTACTGTATATATAAACAAGAGCATAGAAGAATCACCCACATCTTTTAGTACTGATGAATAGCTGAACAGTAGAATGGAATGAGAAAAATAAAACTAATATCCAGAAACAGATGGGGAATAAGTTAAAAAAGAAAATAATGCAGGGCCTAGCAGACAGAACTCTTGAAGAAAAGTGAAAATAATGTGTATCACTGGCCAAAAAAGAATCTACAACTGTGTAATGAAAGGAGACAGAATTATCACTGGGATGATTTTCTGTGGTATCTAGAATGAGGAAATGGAAAGAAATCGAGTGATGTAAAAGCAGAAGCTGAGTACTGGGAAAACTGCAGTGTTATTACCTGGAGAAAACCCTTCAAATTTAGTTACAGAACCTTTACATTGAAATGGGCTTTAGAAATCAAAGGTCAATACGTAAGGAGAGGGAATTCAGGGCTGACCACTTAAATACCTGAGACATTACAGAGAGAAGTTTTGAGAAATTACTTGTAGGTGCTATCTTGTTTGGCTAAATGGGGAAAAGGAACAGGAATACCTTTTCCAATCCATAGAAATGCAATAGCAGTTGGTGAAAATGTTGAAAGATAACAGATTTTTTTCACCTTTACTACAATTTATCAAACCTTTACCAAATTATTTTTGCTTTTAAAAACTTTAATTGAAAGTTCTCTCTGCTTCGTTAAGGTGTGTTTGATATTTTTAAGTGTCATAAATTGGTTTGAGTGGAAGGTTCAGTACTTGCCTTCTTATATTAGAAAAATTAGCATGAGAAAATTAATACAAATTTTATACCTACCTTAAGCATTCTGTGATTCTGATTATTTTTTGCCATAACCCTTTGGATTTTCCATTCTATTTTAATTTTCTCTTAATAACCATGAAACACTGACAAAATATGAATTGAGTTACCAAAGGATGTCATAATTTCTAGCACACCTATTTCAAGTTTTCTGCTTTGTCTGGATGAAGATGAAATTATAGAGATTAAAAACAAACAAAAAAACCCAAACAAATCCTGACTAAAACCAAACAGCAAAAGGCTTCTTTGGAAAAGTCAGGACCTCTAGATGCACATCAACAAACTAATCTAAGCTGTATATCTGGTAAAATGCAGTAAAAAAATGTAAATATATATAATTTTAATGTCTCTTTCTGTATTTTGAACATCTGAGTTCTATTCGACTGTTGCCAGTGTGCTTTCAGCTGTGCCAAAACTGAGCAGATCCGTGTTTCCTTTGTAACATCAAAACGAAGACATTTATCATTAAGATTTATCATGGTACAGCCTGCCAGATGGTTTGGTATTTTAAAGGTGAACTATTTGTGTCTTGTTTAGCTCATGTTATCTTTTAGTTAAAGAAAACTGTATCAGCTGCTCACTGTAAAGGTTTGAGGTTTTTGCTTCTCCTTTTTAGTAACGCAAAAAAACATTAATGTAATAACCGATGTGGCATAGACTGTCATTTTAGAAAGGAAACCAAGTCATAAGCAATTCTACTGATTGCATTACAATTATAATGTGACCTCCTGTTGCTTTACATTGAAGCACCATTCATTTCAGACACATGCTGATAAACAACATGCACAATAAATGACCCTTTAGAAGGGGCAATTGCAAGACTCAAGTTTGGAATTTTTGCTCATACCAAAGGCATTTCTTTTGCCAAGTCTGTAGTATTAGGCCAGAAGGAATGCATTTTATTTTACAGAGACCAGACTTACTGGGAACAGAGCCTTGTGAGCTTTGAAATTCTTTCATTCAAATTGTATTCAGATTTCAAGTCATTATCAATTACGATATAGACTAGCCAGTGTAAGGCACTGAGGAGACAAATCAAAGTCTAGACTCCTGTCTATCTTCTTACTTAAGTTAGAAGAATCTTCAGCTATCTGTGTGTTTTGGTACTTGCTGCTAATGAAGATGAGTGCTTATTTGACCCTGAGTTGTAAATCAGTCTGCAAATCTGAAGAGAAGTCTGTTTCCCATGAAATGTCTAATACTTCCTGGTGCTTGTCAAAGGGCAAGTATCCTGTCAGTATCTTTGCCTGTACCATTTTGGTACTTTGGATCCTTGTCTTTGCATGACTAAATAATGCAGAGAAAAGAGGAGAAGCAGGTATTTCTTCCCTTGTAACTTAATTAAGGGAATTTTCAGTTTATCCAGGGTGTGAAAAGGAACTGAGTCAAGGTTTACAATGACAGGGAATAACTTTCATTAGAGCAAATGATGTTGAAACTCTTCAGACGCATACGCCCTTCTTCAGGTCTGATGTCAGGCCACAGAACTTGTCTGTTTGATCATCTGACAAAAACGAATAAAACAGACAAAGTCTGGGAAGAACAGCAAGCCTGAAGCAGGGTATATGTGCCCAAAAGCTTGTCCATTTCTTTTTTCTCCATTAGTTGCTCTGATAAAAGGTGTTGCCTCACACTAAAAATGATATCTTGCCTAGATCCTTACAGTTGCATCTGCAACCACACTACTATTAGAACAGGCAATGGTGACATTTAAGTGAAAGACCAAATCTGATTGTTTCTCCCTGCTCCTCCTTCTGCCCTTAATTCTACCTGATTCATTGTTCCCTAATTATCTATTCTTATTCTGGTATGCTCAATACTCTGATGTATATTACAGTTAAGCAGTCTTGCAATATGTCTCAGACCCACTTTGTAGTGGAAATGGGGCTGTTGGCTGCAATGGCTCTTTGTATAGCAAGATCCCAGACTAGAAATTAAGGAAAGGAAGTATGAAGTCCCAACTGATGTGTAAACTGAACTCTATGTGGCCTTAATGTATTTTTCCTTCTTTTTTTATATCTAACAAAGAGTGAAAATAATCTGGCAGCAGTCAAATTCGTAGTGTCTTGATGGGTGATATTGGATTTTTCTTTTTTTCTTTTCTTTGCATTGTCTTCAGAGTTGAGGCTGTGTATTTCAATTAAACTCAGTATTGTTTCTATTAAAAAAAATGACATAAAAGGGGCATGGTAAAGATCTTAGGTTAATGATTCTTTTACTATAAAAGGTCACCTGGCACCACCTCTGCTTGGAAAGTAGATCAACAGCAGGTTGATACATTCTGCAGTTGTCATTCTCCACTCAACATTTCCAGTCTTAGTTATCATTGATGACATGTAAAGACAGTCATCTATTTAAGGTCTAAAACACCTGGGCAGTAGCTTTTCCCACTTACTATCTCATGCTTTTTTTTGTGAAGTACCTGAAATCTGTGTGATTTGTCCTGCTCCCTTTTGCATATCTTGGTTCTTTCTCAGCTGGAAGCTTGCTTTTGCTTTGCAAGTTTTAGCTGCATTCAGGTTAGGGCTTATGTTTGTTCTAGTCATATCACTCTTGCTCTCTTTTAAGAGTAGTTCACCTCTTATTACATTACTGAGTTTAAAATCATTAAATGTTATTTTTTATTTCACCATTTCTCTTTGATAGTATTTGTCCATTTCCTTTTTTTCTGATTTCAAAAGAAATTTTTCACATGAACTGAGCCTAAACTAGTCTGAGATTGCAAAGTTGCACACAATCTTAGTCGGTATTGTACACAGTTGCCGGAAATCGAGTCTGTTCCTAATGAAAATTATGTCATAACTCTCCAAACTGCTTAGGCCTCCTTATAAATCCTGTGGTCTTGGGGAGTAAAGTTAGACTGTACGTAAAATCTTCTGCTGGATCAGAACCAGCATGAGATAGATTATTCAGAAAATAAATGTGTATTTCTTATTTTGGAACAAAGATGGAAGAAATGATAATGCATTCCTATAGGTTGACTGTAAGTAAGTCAGAGCTTCCTTACATCTTTTTTTTTTTTTTTTCCCCACTCAGAAGAGTTATTTTTTTGACACTTCAATGCTGTTTATGTGTGTTAAATCTCTTGGGCTATCTCTTGGCTACCAATCCTGTTTGAGTAGCAGATATTTGTTTTAGATGAATCAGAGAATATACTGAGCTTGAAAGGACCCATCAGGATCATCAAGTCAAACTCCTGGCCCTGTGCAGGACACGCCAAGAATCACACCCTGTGCCTGAGAGTATTGTCCAAACACTTTGTGAACTCAGGCAGGCTCGGTGCTGTGACCACTTCCCTGGAGAGCCTGTTCCAGTGCCCAAGCACCCTCTGAGTGAAAAACCTCTTCCTGATACCCGAACTAAACCTTCCCCGACTCAGCTTAATGCCACTTCCTCAAGTCCTGTCACCTTTTACAAGAGTGAAGATGATGTTCAGATCATCTTATGCTTAGGACTGGGGTCTTGATTCCACATTTGCAAAAAAAAAAAAAAACACCACCCCAAAACCCCCCCAAAAACCACAGCCAAAAATTTTGCAGGTTTTTACATCTGCTTCCAGTTAAGAATAATTGGAAAACATTCAGCATTGTTGAGTCAAGATGGAGTACTATGGAGCACACTACTGAAAAGTCTTTAGAGTTTACACTCCACCCTCTTTATTTTTGTAATCCTTGTGCTTCCTTTCTGACATTAGTTTTTTAACAGGAGTATTGTTGAGTTTTATATGGAAAATTCTTTCATTTAGGAAAGAGTAGTAGAATCTTAACCCTAATTTTAGTAACTTAAGGTCCTGTTCTGTGCAATGTTGCAGCTCGCTATGTAGTTTTTAAAACTTATGACATCTGCTGATTTCAATAACTGATGCAGGTATTCCTATTACTTTTTCACAGTGTTTAGAAGTTAGAGAAGAATGTATTATGCACCACTCATCTTGTGATGGTAGTGTATCAGAGAAAGGATGCAGCCATACCTCCTGCAATGTACATTAGAGATGAATTTGGCATGCAAATATTAATTAGGAATATCATGCTAGATGATGATATCAAGTATATATATATTTAGTATTTTTTAAGAAAGTATCAATATTTTATTTCCAAGGCTCTCTTCATTATTCCTTTGTGGCAGCTTGTATCTGTATGTGTGAGTATAAATAAAACAAAGATTGAAAATAAGTTAGAAGAGGTGAAAAACTAATGATTCAAGAAATCACATAGCATCAGATAATTCTATTTTGAAATCACAGCAGTAGTACCCAGAGGCATAAACTCCCTGAATTGTTAGGAAAAAAACCCTCTGATATATCCAGTGATACAGAAACCTGAAGGCACTCTTTATTAGTGCCTAATGTTTCCTGAAAGAAACGATTTGCAGACATTAAAACATATATACTTGTTTAATTTTATAATCCAGTTTCTTTGACACTTGTTTACTCATGCTTCATCTTACTTTCATCATTATCTTTAGAGCTCTGAGTATTTCAGGATTCTCTAGCAGTTTGGTACCTGTACTTCAGGCAAAAAATTTTTGTCCTGTCTTCAGGACTGTCTTTTACCTTCACCTTTCTGCACACCTTTTTAAGCACCCCTCTCCTACCTACTGGGCTGTATGGCTCTCAGCGGAGCAAAGTGAAAGCCTGAGAAGCACATTTCTGCATTTCTCGACCAAGCCTCTAATATTTGCAGTAGTATTTCTCTTCAGCTGTAGTCCCATGGCACAAAGGTGGATTAGTTTGTGTTTTGACAAAATATTCCTTCTGTACCTTTTCAGCTTTTTCTCTGCTGTTCCGTTTATTCAGAAATATGTAGTCTAAGATTGTAAATTGGAAATGCAATTGGTCTTACACTCATAACATTCTGTTCATCACCAAGTGAAGAGTTGCAGAAACAAACTAAATGAACAGACATTACTAAACTGCTCCTTTTGAAGAATCAGCTGTTGCTTTTAATGATTTTGGCCCTCTTCTAGCTTTCCCCAAAATAAGATTCATAAGTGTAAGCTCTCTGTAGAGAAAAATGTCTCTTCAGAAGTGATACATGAGCAATAAGCAAGACTTAAGTACAGTATTCTGGCAGACTGGACTGAGGGTTGGGATCTCATTTTTCAGAAAAGTTTTGTTTGGGCTAGGCTAATTATGCCAAAAAAAATGTTGTTGGAAAAGGACCAGCATGCAGGTCTGTCATTCTGCTTACAGTAAAATCTTCATCGAAGAGTTATGTAACACTTTTTATTAAAAAGGATAAAATTTATAGCCCTGAAGTTGAATATGTGAGCATGTCTGGGAACAAGAGAAGAAAGAAGGAGCTGCAGGAGAGTGAACACTGAGGTTTTAGAAATTGGCATGAGATCCCTTTGTTTCCCATCTGGTTTTAAATGAAGACATCTTAGAACACAATAGAAATATTCTCACCTGTTTTGTTATTCCTTCAAATTATGTCAATTTGTTGAAGTGAATTTTGATTCCATGCCCTCTCTGTCTTACCCTGTGGAAGACTGAGGGATAAATACTCGGGTTGTGATAAAGTTTCTGAAAATGAATTTGATCCTGGTGGAGAAGCACAATGCAACTTTTGTATGGAAAAACCAGGGTAAAGTATCATTTTAATTTGAGAAGACAACTCACTTCAGTTTAGGTATTTTATTGGCTGATGATTTTTGACAAGCAATGTCACTTCAAGAAGATTCATTCGAATGAATTCCAGGGCTCAGATCTAACAGCTGACTCCAAAATGCTGTAACTTTGTGTAGTAATGAATTGTTTTGAAGTGGGGGGAGGGGGAAGATTGAAATGGTATGTAATTATGTGGTTAACCTTAGCACTTAGGTTCTCTCTGTCTTTGCAAAGCCAGTAATTTAAGAAGGTGATCGAAACAGCCAAAAGCCTCAGATTTGGCTTTTTTTATCTTTATAAAAAACCATCTGAATAATGATGGAACTTAATAAATTTAAAAAAAAAAATAAAAAGACAAGCTAGTAGATTTAGTTTACAGTCTCATGTTATTTAAAAATTGGATTGCACTTGAAAACTCCTGACTATGAGCAAAGGAAATACTGATGGATGGTTCAGCAAAGGGGAAGATGTTTAACTGTATATTTGTTTCTGTTAATCTGATATATTGAAAAGGAGAAAGTATCCTTATGTTTTTGCAACTGAAGGCTGGATAGGTAAGAAAAAGCAGCTGGATTCCTAGCAAACTTGCTTTAAACTGCTGCAGTAATTCGGTGTGCCAGTCTTTGGGCTTGCATGTCTACCTTATGAATACTTCTGTGTGGTACCTGTTCATTCAAGCTTTATATTTGTATAGGAAAGTTGTTTTACTTGGATATGGAATAGGATAAGAAATGCTTCTCTACTTCTCTTTAAATTTTACTTTTCATCTGTTATGGTCAGTCTGTGACAAGGTAAATAGGTGCATTTTTCAGCAATATGAGGAATAATCCAGAAGCAATCTACATCTCCAGTTTTGGCAACAGGGGGTGTTATCAGTTTCTTTCCCAATATTTTCTTTTATACTGTTTGGTTATTCACTTTTAAGATCATTTTCTTTTTCTGCCATATCTTTATTTAAATTTTATTACAGTTCCCTACTACTTTGTATAAGGCAAACTCATGAAATAGGCACATGGCCCCCTGAAGCCATGACAAAAGGCATCATTAGAGTCCAAATCCTAAAAGGTTGACAATATTTGCTGGAAAAAATTTAATAGACTATAGGTCACTAAAACAATGTTTCTATTTGTTATTTATTTCTTATGGCTTTTGGTTTCCCTACCCTTTTCCCAAAACATTATATCCTCATTTAACATTCTCTCTAACAAGCTGTGACTTGGGAAATGGTTTAAAGGGAAGAGTTATTGCCAGCAGGGTTCCAAAAATACAAACTGGTGAAAGTATTTCAAGTAATCATCATAGCTTGAAGCTTAGATTTTTCTCTCTGAAGTGCTTTTGAGCAGGAATCTGATGTCTTTAAAGTCAATGAAGGGTTTTACTCTTGACCTTAATGATTAGTCAATTGGTCTGTGTTTTTGCAAAGTAGGGATGGCAAAAATGCATTTCATACTCTTTTTAGTATTACCAAAATTAATAAAATGTTTAATTTGATTTATTTGCAACATGTTCTTGACAAGCTAGAATTGGCATTACTGATCAATATATCAATTTTTCTTCTTTTTAATAAAAGTATTTATATTCAAGCTGTAATGCAGACAGCAGCTTTGTGCCATTGTCAGACTTTCAGAAACAACATGTCAGACACCCTTAGTTCCCCCTCCTTCCCAAAGCATGTCAGTCACTTTTCCCTTTGGCTATGTCCAGCTGGCAGGCAAGTTTGAGGTAAGATTTGGCTGAAAACTACTTCCAACAAATAAGTCCTCTTATTGGAAACTGTGTGTTTTTCACAATGATGGTTTTAATATTTGCGTGCGTGTGTGTGTGATGGGGTGGATAAGGAGAGTGGGGTAGACCAAGATATATGTTAAGGTATGTTGGAACAGTGCCATATGGAAATTGTAATTTGGTTCCCTCATGTTCTTATACTCTTTGATGGTCTATGAGTCTCAGCTGGACTGAAATCTATTTTATAGACACATTTTTCTCCTTTGCAGGTCAGTGCTTTGTCAGTAAAGTGACATAGTACCTTTTCAGTTCATTGGCAGTTAAAATTAATTAAGCAACCTGGGAAATTTCTAAAATTCTTTAAACCAATACTAAAAATAGTTTACAAATAGTGAGACAAAACATTGGTTTTCTTTTCTCCCAATTTTATTTTAGTGTGTCTCCCTCTTTTTGCCAAATATAAATCAAACTCACTCATTCACAAAACACTTTACTGTTACTAAGTCTCAATTTTGTTACCAAAGGACATTTGTTTGCTTGTTATGTTTGGCACGGAGCACCATATCCTGGTGACAATTAAAAAAATATTTTTATAGAAAAGAAACCTTAGGAAATGTATTATAAAAATAATTTGTGCCTTATTAATTTCTTAGATTTTTTTTTTAATATTAAGAAGGACAGAAAAAGACCATTTTTTTTCTACATACCTGTTTGCTTCGTGCTTATGGTATGTTGGTAGCCAGTGTTACAGAAAAGTCTCATGCCAAATGCTGCATTTTGCTATCACCAAATTTGACATTCTACATAGGAGTAGCTGACAATTTCTGTAGAGCTAAAAGGTGATTTATTTCCCATCTCTAATCTCCTAAATGAGAAGTTTAGAAAGTATCCAATATTCTCTAACTATATTTTGAATACACATTTGTATTTTCTATAGTGTTTCTCCATGTTCATCTAAACAAGAGATTATTTATGTACTTCTTTTCCTCTGCTGTACATTACTTTGCAAGTTTTTTATAACTGGCAGAGACTCTGTTCTCTACCTAAGTAGTAATCCCAGATTGTTTCTCCTTGACATGGTCTTTTCAACTTGCAAAGCTGAAAGCCTCTAAAGGCTATTTGTTTTACCAGAAGAACATCATGAAGAGTCTTCATTGCATATTTTGTAAAATATTCAGTTCTGAATATTTAATTCACTAATAGTATTTTATATTATCTAATGTAAGTGCTAAAAATCCATGGAAACAACTATCTTTTTTACCTTTTCTTTATTTTGCTGTAGCAGTTCCCTGCACCTTTTAAGTTCTTTCTGGTTATCCTCTTAGTGTTGGTTCTTTGTCACAGAACCACAGAATATGCCGAGTTGGAAGGGACCTACAAGAATCATCGAGTCCAACTCCTGGCCCTGCATAGGACCATCTGCAAGAGTCACACCATGTGCCTGAGAGTATCATCCAAACACTTCTTGAACTCTGTCAGGCTTGGTGCTGTGACTACTTCCTTGGGAGCCTGTTAGAGAGCCCAACCACCCCGTGAGGGAAGAACCTTTTTCTAATATCCAACCTAAACCTCCCCTGACACAGGCCATTTCCTTGGTCCTGTCACTGGTCACCACAGAGATCAGTGTCTGCTCCCCCTCTCCCTCATGAAGAAGTTTTAAACTGCAATGAGGTCTCCCCTCAGTCTCCTCCAGCTGAACAGACCAAGTGCCCTCAGCCACCCCTCATACATCTTCCCCTCAAGGCCCTTCACCATCTTCATTGTCCTCCTTTGGACACTCTCTAATAGCTTAACATCTTTTCTACATTGCCGTGCCCAAAACTGCCACAATATTCAAGGTGAGGTCGCCCCAGGTCAGAGCAGAGCAGGACAATCCCCTCCCTCGACCAGCTGGCGATGCTTTACCTGATGCCCCCCAGGACAGGGTTGGCCCTCCTGGCTGCCAGGGCACTGCTGACTCATATTCAACTTGCCATCAACCAGGACCCTGAGGTCTCTTTCCATGGCACTGCTTTCCAGCATCTCATTCCCCAGTCTGTACAAACATCCAGGGTTGCCCCATCCCAGGCACAGAATCCAGTACTTCCCCTTGTTGTACTTCATGCTGTTGGTGATTGCCCAGCCCTCTAATTTGTAGAGGTCTCTCTGCAGGGCCTCCCTGCCTTCAAGGGAGTCAACAGCTCCTCCTAGTTTTGTGTTGTCTAAAAACTTACTAGATTGGATGTACAGTATGGGGATCTCATTTTCCCTTTTGGCTACTACTATTAATTGTCATTCACTTTTTCTTGTGTTTTCTGGAGAGTGTCCCAGTTCCATCTCTCCTGTGGTTGATATTATCAATGTCATGTTGTCCACGTTAATTGCCACTTGAAGGAAAACACCTAGCCATGTGTACCTCATGTTTTGTTACTTGAATTAGGTGCTTTGCAATCCATAGCTCTGAAATATATTGAGCTGATATCATGTGCCTGGCCCTGTTAGTTTCAAAGCAATTTTGGCAATAAAAATGTTTTGTGGTTTTGGGCACGACATTAACATTTGTTTTCCCTTAGTTCTTGTTCCATTTCCTTGATAAAAAGTCTTTGATGCCCAAGGGGGTGACCTTTTACTTTATATTTCCATAAATTGAGAATTCACATAGTTGGTAAAGGAACTGCATCTGTAGGTCGGCTGTTTGCAGTCTGCTTTTTGGTCTCTGCTTTGGCTGAGTTTTGGTGGCCCAGTTTTCCCTACATGCATGTTGGGGTCTCTCCACGGCATTCATATCACATACAAGAGGTTTGCAAACTTACAACATTTCGAAAAAAAAGAAAAGATATTTTCAGGAGGGCACTTATAACACAAGTGCAGTGCATGTTTTCCTTTCCCCTTTCTGCTTTCTCCTTTCCCCCCCCCACCGCTCCGCAAAGGGTAGCCTGTGAATTTGTTATTATGAAATAAGTTTGTTTTTCAGGAGGCCAATTTCAGTATATTAGTTAATTGAAACCACCTACATGTGAGGCCTTAGTCTGGCAATATCACAGAAGCTACTTGTCTGTGCCCATTTTCAATGTCACTGTAGTCAAACAATGGTGCAATGACTTGCTGGCAGCAAAGATGTTATTTTAGAGTTGTGATGGCTTCTGTACTCTGCCTCAAAACAAGGAAAGTGCAGAACCTTGTACAACATGATTTGCCATAGAATTAGTATATCATACCATACTGATTAGTGTTTTTATAAAATAAGAAATGCCCCTCATCAGAAGTACACAATATAATTTACTCTAGGGCACTAGTATCATATATTGCAATACTGAAACTATTCTGAGAGTGAAGTTTGTATCTCCTACCTGAAAGATAGATATGAATAAAACTTAGCAAAAAGTGTAACAGAAATGTAAAAAATAAATTTCTAAATTAAAAAAAAAATCACAACAAAGACCCAAAGGAACTACAAGAAAATCCCCAAGAAACCTCCTTCTGGTTCAGTGTAGTAATTCAGTAGTTTATATTGATTGTTTATAGAAAGGCACAACATCCGTTTTATTTTTTGGCTGTTTTCCCTTTTAATGTGAGGGAATAACCAGTAAAGGATTAGGAGATGCATTTGTGCTATCCTAGAGCAGAACTGGACTGTCTCTCAGTGCCAAGTGACAGAGGATTAGTAGTTATTACATAGAGTAGGAAGGGATACTGAGGAAAGGAAGCTGCTACAGAGAAAAGCAAGATGAAAATTAATTTCTCTTGAAAAATGAGAGACATTTCTCTTTTTTCAGCATTTCACTGGAAGCTTGCATGCTTTTGGATATGTAGCAAATAGTGTGGCAGTATATATTAGCTGTGTTCAAATTTTGGACTGTTGATTTGCCATGTACAGACGTATATTTATAGATAGATTTTTGGGGGCTGATGGAAGGGCAGAGACAATGTGATCTAAGTCTCACAAGTAAAAAGGACTGCATTGTTATAGATGAGCCTTTGGTTTCTTCAAGAGTCAAGTACTTCCAAATGGAAGGAGCTGAATTCAGAAATTTTCACTGCTTCCTTGCTTATGAGGAGTGTATGAATATAATATGTATAAAAGATTAAACAACAAAAGTAATAGTCTCTAAGGGAAAGGGAATTATTTTCTTTTGAAACCATGATGTCATGGTCTTACCTCACCTTTAGTTTCAGCCAAGCAAATAATGTGTACTGAGCTCTCTATCATGTACCATTATAATTAGCTCTGTCAGGTCTTAGCCCTGCAACCCTCATGCAGATAATATGATAATATGTCTTCATAACCAAGTGACCTTACATGCACAATATTTCTCCCCTTATGAAGATTGCATGTCAATAAAGTAATTGAGTCTCAGAGGCTGCAGCGAGTGAAGATTTAGATGATTGGACTTTCAGGGCAGTGATGTATGACCGTTATTATTCTACTTGTCAGAGAGCTGCGTACAAGCGAGGATGGTCAGAAGATGACAGGGATGAAAGGTTGTGTTTCATTAAAAAAAATATTGCTGTTAATCACCACTCTATTCTTTTCAAAGTCATGGGGGAAAGAAACTCCTTTTTCATTTTAGCTCTGGTTAAGAATTTAAACATTAACATGTAGCGGGCTTTCAGGGCCCAGTTATCCAGCTCATTATTGCTTAATTAGAGGAATAAATTATGAATTCAGTTAATAAAATACAACAAAATGCTAGACACTGAGACTAACTCTATACTGTTATCAGATCATTTTAAATTAATATTAAATGCATCATGCCAAGCTTTAAATCACATTTTGTTTGCAGATTTAAATAATTATAACAAATGCTATGAAACTGGTACAAAATCAAACCATACTGAATTCAACTATTTTTAGTTTTACTAATTTGTTTGGACAGTTGCAGTGCTTGAAACATTTATATTTCCATACTTTGTAAAAGCAAATGTTTTTTTTCCCTCACCAAGCTGTTTTGTAGCTGTAAATTTATCTTATGATATCATAACAGCTGGAAACTTGTAGCTTGACAAGGTTTTGTTTCATATTTAAACAGCTCAGAAATTATGTTTGAAACATAGTATATTTCTTTCTCTCTGTGAGACTTTTCTCATTTTGTTGCACATTATCTTGGAAGTATCTGCAATATATTATAAAACAGATTATTTATGCAATCCTTTAGTTAATAATTCCTAATGATTTATATATGTAGCAGATCTTTCTTATATACATTGTAAAAAGACCAAAACTAGGCCAAAATAGTATTTACTGGCAAGTGCTATATAATGAAATACGGATGTAGGTTCTGGAAGGCTGATGAGCAAAGAAGCTTGGCAGTGCTTTTAGTGAGTGGAAATTCTAATAGAAGCACATCTTTTTTGAAAAAGCAGTTTCAGAAGTCTTTAAATCTTCACAGTTAGGAAACTGACTGAGATATAGCAGCTCTGACAGAGATGGAGCTTATCAAATGATTTTTGGCTATACATAGTAAAGCAACAATTTATTAACTAAAATTAGCCACTTCATCCTTCCAGGATTGACTCCCACAAGACAATTTTCTAAGTGCAAACAACAGAAAAAGAGAATGAAATCTTCATATGAAAAGTGAAAAAAATCAAGTTGTTTTACCTTTCGTCCTGGGCGCACTTTTAACCTAGCATGTAGTTGTAAAGATATAGGGTCAAGTTTATTTGCAAGCACATCTTCACTGTTATTACTGATTTTCTAAATAGTAATGTTGTATATGATGTAGGCCCTGATTATTCACTGTATGAAAAGTGATGTTATCTGTTCCAGGAAAAAGTGGATATTTGAGTTAGAGAATAGAATCCCCCCAAATTATAAGTATTTTACATCTGTATTATCATGTTGTTGGTTAGTGGCATTCAGTCAGGAGCACGAGCTTCAGTCTTGAGTTCTCTCTTAGGTAAGCTGACCGCTTCTCTTCTTTCTGCATATATATGTAGTATTAGGAATATAACTCTTGGTAAATCAAGCAAAAATCATATTACATACCTAAAGTTGGTGTCTTTTGACATAGATTTTCTCAAGTCAAATCACTACACTGTGAAGTCAACCACAACATTAGTAAGAATGTTGCTGGCTTTCACTGATGTGTCTGTAGAACAGTCTTTAAAGCACTGAAAGTCCTGAAGTGTTCAAAATGCACAGAGTTCACTAAGGACCTGAAGAGAAATTAAGAACTTAAAAAAGCCTAAATAGCAATGCAAAAAAGAAGAGTTAATAGCCCATTATATTTTTATATGTCCTTTTAGATAAGGGAAAAAGACTGATACCTTCCAGTCAAATGGAAGACTGATGTGAGCGATCTGACTCCTCTATTGATGTGACATCTGACTCGCTGTTAACAGTTATTGGTGTTGATAGGCACACCCCACACAGAGAGCCAAATGCAGTTGTTTTGATCCCTTGTTCTTTTATTTCTATTCCTTCTCCCTGTTTTCTGTCACAATGTCATGTTGAATCATTGCTTGGTGGCACATGCAGGACCTCTCAAGTACCGAGGTATCAGACTTCAGGAACTGCGTTGAAATGAATATAATAACGAGAACCAGAAGGCACCACAAACTCACTTCTCAGGGAAAGAGGCAGCTAATAAGTGTTGTTAGTGGATTCTGGGGAGAAGAACCAGAGGTGCATCCTGTGGACAAGCAGGTGTAGACTGGCTTCTCTCAGGGTCCAGTTACAAGCACACTGAGAAGATCAGTGCTGATGTCTGTCACTTTGTACGCATCAAGAGGCTTGTTTGAGAAAACAGACTAGTGGTATGAAGAACAGCATTATATAAAAAAAGAAAGAAAGAAAAAGTACTGTGCTTTTTATTTCTAGGTACAGCTTTCTGTTTTCTTTTGGAAGGATCTTTATCTTCCTCCTCTGTTGCTTTTTATTAGGCATGTTACCTTATGATGCTGAACTGTCTAGATCTGTGCATACATGTTCAACATATATGCGTAATGTGGTTCTTTTCCCACACTGTTCAGGCATGTAATTGGGACTCAGCTATCAGCTCGACTAATTGTGCTTTCTATGTATGCCTGTTTGGAGGGCAGATTACAAATTTGCTTTCTGATTTTGTAAGCATTTAGCTGGAACTTTGGATACTTGTTCCATTTTGTCTGAGTCAAAAAGTTTGGCAAGGATGAGAAATTTGAATAATATTCCAGCTATAGACTATTTTTGTATGTGTTGATGTGTATATATACATGCTTGTGTGACAATAATTCTATTTACAGGAATTGCAACAGCAGTGATTGATATGGCCTAAGTGTTGCCATTTGCTCATAATTATATGACATTTTTAGCTATTATGAGATAATTAAGTGCCTTTTTTCTGTCCAGAGGAGAAGTTTTTTTTCCTTTTCTATTATTAGTCAGATAATTCTAATGTTTTTCACATATTTATAGATTTATGTAGTCCAAAGCTATTCAGGTTGCCTTGATGTTCTGTACATTATAGGCCTTGCATTTCACACAATTGTCCCTTAACTTCACTCCACAAGCTGTATTTGCTAATGTCTATCTTCTGTGAAAGCCCTGGCTTGATTAAAAAATGTAGACTCCACTGATTTACCTGATGGTCTGTTCAAATTGTTAATCACCATATGGTAAGAAATGTGTCTAATTTTACCTGGCTTCCACTTTCAGCCTTGAGAGCTACTTTGGTAATATTGGTACTGAATATTAAACCTTTCATATTTAGTATCTTGTCCTTGTGTAGATAGTTATGCAGAGTAATGAAATAGCACCCCAGTTATTTTTTTATAAACTGAAAGTATTGTACTGTTGAAACCCCTCTGAGCTATTTTCTCCAGCCCTTAATAGAGGATTGTGGCTCTTTTCATCTCCCTTTCTAATTTTTCAACGCACTTTAAAAAAGTTGGCCGTCAGTTTTTACTAATCTAGTCTTATGAATGAACAGAAGTAAAATAATTTTCCATGCCATCTGTGTTCCTCTATTCGGTTCCTCTCCCTGTCTCTTTAACCCTCAGCGGAAAAGCAATTACTTTAACTCATCTTCCTTTAACATCATTAGGACTTTCTGTTGAATTGCTTGCCCACTGTGTTCCCTAAATTAATTTTCAGAGGCTCCACTTTGTGTTATACATTCTCACTTTTTATGGAGATAGCCAGTCCTCCCTTGTCCCTGATACTTGGGGCTGATGACACACTGATGACTGGTGTTTCAGCTAATTTCTAGGGTACTTCACTTTAATTTTATTGCTAGTGCATGGTACTAATTTAGTGTTAGTTTTTTTGTTACAACATGAATTAGTATCACCTTTTTCTTTTTCATAAAAACTGAAACCATCCAGTGGCTTGGACAGGAATGTTTTTTGTTTGTCAATCAGTCTCTACCCAGTGCTTCTAACACCACCAAAACCTGAGAGGTATTCTGTGCTAATGAAGAAGTAGAAAAAGGTGAGATGATGGTGTAATGCATAGGGCTCATTCACTGACTTTCCAGAAGTGCCCAAAGATTGAGCCAGGAGGCCAGATAGGTTGGACTGGGCCTGAAAATGAGAACCCCCTTGAAACCATTTTTAATTCCTGCCTCCTCTTCATTTTAAGAAAGTGTATAATGAGAATCTACCTCACTTCCTCTATAGCAGCATGTATCTTTCCATACAAGTATGTACAGTACCATCTTTACTTAAATTATGAATATATTTATCTGTTTTTCCCTAATGAAACAACCCTTTCTTCCAATCCTTTCTTCTTCTTTTACCTTGAACTTGCAGCCTGCCTTGGGTTTGGTTTGTAATGTAATTAGTTTGTAGCAGAAATAAAAGTGATTGGTAGCTTACCAATGTTTTCTTCACAGCCATCTGTTTTCTTTTCTGCTTTTTAGTCCTGAGAAAAGAATGCATACTTTCATTAAATCTAGCAACTTAAAGGTCACTTTTAATTTACATTTTGAAAAAAAAACCTGTATAAAAATTAATAATATTCTCTTGGCCTAGTCACACACAAATCTAGGGACAAAGTATCTTAATTTTCTTGTTTATCTTTTTGAGATACAATCAATTTACTTATAGATGAATTTTCTTTGTAATCCCAATCTCAAAACCACTGCTTTTCACATTTCATGAGTTATAACTGCATGCAGAAATATCTGTAGTTTTCAAGACAGTGACAGGAAGTCTGTTTTACAGTTATTTAACAATGAAGTCTTCTACCTAGAGATATCTTCTAAGTGTTCTTGCCCAAAGACACTGGAGACCTTGCAAAACTGAGTGTCTTCTACGTGATAATGATCTTAAATGGAAAAAGAAGACTGTCCAGGAAAGTTATTTACATTTTCATATTTATTTCTTTATCTAAGTTTTTAAAGTTATATCATCATTTGCCTTTTAGAATCTCTGTGACTATCGTGGAGGTTACCAAAAGGGTGATTCCCAAAAACATTGAAAGTAGTGGCATTTTGGTAATCATCTGTTTGTTAAGCTATCTGAACTACAAAATGATGTCCACAGGGCAGGAGAGAACACTGAACATTATTTCTTCAACAAGAGAGTATTGGGTGCCAAGTGTGTATCTGGATTTTTGAGTATGATTTTCATTTAAATATCTTATTCTGGCCAGTTCCTAATATATTCATAAAACAGCTGCTGAAAAGGTCATGCTGGACTGACCAAGTAGAAGTATGTGAAAGAAAACTAGAGTTTTTGTCAAAGAAAATTTCACAGTCACAGAATATGCCGAGTTGGAAGGGACCTACAAGGATCACTGAGTCCAACTCCTGGCCCTGCATAGGGCAAGAGTCACACCACGTGCCTGAGAGTATCATCCAAACACTTGAACTCTGTCAGGCTTGGTGCTGTGACCACTTCTCTGGGGAGCCTGTTCCAGTGCCCAACCATCCTATGAATGAAGAATCTTTTCTTGATATCCAACCTAAACCTCCCCTGACACAACTTCAGGCCATCTCCTTGGTCCTGTCACTGATAAGCACAGAGAAGAGATCACTGCCTGCCCCCTCTCTTCCCATCACGAGGAAGTTGTAGACTGCCAGGAGGTTTTCCTTCAGTCTCCTCCAGGCTGAACAGACCAAGAGACTTCAGCCACTCCTCATAAGGCTTTCCCTGAAGACCCTTCACCATCTTCATTGCCCTCCTTTGGACACTCTCTAACAGCTTATTATTATTATATTGCAGTGCCCAAAACTGCACACAATATTCAAGGTGAGGCCCCAGTACAGAGCAGGGTGGGACAATCCCCTCCTTTCACCAACTGGCAATGCTTTGCCTGATGCCCCCGAGGACTTGCTTTTAGATGTCTTCAGCTGGGTCAGCTTCACACAGGGACAGTTACAATCTTTTTGTCTGACTCAGCATTAGAATTCAACCACGCACCCAGGAGCATTTTTTGATGGTTCTGACATATTGCCCCAGTCAGAGTATCCCCATGCAGTTAACAGTAGTTAACAGGAATTCAGTGCTGTTTTATCAGCCTAAGTGCTATTTCTGAAATACTTAATTGTCTTAAAAACTAGGTAACAATTTTTTTAAAGGCTAACTGTGGGGATATAATTCAGCATATTTAAGAACTTATTTTTATCGGTGTTTTGTGTCCCTCCATGTGTCCTTGTTCCTCACTTCCCAGGTACTTCTGTGGTTTAGAAAGAAATAAACCACAAATGTTTTTACTCTATTGCTTCCTTTTAAAGTCTTAGTTTTTAACTGTTTTTTCAAAGATAGTCTTTGTTACCTAATGGAGTAGTTACTCATCAGAAAATGTATTGTGTGAATATCTGATTTAATAAAAACATATGCTATAACTGTAGGCCATTGTGACCTGCCAACCCTAACATTATCCAGATCTTGCTGGTGTGGTTGCATTATTTGTCAAATTCTTTGATAGCGGTGTTCCTTCACTCAAAAAGATATGAAGAGCCCCCAAAACTGCTTTCATTGGTAGCCAGCTGAAACCAGACCCTGAGCTGATGAATATTTGAAAACCTGACACATACCAAGCCTGTGACTGGCTGCAAAAATATGCTCCAAGTTTGTTCTCTTTGCATGCTGTCCTCGGAAAGAGGTACTGAGGATGTCCTCTGAAACCTCAGAGCCACATATCTGTTCATAGCAGCTCCAACCTTTAAGACTTTCTGCTGTTCCTGGTGAATTGTAGAAACTCCTGAGAATAAGTATGACAGTAGAAATACATAGTTGCTCACTGTATTTGAATTGATCAGTGAGATGAATCAGTCCTTCTGATGTTTACAAATAAATAACTAGAAAATATTTATATATAATATAAGAATCTTTTAATGTCGCACTTTTCTTAGATACACATCCAACAAGTCTGGGTGACTTCTTATTGTGAAATTTTAATATATAGAACATAATATTCATAACTTCTTTTCAGTGTTTTTAAGAGCAAATAATACTTTTCACTTGTCAGGCTGTTTTTATTTAGGGCTTTCAAAATACTTTGCAATCTAGAGATAATTCCTCTAGATTTGATCCTGACTGGCGTTTCTTCTGGTAATTTTGTTTTAAAGCATATAGCATTTCAGATCTGTGTCAATGCAAACTAAGAGTTGTACCATGAGTCCTGTACCATGGAACTGTTGCAGAAGGTTAGTTAGGTTATAGGAATAATGTTTATGGGGTGTAGCTGCTACCTCTTTTCAGTGAAGTTTTGTTGTAACCAGGACTATTGGGAAGAATGCTGCTAAAGTGAGTGTTGTGCTTAAGCTACATAACTTGAGCTTCCAGACAGAACTTCAATTGTTGCTTCATCAACCTGTGCCCCATTATACTCACTGTGGACCCTGTAAACCAATGTGTCTGGAGTATTTTCTGTCTAGCAGCAACTGCTCCAAAGAGGAGAGTGATTCTGTACTCAGACATGAAGATTAAAAAGGTTTTCCAGCTAGAAGTCCTAGCCTTTCTGACCCAACCCTCCAGTACAGCAGAGCAAAGCACAAGTACAAAGACATTTTGATACGTGTGTAGCTTCTCTATTCCATCAAAGGTGGGTGGTAAAGTATTCTGGTAGCCAAAGCAGAAGTAGCAGGGTTGGGAGAGTGGGGGGAGAATGTTTCTCTGCAAAGCTGATACTGTTTGCTAATATAGCAACTTGGATACAGCCTGTTCCCTTCTTAAACCTAGAGATCTGAACAAAAATGCTGCTAAAACAATAAACTAAACAGTAAAACAATAGGATTGTCGTAATTTACGAGAATTGTGGTATTTGTTTCATTTATCAATGACCGAGGATAGTGCAAATAAGTGTAACGAGAGGATGAAGATGATATTAAGTTGCATGTTTTAGGCAGATTAATTGCAAGTGGGAATCAGAAGAAAGAAATGCTATTTTATGTAGGAATATTTTGCAGTACAGTGCTCCTTAACACAAGAACAGTAAAGTGCAAGATTTTGGAATGACAGTTAGAAGTATGTGTGAGCAGTCACTGTTTCCTCATTGGATTTATGATACTTTTTGTTGTTCTTCACACCAATGAAAGTACCACATAACTCAATAAAAGACTAGTACAGATTGAGTTAATTGTATGTGTAAAAAAAATACCCAAGAGATAAGAAAATTCAGTGCTGTTTTACAGTAGAGTAAAAATGCAGTGCTACTGGTTCCTGAGAGCAGTTGAATTTCTGAATGTGACTGAAAACTCAAAAATAATATTTTATAAATGTATAATATTTAACAAATTATTTAAAATGAAATGGAGAAACAGTCTTCAAAGAAAGTGTAAGTAAACAAACTCTAAATTTGTTTACTCTAAGTAAATCTGAAGGTGTTAGTTTATAAGTGGAAATGGAGATGAAGCATACCATCAGACTTGGAAAGCAGCCTCCAGAAAAGAGCAGAATTTGACCAAGAAATACAGATACAGGATCAGTTGTATTGATACATGCATGGAAACAATGCAGCAATTAACTTTCAGTTTGTGAAATTCAAACTAATCAATGTTTATTCCTGTAAAGTGATGTGAGTTGGATGAGATGACTTCTATTTCAAAGTAGCTATACTCTTGTAAGCTTATTTAAAGGGTATGAATGTTTTCTGTTTGATGTGTATTTTGAATGTCCAAAAATGTAACTTTAGTGGTTCTTTATTCTACCTTCTTGGCCTATTGTTTCCTTTCCCTAATATTTCATTTTAAGAGTTGTTGTGAGAATGATTCTCAGGCAAGAGGGCTGTGAAAAACAGTTTTCTCAGACAGTATTCAGCCTCATAATACTGTTTGTAATATACTGTAGAGCTAGGTATGTTTAGTTGATCCTCCTTACATAAGCAAATTAAGTTTTCTGTTAAAGATCAGAGGGCTCTGCATCTAATGTTATATGATCAGAAAGAGAACATTATGTGGCAGCTCGTAGATCAGGTTTTGTAATTCACCTCAGACATAATGCAGTGATGCTGTGTCTTTACTTACTATTGGAAATTTGTATAAAAATATAATTTTGAGCAAACGTAGTATCAGTGAAACTCTATTTGAAAAATGAATTTTTGAAATTAAAAGTGATGAATTTGATATTTTTATTTTAATACATATATAAGTATAGAAATTTATTAATTTATAAGCAAAAGAGGTAAAACCAAAAGCATGGTATTCTAACAAAACAATCCACTGTAAAGAGGAATACTTCCTTAGTTGTTTTTACTTCTTCATAAAGTATCTGTCTTGGACAAGAAGACAACTTTATAGCACTTTCTAGCTGTCATAAATTGAAAATAGTGTTGCATTATTGTTGTTATTTATCTCTGCTATGTAAAGAAATAGTAAAAAACCTTAGAAGCAAAGGATTTTCTATTAGATAGATAGAAACCTGACATTGCTTACTGTTCTCTAGCTACTGACAGATTACTACCTTGACAAAGAATTATATTAATAAATGTCTTCAACTAGGGAACTCTATCTGAGACAGCATACCAAAAGAACCTGTAGGAAGGGGGGATATGAGCCAGGATTGTCATCCAGAATTCAGAAAAGGAGAGAGAGGCCTAAAATGACCTGACGTACCTCTCAAAGGGACGCTGTATCACTTGAGGGCTGCTGCTGCAGCCTCCGTGCCATGCACTCCTCTGCACTCCACCTGCCTGGGATACAGACAGGGCTTCTCACAGAACCAGTCAGAGCATGACAAACGCTCCTTGGGATTCAGTAGCTAATGGGTCTGATGTCTCATGGACTATTTCTATTCTTGTGTTTCAATGAAGTCGTCCTGCATTCAGATGAACATCTGTGTAGACTGCTGTCATTCAGGATTTTAAAGAACACTACCTTTTTTGACAGTTTGATACCGTAGCAATGGAGCACAGTATTTTGGGGACCTATTTTCAGCAGCCTAAGGCTAGGAGGCTCAATTTTTCAACAGGATTGTTTACTGGAAAGAAAAGGCTACATGATCTTGGTGACAACTTGAAGACCGTTGTCTCAATAACTAGTGATAGGACTCTATTGCAGGCAGGGCAATGTCTGCAATAGCAGCTCCTTTTTTTTTAACTGTGATGCTGTGATAGCCAGCTTGTAAAACCAGTATGACACTGAAGAAGAATAAAACACATTAAAAGACTTATAAAGTCCAATCTTATGTGCTACACTTTCTCTCATGTCAGAAATTTTTTTTTAAAGTGGAAGAAATGTGATCTGTGATTTACAATAAATGGCTTTTAATGAGCTCTAGTCCTGCTTTTGCCATGGAGACATATGACTTAATCTCTCTGAGACTTTGTTTACTCATTTAAGCAAAGTTAAAAGCTTACTAAAATGTACATTTGTTTAGTAAACATGCATTAAATACCTGAGAGGTGGCTTTGGAAAATGATAGGTCATTTTATTGCTATTACTGGAGCTTCAAAGCAAACAATAGTTTCAGGTGTTGTGAAAAGTTAAAAAGTATTTAGAGATTTCTATTATGTAATTCAGGTTCATCAAAAATACTGCATAAAAATGCATGGTAACAATACTTTAATTAGGTTTTATCTAAATAAAATTGTAGCATTCAATAAAAATTTGGACATTTGGATACCTATTTGAATATTCAATGTTTATTCTTAATTGGTCCTGGCTGATTAGAAGCATAGCATCCTTATCAAAGAACACTATAAAGGGATTTTTATAACATTGGAGTCAAGAGTTAATGCAATCATTTTATCTATTTCAGAGCACTGATTACTTCAGCAACTTGGGGAGAAATTTGCCTGACCCAGGACTTCTCTGGCTTTCAATGTTTTTTGACTTTAGAAAAATATTGATTCAGTGGTTCTAGTCTTACGTACGCTTTCCAGGAAATTGCAACCAAGATTAGTAGTACTGGCCTTCCTAGAGGAAGAATAAGATGGTGTCATAATTACTTATATTTGTCTGTTTACACAAGTCTTTTTAATTCCTGTGCTGTTGTTACCTTTCTCAGCTCCTTTCTTCTCATTCTTTCTTGGAGTCACTTTAGTGTGATTACCATCCTGCCTCTTGTTGCTTCAACACTTTTCTTTTTTAATGTATTTCTCTCTTCTGAAACATTACTCATGGTGCCACCTGAGACTGTGTTTAATCTTTCATGACCAGTGGCCATCCAGCTTCAAAGATGAACAAAACAGAGGTGTCAAAACAGTAACAGCACTCTTTTAACCCATTTATTTGTTTAAAGAAAAACCCCCGACACCCAAACACCTTAACAGAGAGAAAAATAACAATGTGTGAAAATGGTATATATCACCCACGTACAGTAATGAGACAAGCTTTCTAAAATTCTGTTGGAATTGCTAAATTGCTGTGTGGATCATGTGGAGCACAAGTGGTTTTAGAAGAAGCCACCATATAACCGTGGTAAACCTCATCTCCTTTCACCATAGTATTGATGTGATTTAATCTGGCCTAAATGGTTTTACTTCATCATTTACCTTTAGCAGGGGGTTGCTAATACTTGCATTGTAATACTGCTGCTTGTGCCTTACAAAGACTCATGAATGTGTGGTCTATCCACCACCTCAGTATCATCATATCTACTAAGGATATGTAACTTCAAACTCATTGACAGCACTACAGGAAGTGAAAGGTCATAACAAACTAAATATAGACAGCAGCATTATAGGCTTGAGCAAAATAGAATAAGTATCATCAAATTTGATTTTGATGCTATTTCAAAATTGATGAAGAGATCTTTAACCCTGGGATCCTGAAATAACCATAAGACTCCTAAAATTAAATGATACATACACCCAAAAAACTTCATATGATTCTTTCCTTTAGGTTTCTTTCTGAAATTTTAATAAAATTCAGGTCAATTTTCAAGATTTTGTTAAAAAGCAAGAAGGCTAAAAACTTACACAGATAGTTCAGAAAAATGATGTTTTCATTCCAGCAGCTGGAGGTTAAAAACAAACACAGACTTGGAAAAAGTAGGATTTATGGTGCTACTGTTTCTGATACACAACCATGTTACTGAGAGAAATGTTATTCATTGCTGTATTTTATGGAATTTTCTTGCCCAAATATCAGGTTAAAAAAAAACCAACAAAACAAACATACATGACAAGTTCATGTAAATAAGGAAATGGTTTGTTTGAGGTTGTTTTTTTTTTTTTTTTTCCCCACAGCAATACAAGCTTTAATTAGCACATATAAATAAAATTAAGCTTTTGGAAATTATAGCAATATAACTGGAATTCTGAAATTCAGAGTTAAAAAGAGTGATGTCACAGTAAATAATTTTGTGTTTAACGTGTTGAAATAATCATCTTTGCATTTTAGCTGGAAGTTCCTAAGCACGTTATTTTCACAGGAAACTAAAATTTCATCAACCTCCAATAAGACTTAAGGACACAGTGCATTGGCAAGTGGGACCAATAAAAAAATACCTTGATAGTTTTAACCATATTTTATTTCCCCGTGCCCTCCTGGGGATTGCATGAGGTGTGACTTAATTTTTGCATTTATAAGCAATGTTATTTCAGGATACATAAATAGAAGAGTAAAATAAGCTTACTGGAGATGATTACTGGTCTTGTGTCACTGACCTTCAGTATAATATTGGAGCTACTTTATTTTTAACCCTGAAAATAAGCTTGCCAAGTTTGAGAAGTCTACACTGCAGGTGCCTTTTTTTTTTCCTCCCCCTCTCCTAGGTAAACCAGCAGCTGCAGAATTGAAATATTGCAAAGAAATTTACTTGTGCAAGTATTTTAGGAGATACTGACATTCTTACCAGCCACTGAGGCTCAGATAGACAAGCTCTTCTTATGCTGTCGAATACGGAAAGATTATACCTGGCTGCTGACGATCATTTTAGGTTATGGCAGGAGGAGATTAGCTCAGATTTATAACAGCTCACATTTTCCATTTTTTCTCGGTTTCCAGAGTGGCATGGAATTTATATTTGTGAACCCCTAGGGACTCTCACATTGGTGTCAGTTTTCAGATTTTGCCAGATACATCTAAATGTGGATATATAATGTAATGGAAAGAAATTGGAAAAAATATCCCTTTCTTGATTCTTTATTACTGAAGAGTTAAGAAAGTGATTCCTTAGGCTATTACACAATCTTAAACTGGGAATAAATGCTAGGATAAAATCAGATTGGTTAAGATTCCTTTGCCTGTGCACCTCTTGAAAAAAGATTATATCAGAAATACAGCAAGCACATGTGGTTTGGCCATTTTTTGAAAAGGTTGTAAGTGAATAATAATTTGAATAAAATGTGCCTTTTAAGATTAATTTTATAACAAAAACTAAGTGTATTATATGAAATGGTGCCGATTAATCTTTCATCACCTCATACATTGAGCAACTCTTTATCCAACCCACTATTAACAGCTAGTATGCATGACATACGAAAAAATAGAAAAAATATAAATTAGAATATAGTCATTAAATTGGCACTATACAAAAATACACTGCCTCAAGCAAGTAAGTTACATAAAGTTCTTTCTGTGCTACATTGTATATAAAAACTGTGCATTGAAATGGAGCTGGTTACCCTCCTTGAAATGTACTGTGTAAATAATATCTGGTAAATAATATCACTACATAATGCAAAACACATCAGGTACTTCAACATTCTTAAGGTACATCTCCATGGGTGTTAATATTGTAAAGAGCATGGAAAATGCTGCTGCCTACGAAGTGACGAAAAGCATCTAAAATGTTCCAAGTTAAGGCTGACTCGAACTTCGTTTTTCCTGTGTTTGGAATCATTCAAAATGGAGACCTGTTTCTTTACAAATACTCCTGGTATTTAGGTTGGGTTGCATATGATCATGCCTGCTCCCGAACTTTGGAAAGTTTATCTTAAGATACTGATGTCATGACTTTGGATTTTTCTTAAAAATTTTAACGTATCTGAAACTCTAAAAAGAGAGAGCTTTTATCATTCTTAAAATTTTCATTGGAATTTATATTGAACTCTGTTCAATTGTCTGTATTGGAGAAACCTGAGGGATGGAAAATTCAGTGGTATTTCATTAGACTCCAGCAGGCCAAAACATTGGAGAAGTGCTGGGACTCCTCCAGTACATATGGAAACTCAGAGCAGATAAATGAAATCTTTTACTATAGAGCAGTGCCTTAAAACCCCATGAGAAACTTGCTGAAATAGAGACAAAAGGTGACGAAAAGGTAGTTACATAATTATTTATGTAATTTTTTCAGTGTCACGTGACAAAGAGAAATATCTTGTGTACAGTTTAAGTAGTTCCCAAGAAAATTGTTTTGAGGAGCAGCCACTTGATACTTTTACAAAGATAAGGCTTCTGATGTGTAGGTGAAGTCAGCTGAGGTGGATCCTAGGTGACCAACTTAGAGCTGGTTAGAACTTCTCTACTATCCCTTCTTTTCCTTGCTCTTCCTTTCAGTCAAAACTTCCTTTTATCCCACTTGGAAGAGAAGAATCTTTCAGTAATCAACATTCTCTCCTCAATCTCAATATAGTCCTGCAATAGCAATTATAATTTAGTCTACATACATGTCATATGTATCTTTCCTTTATTTTTATGTTGCAGTATGTCTTGTAGTATATTTAGCTGTGTGGTAAAGTGATTGATTTTCCTGATACACTGTTACTGGGGAGTCTGGACTAATATTTGACAGCTGTAGCTTGGCAATGTTCTGAACTTGCAGATTTGTATTATATCTTAGAGATGATTTATTGTGTTCGCTTTTTGAAAGGTGCTACGAGAAATGGTTAGATAAATAGTTGCTCATGCCAGGGTAGTTAACAGAAGGTACTTTTAAATTCTACTCAGTAGTGCTATTGCTATATCAATTAAAGATGCTGACTGTTTCTAAACTATATATATGCCCTTTAGTGCCTGTTTTAGTAGAAATATATGTCAAGTATTAAATTCCATCAGTAGACAGGTGTGCATTATTTAAAGTTTCTAGCTGTAAGAAACATAATTAACCAGTTCAATCTTTACAATATTTTGAAATGTGAAATGTGCCTCCTGTTCTAAATTTAGATGTTACTTTGTATATTAAATTAAAGCAATTGAATTATTAACATTATTATTACTTAAAGTCCGTGTTTGACAGTTATGCTGCCATGATTAATTAGACTGTTGTGCCAGTATGTAGCTGAATCTGTGAAAACTTGTTTTGGTACTTGCAGAGCACAGTGGTGACAGTGACTATAGTTTAGATTCCATGATATTTAAATTTTCAGTTACTCATAACTAAAATGTTTACAAATCTGCGTGATTTTTTTAGTTACATTTCCTTAAAGGTGAGTGTTTTTTTAAAAATTAAAATTTACATAAAAGTTCAGTGACATAAAGATGTAAAGAATTTGAGGTATAAAAAGAGAAGGAAGGCAGGGTACAGATTGAAAATACTTTTCCTTGAGGGGAACAATTTTTCGAAGTTGTAAATTTGGTTTGGATTTGATTTATTACACCCTGAAAATTATCATTCAAATCTCAGATTTTTGTGCTGCATTTTAAAACACATTTGTGTGAAATCTTTAGTCATGGAGGACTTAACCTAAGTTTACATGCCTGTGTTAATTCGTGAGCTTAATTTGTGCTCAGTCATCTACTGTATGTCAGTTTGTACCCTTCTTTCTCAATGGGATAAACCAGCTGACTCTCCAAGGAGAGAAATTCTTTTAAGGGGGATGAGCATGAATTTTGAAATTTTCTTGGTGTGGATCAGGATGCAACATGGTTACCTTAAATGCACACACAAACCTGCTCTTGGATTCAATAAAAAGAATGGATATAGATTAATCTTTAGGACTACTTACATTTTTTAAATTGCAGTTAAAAGTGCATACAAAAGACTGGAATTATTGTTATTATTTTAAAATTGTGTCTGTGTGAAAACTTCCCTTTGAGTTCCCAAACTCAGTTGTCATCTGTGTAAACAAACAATAAACACAAAATTCTCTTGAATTTCCACAAAGGGTGGGTGTTGTAGTTGTCAGTTATCAATGTTTCAGTTGCATTTTTCAGAAAATTTTAGCCAAATATTTCAAAAGTGAGGCATTGGAAAGTGAACTTTCCTTGTAAACTAGAAGAACTTCAAAGTCTTGGAGAGTGCAATTTATGGTTTGGGTTTTTTGAAAATAAATAGAATAAGGATCTCCACATCAAAAATATTTTAAATGTTTCACCTCTTGTTTAAAACAAGTTCTATCATTTATTTGTGCAAATAGGAAGAGCTGTGTCAAAATTTATTCTTAATTTTCTGCTTTTGCATATACTCAATTATAGTTTTTCAAATGAAACTTTTTCCCTATAACTTTTCATTTAAACATGAAAGACCTTAGTATGTTCTACAATAGTTTGATTCAATGTGAAGTTATTTACTAAATGACTTGGAAAGCAATGTAAAAAGTACAGTGAAGATCTTTCCCTTAAAATTACACCCATGTCTAAGTCTTCTCAACTTGAAGGTTTCTGTGATTTGCACAGAGGTTCTTTTCTGACAGATGCTAATAATTTTATGGCTTTTTTTCAGTAATTCTAAATGAAACAGACTATGAATTTATCATATCATAGTTGTTACTTTAATGAATTCTTGGGTAGTTCTTAAGGTCTATGGGGACAGTAGTATCAAAATGCAGTAGTTTACCAGTTTTCTTCTCTACACAGTGTATTAAGGTATTAGTTACCTGTCAGTAAGAAAAAAAAATAGAAGCAAGTGCAAGTAGCAAATATATACATAAGATATTATTATTGTTAAATATTAATTAAATGCTAATATTAAATACTATTCAAGTATTAAATTAATCAAATAAAAGGTTTATTTGAAATAGCTGGAAAGTAACTTAATATTCAGATGATGTACAATATTATCAGAGAAACAGTGTGATATCGTTTGATTGAGATAAATGAAATCAGTTGACACAGGTTTTTATTAACACTTCAGATGGAGTATTACTTTGGACATATACCTTTTATTTATTCTTTTCATTTTCAGCATATTCAATATTTAACTATTCACATATTGAGTGAAGAGTAATACTCTGGAGTTCCTCATTTGAACTGACTTCAGTTCTTTGTGATCCAACAGCTTTGTACTTTTTAGCCAGAAATAGAGAAAATTACAATATCTTCATGTAACTCTCAGTTCTGTAAAGTTTCCTTTTAAAAAATATAAGTTGAGCAATTGCTAGTTAGAAATCTCCAACTTGGTTTAAGTCACTATTAACATGAAGATAGTTTCATTTCCCTAGTAAACTGTCTTTCTCCTCCCAGCTCATTTTATTTAGCCTCTTTCAGTCAATCTGTCTCATTTTATGAAGGCTTCCTGTTTTGTTTTCAATCATGAGATTTGTCCTCATTATTTATATAACATTGCCATGATTGTGATGTAACTTGGTATAGTACGCTTTATAAAAAGTTTTGAATATTTCAGTTGATTACTTCCAAAACTGGTGATTTTAAAGCTCTGTTTTCTAGTATGCGTTGGAGATAACTTTAGATCTTGCTGTCTCAGCCATTTAGAAAAGTTAAGAATACTGAACACTTGTACATCATCTTCAATATGAATTCTCTGCTTGTCAGTTCATCGTAGAACCGAGTAAAAAGTGTTTCTGCTTATTTCATAAGTTCTTTGCATCTTCTTATTTAGCTGAGTGGCTCCACTGTCCCCTCTAGCTCTGCAGTTTTCACTCCTTGTTCACTTTTGAGTATTTGTACCTGTTAAAGTTTCATAGCACCAAGAAGGTGATTTTTAAAATCTGGATAAATGTTACTGGTTTGATATTTTTATGTATATTTTAACTGTTTCAGCTATTGTTGGACTTAGATGAGTGAAGAGAGCAGAGGGAGTTTTGGGTGAGGAGGTTTTAACATAAAGGTCTTGTAGGCAACCTTCTGTGACTGTGTCCTGTTTGTACCCATCTATATTTCAGCTCAAAACTTATCCTTTCCTATGAGGAATCCAGACAAACCAGGTACTTCAGTACTTGCCATTTCTGTCATTGTTGGTAAATACACAAGTCCCTCTGGTTTGGAAAGTGCAATAGCCAGTGTACTTTATAGCTGTGTTAGAAAGAACAGAAATACTTCTGTATAAATAACTGTATATGTGTGTGCATGAGGAAAAGAGAATAGTTGCCTTAGATACTAATCTTTCATGCCTGGTTCTTAAAGCTTACCTATAGTGTTACTGCTGCAATAGCACTTGCTTTTTTCCTCTTCCTTGCCCTTAGAATTATGGGATGCTGTAGCAAGGAAATGCTTTTTCCCCTTTCTTTGTCAGGCCATCTTCATCTACTGTGGTCATGTTAGAAAGCTTTTGCTCTCTCAAAGGACAATTACTTCCTTTCTCTGTATTTCAAGGCCTTTATCCAGCTCAGACTGGTAAATTAGTACAAAGTGCTTGCTCAGAACAAAACTGGAATGATGTGATTTTATTAAATGGGGTTTGCAAAGGCGACCGTAAAAGTGAGGAATGATTTTCAGTCACTTTTTCTGGACTATGTTCAAGTTCATGTCCCTGAGAGAGCTTGAAAGAGCTGTGAGCACTAATTGTTTGTTTAATGATTTGGCCACCTTTATAAAAACTGCAAAACTAAGTTTTTCATTGCTGCTTTGGGTCATAACTCTAAAACCTCTGTGTGAAACAGTTAATCATAAATCTAAAGTCTATTTTTGATGGTACTTTTTGATATTTTCTAGTACTTTTCACAGCCCTTCATAATTGTCATTAAAATAATGATTACCTTGGTGAAGATGCAAGCCAAGAATAAAACATAACTGATGGGTGATTGAAATGATTAATTTGATGGTCTTGTTTTTGATTAAAAACATAATCTTTCACATAATGCTAGTAAATATTCAAACTATTACCTACTGTAAATTGCATTTTTTTTAACATGTATCCCCAGGATTTCAACAGTGGAACATCTGTTTTCTTTTGAGAAAAATATGATAAGCATCTGTTTGCATGGAAGATGTGAATGAAACCAGACCACATTTGTTTGCAGTGTTATGGATTATCTGGTCTTACACTGTTTATGAATAAATCATGCAGGATGGATAGTGCTGGTAACCACCAGAGTATGTTTTATACTTGGTTTAAAACATAAATTTATGTATTTGTGATTTTTCCTGTAGACACTCAAAAAATTTATGTTTTAAATAAAGAAGAAGCCTGTTGCATTTCTAGGCCAGTATTTAAACTCATGAATACCAAAAATTCTTTTAAGCCAAGCCACACCTGCTGTTAATATGTATGAGAATATAGCTTGAGACTTAACAACAAAGCAAAAAAATATTTATTGTGATTTGGAAAAAAACCACTATAATATATCTTTTTATGTAAGAAGTAGTGTGCTCTCATGTAACCGGATTGTGGCCTAATGTGTGTGTGGACTGAGTTAAGTTTGCACGTGTGGCCTGAAAGACTCATCTTGCAAACCTCCATGCCTGGTTGTGGTACTGTCATGAATCCTTTGTATAGATTCCAAAATATTTTGTATTCAAAGAGTCGTGTGTGTGTGTGTGTACAAACATTTTTGTGCTCAAAATAGTGGGGAGATGCTCAAGTTTGAACAGGCCAGTAGCTGGTGCGAGTATTTGCGAGTTATGTCCTGTTGTCCAACAGTATCTGTACTAAAGTGTTTAGAGAATTTGGACTGCCTTTGCTCACAAACAGGGTCTGTTGGTTCTGCAGTATGAAAGGATGTATTCTGCAGGACAGTATGTGGGCTGATTTTATGCTCAGTAGCCTACTGCATGCTTTAGTATTGTTGTTGCTCTGTCACTTCTGACAGTCCTTGGAGTCAGCGCTGCTGAGCTCAGTGCTTTCAGGATACCTTTACAAATGCAACCAGTGAAGCCTTAAAACACCTTCTAAGAATATGTAAACCTTTTGGTGCGTTTGTAGGCTGAAGTCCAACATGCATGAAAAGTTTCAGTGGAGAAAGTAGATTAATACTAACCACTGGCTTTGTGAAATGTGGACATTAAGTTCAATGCTTAACTGTTTATGAGGTGATTTAAGGCAACTTCTGTCTCAGCAGTTAGTTACTGTCTCTCCTTTGATGTGTTGCATGTGACTTTGTGTGGATGACATAGTACATTTTAAGATGTCAAACGTTAGCACAAATAACGTTTGTTTGTGTGAATGGTGGAATGAGTTAGGGATTGAGTGACATCTCCTAACTGTGTATTCACGCCCTTAGTCTCAGCCACTGATTTATCTCTTTTAGCTACATGGCCACTACTGGAGATGGAACACATATTTCAGTTAGACAATTATTTCAATTAGATCTCATTGTGGTCTTCAACATCCTTATGAGGGGAAGTGGAGGGGCACATACTGGTCTCTTCACTCTCTTGACCAGTGACAGGACTGGTCATGAAGCATGAAGCTGAGTCAGGGGAGTTTTAACAGGAACAGGTTTTTCACTCAGAGGGTAGTTGAGCACTGGAATAGGCTCACCAGAGGAGTGGTCACAACCCTCAACCTGACAGAGTTCAAGAAAAATTTGGATGATACTCCGAGGCACATGGTGTGACTCTTGGGGATGGATGGTCCTGTGCAGGGCCAGGAGTTGGACTCAATGATCCTTTTTAGTCCCCTCCAAATCAGTATATTCTATGATTCTAAGCGTGTCTAAATTGAATTTCTCTATCCAGCAGGAGTTGGTGGTTTTTTTTCTTCTGGTAAGTTGAGTCTTTTATCTTTTTCCATGCTTTGGTGTACTTTGTGTATCTTGTTGTGGTTCTGGCTTTGGGTCTTTTTTCCCCTCACTTCTCATAGTTTGTCTCCATAGTTAATTCACTTTCAAGAAACTGAGCAAAATCCAGTCCTCTAACATTATTAGTTGGATGCAGATGTCTTTATCCTGTGTTCTAGTGTTGTGAAAATACATTACTCTTTTGTAGTCTGTTCCAGGTAGGCTAAAGTTAAAAAGCTAAGAGAAATAATTTATATCCACATACAGGAGACGAGAATAGAGGTTTGAATGGAAAATTGGTAGGAGGAGACACTGGATATCTTCATAGCACATTCCATGTTAGATGTTTTAATCAGTTTTGACAAAGAAGGACCTTCCTTCCCCAGTAAATCCAGCTGTTAAGAGAAGCTGAATCCTTGCTGTAAAGGGCCAGGGGAGAATTTCTTTTATGGGAACACTTGTTGATGTAAAGTGGTTGGGGTCACAAGGCAGCAGGATCTTTCCTTCTTGTGCCACAGCTTTCTAATAGCAGGAGGAAGCGAGGTAAGGTAGAATTTTACTGTGCTCTGTCAGTTCACAATTGATTTAAGGTTCCTAGAGGAACATGTGCTAGAGAAACAATGTAGAAGATACTTACATTCTGACAGCTTCTGCAGGAGCAGAATAAAAGCTCTCCATGCTGCATCTATCCTGTACAGCAGCCCAGCTCAGTTGCTCAGAGGATTGAGCCAGCTATTGTGAGATTCGTTCTTAAAAGCTGCTGTTTAGATATAACAAGTGCTTAAATTATGTCAGTTTGGATAATACACAATAATGAGTATAAAGTGTAAGTCTCTAGAAAGGTATCAAATATCTGTGATTTAAACTATGTTTTTTGAAACATTCGTACATATTTTTGTTTGGGAATAGGGAAAGGAGCAAATAAAGTAATCTAAGAAAACACTCCAGATGTTTTTTATTTACTTGTGTATGCCACTGAATTTAACAGGATATTTAAAAGTTTAGTGTGATTTTATTACTGCTCTGTATTTACCATTTCAACAATACTATTACTTTTTAGCTAAGATAACGTCCCAGCTCACCAGTCCCACCATCTGTAGTTATATCAGGGTTGACAAAGGAGTTTGCTGACAGTGATCTTCAAAACATTTTCACCAGATTCTTGAAAATCATGACTTTAAATTCCTGAGTGTTAAAACCAGTGCACTTGGAGGGTTTTTTAATTGGTTACTGGGCCTTGAACGTTTGGGTTCAGAGTCTTAAGAGGTTTAGTTTCAAACCATTTCTGGTGAAACCAAATAATTCCCTGCCACAGAGGAAGTTGAAGTTTAATGAGGGGCACTAAACTGAACAGGAATTGACAATATCAAAACTGCTTCCTTCCCAAAGGAACTTTTGACAGGACAAAGTGCAGAGAGTATGTTACAACAGAGAGGAAAGATGGTTGAATAGTGAATGGCACAGTCTAATCATCAGCAAATCCCACTTTGCTTGAAAGGTCACATCTCTTTGCCATTTTCTTTTACTGGTATTCAAAATACTCCCCCCCCCCGTCCCCTAGTCCTTAGGATGAGATATGTGGGATAATTACATTTCCAGCACTTTAATTTAGGCTAAAAATTGAGTCTTGGAACAGAAAACTTCAGAACACATTCATCTACTCTTGGAAAAGTGATTTCATGAAAATCAAAGGTTTCAGTCAGCAGATCAAGTTTTGACGCAGAATCACAGAATCTGCTCAGTTGGTAGGGAACCCACAAGGACTCATGGTGCTTTGAAGCTGCAGAGGCAATGCCTTAAGCTCTTAAACTGTAACTGCTAAAGCAATTCAAGAGCAGCGTTAATATTATGAGGCCAATCTGGATGGACTGCAAAGAATAAGAATAATTCCAATAACAGTGTAATAATAAAAATTGTTGTTGAAGCACTGATCAGTGTTTGGTTTAGTCATCTATGCTTTATATATCATAAATATATTTATAAATATAAAAATATTAATAATATATTAGAATTCTTTAAAATTTATATTTATATTTTTATAATGCATAAGAGGAAAATAACCCTGATTTTAAAAGGTCTTTTATTAATGGAATGACTTTTCAACGAGGTTCATGTTACAGATGCAAATACATGATGAGATATGATTTGAGACTGAATAAAAGAAACACACAGAGATGAGCTACTCTTTTCTGTTGAGGTAATAGTTCTTATCAGTAATGACGGTTTGTGTTTTCAAGAGCTTCTTTTTTTGTTTTGATTGATGACATTTTTCCTCTTCTCTTGGATCTGTTGCTGTAGGTGAGGTGTTCAGCTGAGGATGTTTGCTTAGTACCCTGCGGAATGGTGGAATTTTGACACTGTAGGAAGTGGGTTTTTTACTTTTTCAGTGAATGTCTTTCATCATTCTTGCTATTTCTATGGTAGTTTTGTGATGGGACCAGTTCACTTTTCCCTCTTGTGCAGGCATAACTCTCCTACCTGGTATGCACATAGAGAGGGAATGGAGCGATGACAAGGAGTTGTGTGTTCTTGCAGTGCTGCTTGGCCTAAATTCTTGTTCTAATGCTTCCTTCTAGGAGTCTCTGGCAAATGTGCTGGAGTAAAATGGTGCAGGCAGGAAGTCCCCACGCTCAGGTTGTTGAATGCTTGAAAGAGTTTATTCACTTGTTGGAAAGAGTCTGACAGCTCATGATTTGATCTGTGATGATTTAACTGCACGCGTAGAAGCCCTTATCCATAAAGTCATTTAGCACCATATTAATCACAGACTTGCAAGTGTGGAGGTGCTTATGTCCAGGCAGAGATAGTTATGGTTCAGTTGGTAATATCACCTGTGGAGACACACATCTGTACCATGAGGGAGGCACTGATGAGGACTTTTACCTTGGAGAGGCTACAGAACCCAGTCATGAAGATGCTGAGAGGTTTGTGCTATGGGGAACAGGGAGATCAGAGTACAAGTTTAGGAATGTATTGTAGGAAAGATGTGGGAAAAGGTTGGTGAAGTTACATGATACAATTTTCATAGTGGGGACGTACCTGGAAAGTGAGAAATGCAGGACTATAGGAGTGAGAATGATTTGATGGCAATTAAAGGACTGGGGGGGGAGAATATTATCTGTTTAGGATGCACAAGTGAGTTGGGATCCTGCTTTGAGTGATACGAAGTAAGATGCAGGGAAGTGAAAGTGGAAGCCTATCGCTTCCAGTAAATGCTTGGACAAGAACCAGAAGCTCTTTGCTCCAACTCGTTACCTGTACTACCAGTGGTGCCAGGATGAGCCCTGTGAGCTGTCTTCCCTACAATTTTACTTACTTTCTAAGTGAGACTTACATCCTGTTATTAATCCAATATTCCTGTTATTATGGACAGTTACATGTTTATCAGCTGGGCTTTGGTTCATTTTAGCAAGTAACATGTGGATGCAGCCTTTACTTCCTTTTCTGCAGTTAAGCTAGTGCAACACAGTTGAAAAAAGTGAGTGTTGTGTAGGTCTTGCCATTCCCTTGAAAAACAGGTGAAAATGGACATTTTTTCTAAAAATACATAACAGTAGTGGGGGAGAGGAGAGAATTTTGGATGATCAACACTCTTACCTCTTTTTTTAGCTTATTGTGTAGATTCTGAAAAGGATTATTGTTCATGCCCAACAGCCAGACTATGTTCAGGACATATTTGAAACCTGAATGCCAGGAAAGCATTATAAGAAGATAATATGAATTTTATTGAGTTCTAGGTTAAGGTTCAGACTGCTAAAATAAATCTTAGAAGTCAAAGCCATATTATCTAATATTCAGTACTATTTTTATTTCCAATATTTTTAATCTCGAGACTCCACAAAACGATGTTTTTCACTTAAACATAAACATTTAGATAAACATCAAGGAGCTTATTGATTTTGCTATACACAGAATGATTTATTGATACTTTCCTCAGATTTCACAATATTAATTTGCTAATAGCTCCATTGATTTGTTTTCAGCAAAGAACCCCCCAGACAACAAAAAAAACCAAATCACCCAAAACCCGAGAAAACTGAAGATGTTCTTTTCCCATGTAGTGTAGCTGTGTGCAGAAACATGTCCTTGGAGGTAATAGGAACATAGCTAGTTGTAAACCAGTCTAGTTGGTTCTGAATGTGAAGCCAAAATCTGCTAGATGCATTTCTGTGTAGAGTCAGGAACATGTATCACTGTTTGTAACATTACCATAGGCTGTACTGCTGACTTTGCAATTTAATTGTTCATATTTGAATGAACATTTAATCTCCTTTTGGACTGAATGCTTAAAGGAGACTGATCTGAGTTTAGGGTTGTTTGGGGTACTTTTTGTATGTGTGTAGGCCTGTTGTGAATTTAGCATTTCTGAACTTGTGGTTTTGTGTTTACTTAGCAGACAAAATAAATAAGAATGTTTCAACCCACTCTGAATTTCCTTTTGCTATCTCAAATCTTCATGAAGAAGAGAGTGGAGCTGCAAGCTTCAAAATGTTATGGAAGTTTCTAACCTCAGGTGCATGTGTTAACTCATGTGCACTCATGGACTGCAGTGAGTTCAAGGAGATTTAAAATTGAGCACATACTTTGTAGTTTTCAGAATTAAGGTTAAATTGTGTGCTGAAGTAGTGTTTGTCCTCTTAAGGTAACACACTGGAGAAGAGAGGTTCCACTAACTGTTAAGTTACTGCAAGTCGATATTTTGTTCCTAATATTAAAAAGAGTGCATGTGTTTTAATATTGGGACCAAAACAGTAGTAAAAAGCTCATTAGTGTCTCTCACAGAATGTACTGACTTCTCTTGCATTGTGTTACGTGAGCAGGAGTAGCATGGAACTTAACTAAGTGGAGCATTTTGCCCTTAGTACTGTATCACTCTGTCCCACAAAGGAAAACCTAATTAGTGCGTCCAAAGAAGCGTTAAATAGATTTCATGCTGTTTAATACAGGCATTATGTGGTTTTGTCTATTGCAAAACATTAGAGGGAATGTTCCTAGTGCATGTTTCTGCTGCCTCTTTCACAATTAGGTGCAGTTTTACATTGTAGCTGCCTCAGGAAGGCTCGGTGACTTTCTTCTCCATCAAATCTTTCCTCTCATTGTCATGCTCTATTTGTTTTGGTGCTATTGCATGATGGTAGACTCTTAATGAACATCTTTGCTAGTCATTTCAAACTGGGCGGGACAACTCTTAGCACCAGAATATATCAGCCTGTTGTGACTTGAGGTTCAATTATTCTTTTTTTCATGCCGATCTTTAACTAATAACTGAAAGAAAGACTTTACTTTGTGTCATCTGTAGCCTGAACCTTTTCATTTTTGTGTGTTCTCATTAAAATGTGAGACTTCTTCCCAAGGGTCACCATTACTGTCAGGTTTATACAGCCCTAATGGTGACATTTTATTTCTGATTTCATCCCTTAGCTGACCTTGTCTGAACTTAGTGTCTGAAGTGCAGACCTTCTAGACTACATGTGCTGAAGTTCAAAAGGAGAAAAATACCACCTTAGGGAAGAGTAGAAAGGCTTCTTGAACTCTGCCAAATTTTGCCTTGTTGTACATGAACCTATAAAAATAACTAAGCAACTTATTAAGGAATATCTTGTTATGTCTAGCTAATCTGTTACCTGCCTGTTGCAAGGTCTCAATTTCATTTTATTTTTGGTGGTGGTGGTGGTTTCTCTTTGGCTTTAGCTCAGTTTATTTGGATGCATTTAAGTGATCTGGTTTTGGTTTTTATTAGGTAGTTTTTATGAAATGTTACACATTGCTCATCTAACATGTTTTGTAAAACATTTCTAAGACTGTACAAATCGTTCTGAATTAATCTTCATACCCTGTATTTTGTCTACCTGCACAGCAGTGTGAATTGACATAAAGAGTATTAGTGATAGAGCTGTGTGCTGGCCCTAGAGCTTTGCTTTCCCCTAGAGGTTTGATCAGAATTTAATGATACTTGAACGTAGCTATCATAGCATAATGTCTGCTTAGAGTATTTTGAGAACGGGTACTTGCTAGCTCAATACTTATGTGGAAGGCAGCTAAAGCTGTACCATAGCACTTCAAGATTAAAACACTGCAAACTCTTCCATCATCATGCTCTCAGCTGTTGATGTAATACATAAAACTGTTCAGGCAGCATTTTTCTGCATCTTGTTCAACTCATAAGCATAAAATAGGTCTGAATTTTGCAGCAGTGTTTGTTCATAGCTTGCACAACTTCCTACTTTGGAGTCACCACCTCTTTAAATGTGTATTGTTTCAGCCATATTGAAGCAGCCAGCTGCTCCCAGAAACACTGAAAACCTAATAAAAAGCTACATAAGAAAACACTTAATCAAGTCCAGAATCAACCTGTGTCCTTATGTTGTTACTTTGTGTGAGCCTGCAAAACCACACAAGTAGGAGTGTGATCTGAAGGTCACAGAGCACAGTGAATTTTCCAAATGTTATATAATTAAAGAAACACCTGTGCCCCAGCCAAATAACTTCATGCTGATCTGCTGTGAAAATGTTATACTCAATAACCCTAAAAATGTGTAATTTCTTGTGCCCAGTGGAGGTTGCAAGAAGAGCAGCAGTATGCAAAGCATGAGACATTGCTTCAAGGTGTCTTAAAGGGTCTCTTAAGATTGATTTAGTAGTGTCCCAGTGTGTGTTTCCTAGTTTCTGCAATTATGTTTAGCACACTTCAGATGGGACTAAATGGGATTTAAGACTGCCAATGATTTATGAAGACTTTAATTTTACTCCTGAACTCCTGATGTTCTTAAGCCAGCAGAGGTTTTAAAGGATATCACAGGTTATATATCCTTTCCTAAGGAGAAAGGAAAAAAAATCCGTATTGCTTGATTTTGGTCATCATATCTATGCCCTTATTTTACACTAAAGAGAGTGCTGTTGATAAGACATCTGAATGTTATAGGCTCATATATGGACAGAAGAAAATTGGTGTCATATTTCAGTTTCTTGAGATCATGTCAATTTTTCTATCCATAAGGAAGGAAATAAGAGGAAGGAGGGTTGCAGTCTTAATATTATAGGACTGTGAAAAATATGTAGAAAATTTGAGGGAAAATCTGCTTTAGTGAAATAAGATTCCAATGGGGGTAGAATACATTGGAAAAGCAAGAAAAACAAGATAAATGAGAAGACAGGACTGGTAAGCTGGATTGATAAGATGTCTCTAAATTTTACATACACGTTTCTTTTAAATCTTCCTCACTGAGTGCCAAACTACTGACTCTTAAGATGTGTCACCAAGCACATGGGGCCATAGAAGTCAAAGGTGTGGTGACAGTGTTTTATTCATAGTCATTTCATCACAAGGTGCACATATCTGTGCATGTTATAGGCATAAAGATTTATTTTGCTATTACTGACCACACTCCAAATTTTAAAGCAGATTTGTAAGGATAACTTGGGAAAAGATACTTCCAATTTCAAAATTGAGAAGTTTTGCCCTTAACTGACAACAGCACTACTTGGAGGAGAAATGCAGATCCACCTCCCTCCCTCGCCCAATGTCCTTTCTGTTATTAAGTTCAGAAAACATTGTTAACTCTCTGAATAATTGTAAATTTCTAAATTATATAGACTAGGTATTTTGTAAGAAGTCACTGAATGACTGACCTGTTCTCATTAAATGTTTTCATTTAGTCTGTGGCTATTCTTGACAGTAACTGAAAACCACAGTTTTCACAGAGTGGATTTTATTAAATGGATGAAAACCGTAAGCCAGTGAGTAGTGATATCCAGGTATTTTTATCTCTGAACATGCTTACAAAACAAAAAAATAAGTAAATCTTATGGTTGAAGAGCCAGAGTTTCAAATAGCTGCAGTTTTACAGACATTACTAGTTCCTACAATGTATGATATAGAATGAAGACCCATTAGAAGGCACCCATCCTTCACCTATCTGAAAACTCTTCTACCAGTGGTTTCTTAGGTGATAGAGAAAAAAATTACTCACTGATTCTACTCTCAATTTCATGTAGAGGTTAGTTATTTTTTCTTCTCCAGCAAGGGTTTTTTGCTACCTGTTCCTCATGCTTATCAGTCTATGCAGAGATCAATCAGGGAGAAATGTCTGTATTCCACACATGGCTGAAAAACTTGACCACACTGATCTGAGCTCTTTTTATGCTGCATGATGAAATCTATTTAATAATAAGTTGGTTCATATGTGTACAGGCATGATTGTCTTCAAACTGTATAACCAGATCTATATACACTGTGGGTTAAAATTACCTCATTAAAATCAAGGTCATACTTTGCCTTAGATCCTCACTGAATTAGGCCCTAAAAGGTGGAGCATCAGCATTTATAAATAAAGTAGGTGACTGTGATTTATGATAATTTTAAAGGAATGTTCCATATTTGTCAAAGAAATCTTCAAAAGTGATTTTTACACCAGAAAATTAAGTTCTTTCAATGTTATGGTGCTTTGGAAATTGTTTGCTTTACAAGGATTTATTTGCAGAACAAAATGTTGAAATCTCCCATTTTGGCACACTTCGGAAGCTATTTTTTTTTTATTTTCAAGTGAAACTTTGACTTCTTTAACTGGATTAAAATGCTAAATTAAGAAAGATTAAATTTAGAGAAGGCAATCTAGTCGAATGCAAATAGAATTATTTTGGAATCTTCTCTCATGGAAGATGCCAGTATTATAGATTATGTTTTCAGGTGGACTAAACACAGATCTTAGGATATTTAAATTCTTTCTAAAACAGTTTTTGTCCTGTATAGTCACACTAAGTTGTTAAGAGATGTTGCCAGTAAGTAGTGTTCAGTAAATTTCTGGGTCTTGTAGGGTGAATAAAATGGTTTCTATATTCCAAATGCCTTGCTGCCACAGAAAATTGACATCAGTTGTTCATAGCTCCTAAATTCCCTCCTCCCTGTTTTCTTTTCCGCTTTCAGACACCTAAACAAGCAGTTTGATTTTTCAAATAGGAGATACTCAGCAGCTTCTAGATAATTTAGCTAAATCATTGAAAGTTTCTGGACATCAAAAGCTGAGTTTTAAGCACTCAATAATTCCCAGTTGGGCAACACTGCAAAATTAAAATATTTGTACATTAGTAGTTGTTAAAAATCCAAAGACTCTGAGTACACCAGGAACAATGGAAAGCTGAACAGCAAAATTAATATGGTCACTCTAGTTTTAGTGTTTGAGAGCACTTAAGTCAGAGCAGTATCTGAGAAAACATGGTTTCTGCTGCAGCTGGAATAAGAAGTGATTTTGTGATATGTTATATGCCATTATATGATAAATGTGTGAATGCTGGCTTTTTAATGGAGATCACTGTAATCTTCTCTACCACCCCTATTTAATAATAACAAGTATAACTCAAATACCGATTCTTTTATACCCATCAAAGGGGTATTTCTGGGTTTTGCACAGTGAATTCACACATTAGACTTGCTTTCTATGATGTTTTGAAATGGACCTTGGATCCTGAGTTCTTGAAAGTTTTATTCAGATTGTATTTCTTACATGATGTGCTTGCTGCTTGGAGGGCAGATATGATTTATGGCACCCAGAGATTTTGGTCTATTGTAACATTCATGTAGGAAATAAAGGGCACTGGTAATAAGGAAAAAAAAGAAGAGAAGAAAGTACTGGTGAGGGAAATATCAGAAAAAGAGAAATTTTCAACTTCTGAGGCTGGGGTTCATTATCTCACTGTCAGATATTAGTAAGCACATTTTCAAAATGATGCCAAAGTGTCTATTTAAGGAAGTGGTTATTAAAGAATGATATATAATCAAATGTCAGTGTGGCTTCATGCTTTGGGCTGAGATGCTGTGTGCTGATGCATCAAAGCGAAGCTTACATGCTGCCATGTTTTTGAACCAATCACAGAAAATGTGGCTTACTCTGCAAAAAGTTTGTTTTTTGCAGCATACTGAGTTACAGGCAGGACTGGCACGGGCACATATGTGTCCCTGTTATAGAAACGAGAATGTCAAAGCCATAAGATAAACCATCTTTAATGCTGTATAAATTTGTAAAGATTTCTGTGTTTTCAATTCTGTTATTAATTTCTAAAACTTAGGATGGATAATTAAAAATCCATATAAGAAAATAATACACTTTGTTATTTTCATTTTTCATGTATTTTTGACACAGATTTGATAGTTTCTGTTTTAAGAATAGCATGTTTATAAAAATTTGCTTTTCACCTACTTTAACTGAGGTTAATAGTCAAAAATTTTGATAGATACTGATATAGTCTAAATTTCTTCTAAAGGAGAGTTTCTTACTGTTTCTTTACTTTTATTCATCAGTGTGAAAAACAATACTGCAGTAATACTACACATTTTCTATCCAGACCATAGTGATAAGCTAAGGGTGTTTTTTTTGTCCAACGAAATAAATTGATAAATACAGCTGATTCAGACTGTTTACATAATCTTTCCAATGTCAACAGTCATTTAAATTATCCTAACTTTATACTGAATCTCCAAAATCCAATTACAAGCTAATAATAATTGTCAGTTTTACTCTAAACCTTTAATGATAGGTCACAAGGGATGTTGTACCAGAAGGATTAAATCATTGTAGACTGTAGCTATGCCCAGCCTTAAATTACTAACCTCTTATCTCATGGTAACAGAGCTACTATATGTTTTGTCGCCATTTTTGCTAAATAGAATAAATGTCACCAAAATTAATTTCATCTTTCTTAAATTAGCTTCTTAGTATGATTTCTCACTTCAGTCAAAATTTATTTCTTGAAGAATTTAATTTCCTTCTTAATCTATTTTATTTGAGAAAGGGGAGGAAGAACTTTCAGGAACAAATGCATTTTAAATCATTCCGTAGCTAATTTTGAAATTTACCCTTCATTAATAATTGCTGACCCTTGCAGGATGGAATTTTTTAAGTCGCTGTATACTTAAATTCAAACTGGTTCTGCAGTTTGCTTAGCTCATCCTGGCTATATTTAAGGCACTAAAAGATAAAAGGGGGTAAATACTGCTTGTAAGGAGAGGTACTGCTTAATTATGTGAATACAAGATTTCCCATGTGATCGATGATCCAAGGGAATGTTGTAATTAGATGGTTTAGTTTAGTTGCATTTATTAGTTTTTAATCATATTAAGGACACATACAAGTGAAAGAAAATATACTTAATGTAAGGAATAGAGTAGCTGGAAGAAATGCTTCCTATAAAGGAAGGCATTGGGAGTTGGCAGTGTCATACAATACAGTGACAGCAATTTCTGTCTGAGTTACTGGCATCCTCAAATAATATTTCCAATGGAATGTGTATTTTAAAATAATTAAAAAAAAGCTATTGACTTTCTATTACATTTCCCATTCTCTTCATTTTGATGAGCTCAGTCAAAAACTCTATAAAGTTACAATGAAGTAATTCTTTAGATGAAGAGAAAGCTGAAGGGTGGAGCAATTCAAAAAATAAACCTGAAGTGACAGGCTCTGTCTGAAATTATCACAGCTGGTGATATAAGTGGAAGACAAAATAGGGGAGGAAGAAGGATCTTTAATACTCATAAATAAAATCTATTTTAAAATATTGAATTCTGGAGGGAATATATTGGCTGGAATAGTAAAATCTGTTGAAGGGCTATGATTTCCTTTTGGAAACATGTTTCTCTTTAAGAATCTATAGCATAAAGGACAGGGATGACTAGGAAAAAAAGTAAATTCTTCTGTCAGCTGCATATGATTATCAAGGCCCTGCAAACTCAATTAGTAGAGAAGAATTTATCCGAAATCTGATTAAATATTAGTGCCAGCAGGGCAGAAAATTAAACAGAGCATACACATTAATAATCTATTAAATATTCTATCAACTTTGAACAGCTGTAGCAGTTGTAATCAGACATTTCTTTGTGACATCCTATACAGATTTGTATAGGACTAGGAAGTCACTATTACATTATTGCAATGCATGGAAAGTCAGAAGTGTCAGTCACTCCTCTGACTGTGGAGGGAATCTGTATATAGGGAAATATTTAGTTTGTGTTTAAGCAGTAACTGTCATCTCCACTTTTATTTGAAGTGTTAGTATGTATAGCACTGTATCTGTATCATGATATTTGTCTGTAACATGGCTGAAGAACATGAACCTCAGAGAAGAGCCCCGGACAGTCATTAGAAGCTACACAGAAATATGGCTATTTTTGCTACCTTGACATTTCTGAAAAAGAAAGTGTAGCAGTTAGGTTGGTAAAATGGGAGGTTGCATAGATGTATGATAACCACTAGCCAAAATAATTGAAAACAGAAATATGAATAGCCTCCAGAGGAACAGAATTAGTTGTAGATTCTAAGTAGGAAACTAAATGATTTATAATTTCGATGCTTTTGAGAAAGCATTTTAGGGACTTTAAGTGATGTGTTTGTGTTGGTAACGTATCCTGTGCATGACAGGGGACTGTACCTAGAAAAAAGAATGAAACTGGTGAAGAGTAAAGGACTTCAGTGAGCATGTGCTTCCCAAGGAGTAACATAGGAATATGCAGAATGCTCTCCATGGCTCTGACCAGCTGCCCGATATTCTCTGTGACCAGAAGCAAATGCCTGGAGAGGAACTGAGCAAACATATATGATACTTCCACCTGGTAGTCTTCCAGCATTTGACTTTTCTCAGCTAAATTTGTTTACTAACCTGTAACAGATCTCAAGTCTCCCTTGGAGTTCATGTAAGCTTCTATGCTGAGCAGCCTCCGGCAAGGAATTTCACAGGTCTACTATTTGTTATGTAAAAAGCTGTATCTTTCTGTTATTTTGAAGTTGTTTCCAACTGCTTTCTCTTGATGAACCCCAGCTCTTGAACTGGAAAAGATAACTGAAACTTAATGTCATTTAGCCTCTTCTAAATCATCTGCAATTCTGGAGGTTGTCAGTAACTTTAAGCCTAAACTTAGTATGTCAAGATTTCCACATGTGAATCATTAAGCAAAACTGAACATGTGTATGTCTGGGTTTCTGACAAATTTAGTATATGTGCCCTTGAACAATTTTTATATGACATAACCCTATATATACAATTTGGGGAAAAGATATATAATTTCTTTCATCTCTTGTTTGTTTGTTTCTTGTTCTATTCCAGACTGTATTTACGTAGGGGGCTGTGGTTGTAGAGTAGCATCTTCAGAATAAGTAATCTATCTGAATCAATCTCTACAATCACTGGTACTGCATGCAGTAGAAAAGAGGATTTTTTTATTAGTCTGTCACTCTTAGGTCCTCTTTCCCCTGCCTTTATATACAAACAACAACAAAAAAGTGCCAAAATTACGACCAGCAGAATCTGAAAATGGAAAGAGGTTTCTCCCTTTGTAAATGCTCTTTCTTTGTTTTGGTTTGGTTTTGGTGGCTGGGTTTTTTTGGTTGGTTGGTTGGTTTGGTTTAGTTTTGGTGGGCTTTTTGGTGGTTTGGTTGGGTTGGTTTTTTTTTTTCTCTTGGAGGTACTGTTTAAGTGTTTCCTTGGAGTTTGTTTGTGGTCTAGTTTATTTTTTTTTTTTAAGTTAAGATTTGTTTGCTTTCCTTTCACTTAATAGAAATGGAAAGAGGCAGTATAACTTTGAAAAAGCTGAAGTCTTTACCATTTATGAACCACAGAATTCTGTGGAGTGAAAACCTAGAAAAGCTACAATAATAAATAGGAATGGAACAGCAGGTTGAAGTTCTGACTTTAATTTATGCCTGAAAGCCAAGGTATAACAAAGTTTTGCCATCAGTTAATGGTAACTAATAATACGTTTTCTGCATGTTCTAAAACATAGTCCAAAGAGAAATTTTCCAGAATACATTTCTGGTCTATCTTAATGATACTTTTAGATTTGTTAGAAAGTGTTTACTGTGCTTTCATGCTTGTAAATAATCATACTAATTTGGGCAATGATGAATGTTTTCTTCCAAATTTGAATTGTAACTAAATTTAGTTATAGTCAAATTCAGTTAAAAATCATTTTTGTAAGATTTAAGTGCATATTTATAACCTAGGAAACATTCTGGGTTGAGTTGTGTGGCATCATTTCTAAGAATAGTTTTTACAGTGACCATAAGTAATCCTTATTACATTAGTCATCTCTTCTTTGTTCCTTTTTAGTCTTTCCTTTGAGTTGTTTTTCTGTTCATCCTTACACAAGCTAGATTATAAAGGAGAAGGTTGTTCTGGCCTTAAAAATCTAAGTGCAAATATGTCTTTCTCTAATTTTTTCACTTACCAGGAGTGCAATTTACTACACAATGGCACAATCCCAAATGTCTTTGCTGCACAGTGAACTCAAATTAGGATTAAAGATTGTCAATTTTATTCTGAAAAGCAATGCTAGGATAATATTGGCCATCTACCAAAGCTGTACAGGCTTGAAAAGTTTTGCTGAATGTGCACAGAACTCCATTCAAGCATGGGCAGTTCACACTGGCAAAGGTCAGCTCTCCTTCTCATTCTGTAAGGCCTCTAATTTTTCATCATTAGCGTCTTTAAACACTGCTGTGGGGGGTTTGTAGGAGATAAGGGTTAAATAGCAGTTTGTAGTTTTATGGCACAAGGACTGTTAAATATTTAGAGCTAGGGGTCAGGGAATATCTGGACATTAAAGAGGGTGTGATAAATGCTGAAAAGTTGGAGCATTACTTTCCTGCCTATAGAAAACTGTGCTTTTCAGAAAGTAATGTTAGCAAAGTCTACGCTGGTATGATTGTATAAGTGCATTTCTCTTTGGTTTTCTGTATGAACACATGCGAAAAACATGGGAGTTATTCAGTTTGAGAGTGGGAAAGAAGGGAAATTAATTGTGCAGTAAAAAGGAAATAAAATTTGCGTTGGAATGAAGCAAACAGGGCCAAAACCATATCACATTGCATAATACCATGTACGTGTTGTAGCAAATAGCAATAACTGACTTTATACTGCAAGCTTGCTATTTTCTCTCTACCAGCTTAAAGTAGTGTCACACTGTGTTGAGATGCCTTCTTACTTTCAGGTGAGAGTTATTTCATAACACACCATGATTGAATAGAAATATTCTATTCAATGTCTTGACCTTTCTGTGGCAAGGTTGTAATGGAAACCTTTCCTGCATTAGCTTTTATAGTGATATGGCTATGCAAATATGGATATATTTTTCTAGTGGAGAGACAGCCTATGACAACAAATGGCATTTTTCTAAATCTAGGCACAGCATCTCCTTGAACACTAGAAACTAAATCTGTGATGTGATGGTCACCACAGAAACATCTGCACTGGTTTGCAATGTTACAAATTATGGGCAAAGTCAGAAGGTTAAACTGGGTCACAGCTAAGCTGGAAGAGGTCAACTTAGCTCACTGTTGAAGATTTTACCAATTCAGTCAGCTGACTTTGTAGTGATGCAGATGATGGGTCTTGCACATGCTATTCCACTAGCTCAGATGTAATAGTAGTGACCCTCAGCAAAGGATGTCAAAAGTAGTTGGAAACTGAAATGGGGATTAGCATCCTAAATAGCACAGGCTTTTCTCTAGTGGCCATTTGTCATGGCTTGCAGGATCGATGGCTTCACCAAGAACATAACACTTTAAAATTCAATATTGTCCTGGATGTGGAACATCATCAAAGGCTTCTGTGTATTGGTTCTTATCAGTGCCATGTGTGCAAGGATAATGATGAGCATTTGGTTTTAACAACAGGCAAAATCTGAAATATTGGAGGAAATGACTTGTAAGGGATGGCTCATTTGAGGCACTCACCAAAGTTCACTAACAGCTAGCTCAAATCTTGATTTTCCAAGCTCCTTGACTTTATACATGGTGCTAAGTATGTCCAAATTTGCTTAACTTCTGAAAACAGTTTAGCTGCATTCAAATGAAATAGGACCAAAGTGTTTCTCAGCTGACAAATTGAGGTGCATGTCAAAACAACTGCTGTTTCTCTAATAGAATGATAACCTGACCCTTCCTTCTAGTCTGTTGCAAGATGTAGCTGTGCTTTCCCTTTCCTTATTCCATTGGCCATCATGTCAATTGTTGTTTCCTTTTACATGATGCTTATGGCTTCTCCAGGAAAAAAAGAAATCTGAAAATAGATACAGTTACATTTCTAGAGTCTACATTTGTGCTGTTAATCAGAATACATTTCCTTATGACCCTGACAACATTCAGAGTTATCCTGAGGCTTTGTGATTGCAGGTGGTTTCTCACTCTCTCAAAATGCCTCCACATATCTAACTTCCAGACATAATGAAGGAAACATGGTATTCATGGTATATTCTCTTTCTTCTTTTGAATGTAGGTGAACAGTCTATGGACAAATCTTTGCTTCCTTGTCTGCTTGCTGTTTCCAACAGCAAAGTAATCTGCTAACCTGAAAGGTTGCTTACATGAAAGGCATCTCCACCACACCAAACAAGAAACCTTCTCTGTGCACCAGCCAGTCCCTGCATGTGCTAATAAAATAGTTTCAACTGCTGTTAAATCATCCCAAGAAGAACCAGAGGAATAGAATTGTGTGCTTAATTTTTGTAAGGCCCTGTACCTTGTGTAAATGGTTCCCCAGTCCTTAGCTGCTTCCACTGTGGTTTCAGGCCACCTCTAATTCTGTCCAGAGCCAGATCAATTATCCTTAGTGAAGTTGTGGATATTGACTGTGTGAAAAATAAGAAACCATATGACAATAGACATCTCTTTTTTGCAGTGCTGAAAGTTTTTATTTGGCTTACAGAATTTTGAATAGAAATTTTAACGGGCTTGGGGTGAGTAGGGTGTGTGTGTATAGCCTCACTGGATATAGTAATTAAATACAATATTGGCTGGCTCCTGAATTTGAAGAGGCTCAGATGATGATGTCTTTTCAGTTGTTACATAGAAGAGATTTACTGTGGATGTATTATAAACCTCTGATTTATAAACCTCATTGAGTTCATTAGTCCCCAGGGGCTTTATTCTTGTTAGCCTGGAAAAGCCTGTTTAATTTTTTCCCCTTTTTTCTTTTTTATTTAAATTATGACCTCATTAGAGTGAAAACATGGCTCCAGATTCTTGCCTTGTGTAAATCAGCCAAGTCTTGTGACTAAGCCTAGCTGAGGGTCCAGGCTGTAAATTGAAAACTTGTCCTTTCCAGTTGCCTCTTCCAATCCCAAAGGCTGGCCCTAGTGTTAGAGACATCCTCAAACTAACATAAGAGGACATTTCAGTAACTTGCTTTGTGTGTCTTCTTCCAGTTAATACAGTAGTCTCTCAAGGTGCCTAAGATTTAGGCAAACATATGTATGAGACGTAATGAAGTAAATTTCTTCAAAGAAGGAGTTAGAGGCAGGATGTTGAAAAAATATACCACAGGGGTGAAGGCTGGGATTGCAAAACCTGTGAATAGTGAGTGAGATTAGGTTTCAGTCTGTCACATTTTTTCACTGGTAAGAGGACCTTCATTTTTGTAGTTTTCCTAAATACTGTGGTTAATATGAAGAACATTTCATAAAAGTTACTCAAAGTAAAACAGATAAATGGCTTCACTAAAGTTGTCAGATTCCACTTAATGAGTGGGTTTTTTTTTAATGCTCCATTATTCAAATTCAAAATCATTTTGAGATTATTGTTGGATTGTGGCACAATTTGTTGGGAGCTTGCTCTTCATAACAGGTTTCTTTTTCTTCCTCTATTTTAAGATATTGAAAAACTCTTCTACCTAATCTTTTACACTAAATCCAAACAGTTTTATTTATAGTTGCCAGAAGTTCCTAATGTCATCTTAATTAGAAACATGTGGTGAAAAAAAGAGGCAACTTTTAAGCTGACATTATTTTTGAGTTAAAATCTGGCATCCCCTTTCTACTGACAAGCCTGACAACTGCAGCAGCAATCACCTCATCAAATCTCTCCGTTGTGTCTTTCCTGGGTTTTGGCATTCTTCCTGTCTAAATTTTTATCAGATGAGTGCTTTTTTCTTGGCAAGTATTTTGAATACCTTCTTGTTGCTTTATCTCTGCACTATCACCCTTTGCCCTTAATGTAATTTCTCACATGTAAGACTGTGGCAGAATTTGAAACAAATTAGTTAGGAACATAGATTCAAAGAACACTTTTTCATCTTGGCTCACTAGTCTCCTCTCCCCTCACTTTTTAAACACCAGCGTGTCACAGATACCACAGGAACACTTGGTTTTTAAGATGTGTTTTTAATGTTTTAAATCCTCAGTTCTGCATCTACCTTCTTTCTGCTATGGCATGTCCTGTGTTGCTTTTGAAATGTTTCCTGCTGGTAATATCTGGATTTTTAATCCTGAGTTTTGTAAATACTCAGTAGGCTATGCCAGAATAAGAATCTTTAGATATAGATGCTTTAGACCACAGCCAAACTAGATATCATTTCTCCAGCTTTTCTCAAAGCTGGGCTCGAATAGACTCTCTTGCAGGAGTTCTGTATTTTCTCTTGTAGTTGTTGTTTATTGCAAAGTTGATTCTGAACCTTGAAACCCAGAAACCAAGCAAAACGGGGTTTTGGGGGGTTAGTTATCCAAATAATTTGTTTCTTCAAAGAAATACACAAGTTTTGGGTGACATTTGAAAGCTGAATTCATATGAATGAGGACCAGTCTTCCTTTCCAGAAAAGAAAGACTAGGGAAAATGTAGGCCTTCTTTGGAAGGAAATGTGAGACCCAGTTACCTGGGATATGGAGAAATTAATATAGTAGCTCTCACTTGAGAACACTGTAAGCTCCCAAATGCTCAGCAAACAAAACTCCTCTTCAGGGTGCCATGAGCAGGCAATAAACTTGAAATGGTTTTTAATTTGAGTAATGGCACATTAAGGAAACCTACTAATTAAGGTAAATTTGGCAGTTTTACTGGAACCAGTTTTCTGGTTTCTTTAGTCAATGAAGAGCAGTGTAAGCTGCTGGACACCGAGTGTTTTTTGATGCTGGCTGCTTCTTTTCATTGCCTAATGGGAGTTAAGCCCTCTGATGTCCAGCCTCACTTGAACTGCTGAGTTCTTTTGAAAACTCCTGCTGTAAATACCAGTGTATGTGACTGATGTAGTGGACTCATTTTCCAATGGGTAACACAATCCTTGTGAAGGCAGCAGAAGTAGCTAAGTAGGCAAGATGTATTTCTATAGGTATATATGGAGGAGGTGTTTTTAAAGTGTCTAAGCAGTAGGCTCTAAGGACAAGACCAGAGTGGTTCAAGCTCTTAAGAGCAGATAGCAATGCATAAAATGTTGATTATGTGCATAAGTGACTGAAAGTCTCTGGCTGTCTCTGTTTTTCTTAGTTACTAAGAACCTAATGTTTCACTGCTGTACATACCAGCAGAGGCTGCCATTTTGAATGTGCTGAGGCTTTGATGGCTGAGACTTTCCTTGGCTTCTTGTGGTTTGCAAATTCCAAGTCTCCTGAGAGTAATAGTGCATGTCCAAGTGGGCAGCACACAATTCAGTGAAGGTCGTGGCAGCCAGAGACACATTCACTCCAAAACACCAGACAGAAGGGGAAGAACATGCTATTCATAGGGTTGGAGTGTAGTCTGAATGTCTGGGAAACAAACAGGGTTTTCCTCTACCTCTCCTGTACTATCTGACAATTTATTTTAATCCTCCTTTCTTGGACCATAACCTCTGTTGAGAATCCTGTTGAGAATTCCATTGTGCTGAGGATCATAGTGCTCACTCATGTGCCCAGTTTTCCTGATTACAGCAAGTGCACCCAGGTTACACCCCAGCTGGGGGAGTGTGTGCCCTATGGGGACCCATAGGGGTTTGGGCTTGTCCCACCAGAGTCTGTGCTGCAGCTTCTTGTCCAGATGGTCAGGGAAGTGGAGTAGAGACTTGTTTCTTCCTAGTACAGAGGTGTGTGTGTGAACCAGCATTGCAATATATTTGGAGAACACAGGTTTAGCGTCTGTTTTTCTTTACAATCACATTACAGTGATCTTAGGCTGTTAATTCAAAAATGCATAATGGTTCTCTTTGTTGCCAGTTTAATATTTTTCTGGGTTTAGTCCTATGTATGTTTTTTTTTTCCCCTCAAGCACCTAAATTAGTTAAAAATAGGATTTAGGGACTCTTGTAAATTTAATTGTAAAATACTTTAAATTCATTTGAAAATATCGTCATATGAACATTCATAAGATTTTTTTTGATGTTCATAGCTTAACATACAGTTGTTTTAGTAAGTCGTTGCAGCAGAGTTATCAACCATTAAATAGCACACAGTCCTACTTCATAGTGTAAAGCCTTCCTATAACTGCACCTCCAATGAGTGGTTCAGTCACCAATTTACATCACAGTGCCATGTTGTTAGTTAAAATGCAAATATATTTTTGAATGCTTTATATATGACAGCCAAGTGTTCAGCTGATCTGTCCCATGGAAATGAAGATGAATGGTAACTCTCCAGTCTGCTACAAAATACTGTTCATACTTACTTTGCAGTCTCACATAGAACATGTGCTGCAAGGCAAAGGCCATGATATAAATGAATGATCAGCCTCCTTTTGGATGCCTAATGCTGTCATTTTGAGGCTCAGTTTGGATGTCACTTAAAATAGCGTGTAACAATGAGGAGAAGAGAAGGTTACAATCTTATGTGTTAATAGAAGAAAATACTAGGAATTAAGATGCTGATTTATTAAAATATCTAGTGGAATAGCAAACCAAAGCTCTTAAAGCCATTGTTCAAAGAGGATGCTTAATACAAGGATTTAAAACCAAATACACTTCTTTTCAGTATAATGTAGTGCTGATTTGTAGAATCAGTGCACAGAAAAAAATATTATAACAATAATGTTGTTGGAAGAAGGTTAAGTACATATTTATGAAAAAACAACATCACACGAGCAGTCTTATTGCTGGTATTGTTCTCTTATTGCACTGTAGCATGTGCAACATCCAGGTCACTGCCAGAGCAAACCAGACAAGCTTAAGCTGCGATGAGTGATGCTGACGGGGGGGCAGGGTGAGGGGGGCTCTGTGTGTGGATCTGGACTGTCTCAAACTCAGACCCCAAGCAGAGATCCAGTGCTGGCAAATACAGTGAGAGTCTGCAGGGAAACTCTGCAACTTAAGTCTGCAGGGAATGGGAAAGAGTAGTTCCAGATAGGCCACCTTGACAAAGGTATTAGGTGTAGCAGGACATGCTGGTGTTCTGAACACGTTGACAGTTATGAGCTTTTTACGCAAATGTTTCTCGTTTCTTTTTTCTCTTTGTTAGTTAAGTTGGATTGGGTGGCTGGTGCTGAAACAATTTAATCCTTGTCTACAAAGCAATTTATTGCAAGTTCTTGCATCCTATTGCAATTGATTGCTTTATTGTTGTTGGCGTGTTCTGTGCTTTTTCTCTTAGAAATTTCATTTTGCAAATGTAGTAATAATATTTTACATGTGTAGAGTGCCTTTCATCACAAAATACTTCACAAACTAGACTAAGTTTTTGCAGTCAGTTGTTTGAAAGGGACTTAGGCTTGTATCAAGACACATAGCTATCTTTGCCCATTCAGTTCAGTCAGGCTGAAGCTTTTTCATACTGTATACTTTCTTGTAACCTATATTGTTACCTGAGTAATAAATAGCCAACTTCCATTCCTAGCTCAGATGCATTTACTGCTGTGACTCAAAACCTGAAGCACTTACTGGGTAGGAAAAGAGTTTCAATTACACCAGCTGCCACGCTGTTTGCCTGATTGGCCACAAAACTAAAATTTAAAAAAGTGCAAGAAAGGAACTGAGACCTAAACAAATGTATTTTTAAGTCTTGTTATTTTTTTTTGTAAATTGTTTTAGGCATGTATGATTTTAAGAAGTGTTACTGATCCAGATCCTGTGTTTATTTGACCAGCTTCTGCTGGATTTAAAATTTGCATTTGTCTTATATTTATTTTATTATGTGCTATGGTCTAAAGCTAAGATACTGTATTGATAAAATTGAGCAGATAGAGGTAAGGGCAGAAGATTTTGTGCTCTCTGGTAATCTGGCCTTAAATATTAGCAAATCTCTGAAAATTCTGTGGCATTCAGTGAAAGAACTGAATTAATTTAAACTGAACTGCACACAACCTTTTAAAAATTAAATCTGCTACATATATGGATAATACTACTCTTAAATATTCAGCCTCTGTTACTTACTTTAATTCAGTGGATTTTTCACTGTCTCCACATAATTTCCGTGTAAAAGGAAAGGCTAATCTACTGGTTCAGACAAAAGGCTTAAGCTCAGATGATCTCTGTTCTGTTTCCTTTTTATCATGTTCTTGCATTTTTTTCTCCATCTGTAAAAAGGAGATGACAGCACTTCATTGCCTTATGATGTGGAAGGATAAATACATTGATTGTGAGATTTCAAAAATGACCGAGCCAAGTATGTAACTAGGCCAATTTATATGGAGAGATTCTTTCAAATTAGTAGTTGGGATATATTGTCTTGGAAAAGTGTAGAGGAAGAGTTTAGCTATCTTGCTCAAGGTATATAGCAGTGAAATGGTTAACAAAATATATATACAGGCAATGTTTAGGTTTTAGAGTTAACACCCTATTGAGATGATTGAAAATAGTTCACATCTTGCTGAAATGTCATTTTGAGCTGTCTGCCAATTTAAGAACATATTGCTGCCTCAGTTAACATATGGTTCGAGTTGATACAGTTTTCTGTGCAACCATGAGAGCTAGACACATCATTATATGAAAATGAAAACAAATGGCTGAGTCCTGAGTTTACTGCTTTAGGCCCCCCCAGTGCAAGCAAAAGTTCAAAGCCACCTAGTTCTTCCACTTGGAGATTCCTGCAGCATGAGAAGAGTCCGGGTGAGATGGTGAGCCACAATAACCTGTTCCTGTGCCACAGGGCCATGGCACACAGCCTGTAAGGGATGTTCCCAGGACAGAAGTTTTACAGTGTGAACAGAATGGCAAACGATCCCCTGGGTTGCTGTACCTAATTTGTCAAGATTTAGTTAGAACCTGGGATTGGTGAGCCTCCCTTTAGGATTTCTACTCCTTTACTGTGTCACTGATGTGGCAGATATGTTATACTGGGCACATTACAGAATTAAACCCGAAGCTCTTGCTTGGGGTTCTTACCTGTGTTCTACTGTAAGTTAATGCTAGCAAAGCAAAGGTGAAAGTTTCTAAGGAAACACTCTGTTCACAGAGCACCATGAGGTAGCTTTCAGTATCTGTAGAAGTAAGGTTGAAAAATTTTCCACTGAATTTATAATGGCTCTGTTCTACAACACCTGCAATTGTTTTGTGTACTAGCTTTTTTATAATTTTTTTTTTTCTGATGTGGTAGAAATTCCATGGTTATGCTACAATTTGCTTTGTTTTTCTTAGTTTAAGTTACAGTTTTAGCACTGCATCTTTTTTCTACTTAGACTAGGTAAATTGTGTAATATTTTCAACTCACTTGTTATCTACATATTTTCATTGGTGAAGTTCCTGGTATGTCACCTGTCACAGTAGAAAAATAATTTATTCCAAACAAATTATATTTAAATTATTTTTAAGGTACAACTAAAGCTGACAAAACCAAAACAAATAAAAAGTTGAAACTGAGATTTCATCTTTTCTTGTGCAGTGGGGCAGATATAGACCAGAGCGACTCAGGTCGTGTGTACAGAATAAAACTATCCAGATTTGGATAAATGGACTTCTTTTCTCATACATATGGCTTTGAAACTGGCTTATTTCCCAACATTCTTTTTGACTCAAATTTTAGATAGAAAAGGAATCCAAATATCTGACCAAAACTCACTCAATTTTCTCCTGCCTATTAAGAGTAAGTATTTGTGCAAAATGAAGCCACAAATCAACTCAGGTTTGCTTGTGAGGCTGATGAACCTATAATGAATCTTTCTATGAGCTCAGTCTAAATTTCAAGCATGTAATAAAACACAAAAGCATATCCAAAAGTCACTTTGAGTTATTCCTGCATATCTAGTAATTTTTTTGGGTCACTTATTTTGGGGCATTTACAAGCCACTCAACTGACAGAAATGCTGCTTGGCAATCTGCAGGCAGGACTGCTTATATAAGTACTGGTATACAAATTTCAGACACATTCACCAAATGGCAGATTTTTGGCTGATAAGATAATGGCAGGGCAGCAGTTAATTCTTTGGAGCTACTGGAGAGCATGAGCCAAAATCTATCGCTGCTCCATAGCTGAGGTTTTTCAGATACATCATTGCCTCTTGTGTGTTCCTTGGACTTCATTAGAGCCTGCTGCTCCCTGCAGTGCCTTAGCAGAGAAAGTCCAGCCTGTGTTGAGATCACAACTCACCGTGGCTGTAAAGAGGCCAGGTTGGGTGTTGCAGTCAGGTTGAGCAGCATCAACCTTACATTGGGAGGATTACACTCAACAGGACAACACATTGATAAGACACATTTTGTCATTCATATGTTCGTTTAATATCTGTGTTTTCTAAAGCTTTGTAGCAAATCTTTATTTGGCCAACCTGGCAAATCACCTCCCAGAATTGCAGGGCCTTGGTTTTGATTGCCTTCTTCAGTCCCACAGACTTTCTGAGGTAATGTCCTTGTGTAGTTTACTGATTCTTTTGCACTCCCCCTATGGCTGCAATTCGGGTGCTTTCTCCAGAGTTCTTTTCACCCAGGTTGATATTTGAGTAAGGTGATCACTGGCTTTAGAAGCAAATTGTCTCCTTCTGCCTTCTTTTCAAGTGTATGTGTAAATCCACATTTTAAAATGGCAGCACTGTAACTGTAGCTGTTAAGTAGAGATGATTACATCCTAATTGAGGTATTAGACCAACGTGGAGATTTCTGTGTTTGTTACAGGGTGCTATTATGCTTATGTTCCTGTGCAACAGGGAACCTGTTGGATTTGGCTTGTGAGGTCTTCATTTTTGATATCTAGCTTACTACCCTTAGGTTCAATGACTCTATTGCCCTACCACTATGCATTTACCTAACACAGTGACACCATTTTGTAATTTATAGGTAGTGAAGAGGAAAGGAACCAGGATGCATTTCATTGATCTTTCAATGTTGTAAATGTAAAATTCATGTGCATTTTTGTTTGCTTTATGGCTGTTCTCTTTCCTTTTCCTTATTTAATATGCACTTCATACTGTGCCAGGAGGTCAGTAGGGCAAATCAAGGAGCCAGATGGCTTACTTCTACCCTAAGGAAACATACCAATATTTAGCTGGCTATTTTCCCAAATAAAGGCAAGACTGGAATCCACAATAAATGTGAGAGTTGGTTAAAACTGCATCCTTCTCTTAGATTCACAGCTACAACCTCCTTGAGGCATGAGCTTTTCATACTTCACTGCTGCTTTCTAGCTTTCTCCAAGTAACTGCATCTTAGAAGATATTAGAGGGGGGTGCAGCTCATTTATTTATGGCCTTTGCACAGTAACAAGTTTCAGTTATTTTAATCTGACTGAAATAAGAAACCATAATCCATGGATGAAAAGACAGTGGACAAACTCTGTTAAATCCCTAGTACCCTGAGGACGTATATTTTGTCCATTTCTGGGTTTTTATGTTCCCTTTTTTCCGCTGTTATTCCCAACTTTAACTTTTGAAAAGCCAAGCAGTTTAAGTGGCTGGGCCTGGGGAGCTTATTTGTATGCAGCACAAATTTCAGGATCTGTTCCCAAGCCTGTGCAGAGTGAAAAATGGCCTGCATTTTCTTGATAGCCCATGTGGTTGTAAAGAATAAATGGCTAATGAATTACAGATGAACATTGACGCAAATTAATCTTCCTGATGTCCCTGGGTTATATGGCAGCCATTTAAAAGTTTAATCAATACACTAAAGTTGAAAACATGCAGGCACTGCAGTTGTTTGGATGTAATAAACATCAGAGGGAAACGGGAGGCTTGTACCCAGTCCATGTATCATAATGACAGGTATTTATGTTTAATGGACTAAATATTTTTTATTGGAAGAGAGCAAATGTCAGCTTAACTTTGTAAGCTCCGCATTCAACTTTCCTTTGAGGTTGGTGAGAGACGGCTGACATGTCATTGAAAATGAAATGTAAAAAAACCAATTGAGACAAAGCGAGGATAAGGAGCTGTTTTGCTGACGAGATGTTGCTTTAATGCTCTGCAACTATTCATTAAATAAAATGTAAACTCTACCATTTCAAACGTTGCAGTAAAATGGTTTACTAGGTCAGACTTTTAATGGTTATTAGGGAAAACAAGAGCCAACCACTGCCAAATATTCTTTTCTGGGAAACATTTTATTTGAAAAGTCTTTTCCTGAGTTACAGTTTCAGAAGATTTATAATTATGGAACAGTCATCTCCCCCTCCCCCTTTCTTTTTTGAGACAAAGAAAAACAGAAAAATAACTTTCAGTATAAGCATTTGATGGTCTTTTTTCCCCCCCTTTGAACAGAGTAATAGCTTTATATAAGCTTCCCAGAGGCTTGGATATTAATTGCACTTGAAGTCGATAAATTTTAGAGCCATGTGTCCAGAACTTAACCATCTTTGCTATAAATGGGGAAGGAGGCTATACAAGACTGCCAGAATCACCAGGCCTGCACAGTTACTATGAAAAAAAACATATGAAGGTATTGTCTTTAGGTAAAGAAAAATGTTGTTTTCATATCATTAGGTCTTATAAGAAGACAGACTTCTTCCAAACAAAAAATTCTAATAAGTGGAAGAAAAAGGGAGGAACATCTTGTACCATCTTTCTGTAATCTGGTTTAGTACCCCATTTCTTGGCTAATCTTACCTTAGTGGACCCTTGATGGTCTAGAGTGGTCTCAAAGCTTCTGGCAATGTGTGCTGTGGAATAACGTCAGAAAGGGAGGATGGTTGAAAGCCTATGGGTCACTATTTCCTTCTTTGGTGATTGGTTGAGCCTGATCTCTCTTGACTTCACTATCTGTCAAAAATATTTCATTCATCTAAATAATTGCTCTTAGCAGTGCAGTGAGTCACATGTTGGAGGTTTAATGGCTGACCTGCTACTTCAAGATCACCAATCATATTGTGTTGGCTTTACCACCACCTGTAAAAAAAAAACAAAAACAGCTATGTTCAAAATCACAGAATCACAGAATATGCTGAGTTGGAAGGGACCCACAAGGATCTTCGTGTCCAACCCTTAGCCCTCCAAAAGACCATCCACAAGAGTTACACCATATGCCTGAGAGAGTCATCCAAATGCTTCTTGAACTCTGTTAGGCTTGGTGACAGTGTTTAAGGCAGACAAGGGCATTGGGAGAGTGACAGAAATCACATATTACTACAGAGGCATCCAAAATATCTAACTTCTGTTTGGTAGGCAGGCCATTTTATTTCAAATTGTTATTTAACTATTTTACCTCTACATATCCTTGTTATGTTGCATCAGGTTCTACTCAGTTAAGGTGGCTACTAATATTGAGCCAGGACATACCGATTTATGGCCATTAGAAATGGTCTGTCAAGTAGTTCTGAGCTGATTTCAATGTGTCTGTTGAAGGGGAGGGTTGGAGCCTGGTTGTCCTAATAAAGCATCAAAGAAGCAGGGTTGCAGTGTCCTGCTGAATTAAGTTACAGTTTAGTTCCGTTTAAAAAATTGTCTGCTGTTTCATAAAGCTCAAAGGTAGTTTTCCAGAACTGCTCAAGAGCAGTAAGCTTTAGTGGCATGTGAAGTAAAACAGCAGGCATCTACAGCAAAACATTAACAAAATTGCACTAGACAGAGGTGGTGCTAGTAGAAAATTGGAGGTAAAGAGTGGGTGACATTAGATTGATTCTCTCTGTCAGATAGAAAACTCTCTTTTCAGTAACTATTCACAACAAAATATGAAGTCTTCTGTAAAATAGTACATTGGGGAGTGGAAACCCCCACTATCCAACGCACTACTCCAGCAGCAGAAGATGAAATAAGTTATTTTCTTGGTCATTATACCAGTTGACCGAACCCTCTGAGTTAGGTTTCTACAACAAGAAGCTTGAACTTCAGACAAAGAAATCCTTTTTGCTGTGGTTTTCTGAACATTTAAGTTCTATAGAGAGGCTGCTGCTATTATGGGCTTAATGGATAAAATGGATAAAATACAGAAATAAAAAAAAATTATAAATTATTTCTTTTAAAGCAAAAAGCAGAAAATTTTACAACTCCAAGACTTTACATTTGAAATGAGGCTCAACTTCATTGAGAGGAAGTATCTAAGGTGTAAGGACATGTGAAATAATACTGTCAATTGGCAGAATTATTAGTGATTAAATGTAGCTTTTTGAGAGCACTTTCCTTTCAGTTCAAAGTTATGTAGGTGTGTATATGTACTTAAGTACAGCAACTTTATGCAACTGTCTTGAAGATTTACCAGCCCAGATACACAAATCTACCTGCTCACCCCTTGCCTTAATAAGTGACGATGAAAAAAAATTAATGATGTTTTATCTGTCCATCAAAAAAATTGCTTCTGTCTACTGGCTGGTAATGTTTTCCAAGGCTGATACATGAATTTAAGTATGTATTTGTGTTTCACATTTTTCTACCTAGTACCAGTGCAACAAAGACACACAGTATGTCTGCCATATAGTCAAAATATTTAAATAGTGTTACAAGACTACTAATCTAAAATAAGTTTAAGTGAAAAAGAAGATAGGAAACCATGAGTTGGCAAAGTACCTTTTTCTTTACCATGTTCATTTTGAATTCCTGAGGATTACAGATGGGATATTAAAGGGTGAAAGCAGTTTCAGAATAATGCCAGTTGCACACTTCTTAAACTGGGATCCACAGTTCTGACAGCTATTAAAAAAATAAAGTAACTTTTGTTTCTGGTTTTGTATAATGAGCATATAACAAAAAGGAGGTTTACTTCTACATTATCCTGCAGGTGTAACTGCTGTCTGTCAGTTTATCCTGTATTTTATTTTGATGATGAGAGAACACTAGGGAGAAAAAAAAATTGTTTTAATCAAAAACCTTAACAGGAAAGAAAAAATGTCTCAAGACAATGTCATGTATTACTGGTTATTTGTGATGGTTAAAAGAATTATCTGAAAACAAAGAAGTCTTTCACAATGAATCTAAAACACAAAAGCTTTAATAGCATTTACATCTGTGTATCATCCATGTCTCCAAATGCAAGTCATGAATAACACATAAACTAGAGTATATAGGGAACAGAAGTGCTAGCACATCATTTAAAATCCAACACACCCCATCGTCAGTGGAATCAAATACACAGCAGGAATGGTTCCAGTTGATAGACATACAATGAAGTCATTGAAAATGAAAACATATTAATTATGTTCCTAAAGGTTAAGATAGTAATGGCTGAATTCTCTAATCCTGGAATAATATTAATGTCCCAAATCCACGCAGGAAAAGTCCGTGGTGCTTAAAAAATTGTGGAAAATTTTAGTAACACTTATTTGTATCTCACCCATGACTGACTCCACAGTATGGGGGGTAGCAGGGGGAAGAGCAGGAAGTGCAAGACAAAGACAAACCAGGGAGAATTATCAAAAAAAAAAAAGAAAAAAAAAAGATGTTCTTGGTCCAAACAAGCCACTTGCACTACATGAGCTAATTGTAGGAATAGACTATTTCTAAACTGCAGCTGTTATGTGCTTAAGCAAACCCTGCTGGGAGAACTGCTTTGTAGAACACCTAACACAGACACACAGTGTGTCCTTTAATAGAAGAATTCAAAGTGCAGTGTATAAGGGAAACCTTTTCTGCTTCCAAATTTTCCCGAGCTTATTACAGGATGTGATCCTAGCTTTTCACTCTGGCATAGGTTTCCCTTAAGTGTTTTCTATTTTCATTATCTTTTTGCCTATGTTAAATCAAAACAACAGAGGCTGAAGACTTGGGGGGTGTGTGTTGGGAAATGAGCAAGGGGGGCTGAGGGGAAATGCTCAGGTTTTGTGATAGAAAATGATAGGTGTCAAAAAAAAACCCATAAAATACATACTTTAGTCATGATAACTTTTTTGTATAATACTTTCTGGTTGTCCCTGTGGAGTAGTAAGATCCCTCGTATCCTAGTAATTTTAGATGTATTCTTTCTCTACTCTTTTCCTCTCCCTCCCTCAAATCCTCATCCAGGTATCTCTGACACAAGGCTATTGCACCTGGGTTCCTAACTATATTAACTCCACTGTGCTGGTGTGCTGAGTACCCTTGATCCTTAATGTCTTTATGCTAAAACCCAAATCCTCCCAACAGCAAGGGGTTAATTGTTTGCTTTCGATGTACTTAAAAACTCTCAGCTCTTGGGAATGATGTTTCCATGAGGATTGAATGTAATTACAAAATAATATAGGCACTCTGACTTATTTTCAGTGATACTTAAGTCATTGCTGTTTTTGCTGCATGTGTTTATATTGGGGCTCTTCTTTCAGCGTACTTGATGCAAGGTATTTGCAAATTTGAGCCTTTGGGCTTTAAATGTTGTGCTGCTTCTTCTGTTCCTTATTCACTACAGATTACATATAATTGATGACCTGCATTTACAGACATGGGTGGTATACAGATGTAAATGTTATTATAGCTTTTATATTTTATGTTCTTTCTGAAAGATCATTTTGTCTTTGAATAATACTCCTGTTCAGATTTTGGGGGGTTTATCTCTAAAAGAGAATATGAAATGGATATTGCACATCGTATATTTCTTAAAAGTAATTTGGAATTTTAGGGTATGGGATTGGTGGTGACTGATACACTGCCTGGATGAGATATATCCCTTTGAAAATAACAGCGCCAGTACATGCCTGCATCTGTCTAACCTCATAATTCACTTTCACATTGGGTTATGGATGTCTGCATTCAGTGAGTCTATCTTCCCTTTAGGTATTATTTCAGCCCTTTGAGATAATAAGGAAAGTTTAATTGCGTTGTTAATTGATTTTTTGCACAACATTATTACCTTGATTGATTGCAGAGTTGATGAAAATGTTAGACACAGGCAGTGTAAAGTATCAGCCCAGTAAGGAGTGGGAGCCTTGTGGAGAATAGATAACCTTGATGTTAAGAGCTATATCCTTCAGATATGTCTTCCCTTGACATATTGATGGCCCTTGAAAAGGGAAAAGCTGATTGTATGCAGAATGCAATCATTAAACCCACTTCAGCTGGCTGTTGATTAATTTGTTTTTTCCTGAAGGATCTAGTTAAAAAGAAGGCCTCACTAGTATCAACAGCAGCCATTTTCCAGGCTTCAGATTATACTTAACCCTCTCCTAGAAGGAAGAAAAATGATACTGTCTTGGTTTAGACAGGCAGATTGTCTGCAAACATTGAGTCGAACTGCAATTTGGGGATTATAACACTCACTTTACCCCGCTAACTACTGCTTCCTCTATGACCTCTCCTCCCCCTGCCTTCAGTATTCAGCTTCACCATAGAAAGCAGAAAGTCACGTTTGATGTTTTCTGAGTAAGGGCAGTGTCTGTTCTCAGCAGAGATGCCAACAGGGATGTCAAGCTTGTTTTGCCCAAAGACTGAAATACTTCAGTAGCATATAGCTGCTTCCCAGGAGCCTCTCTGAAAGGACCACAGGGTTCACTGCACACACGTAAGTGGTTAAGCTTTCCTTATCCCTGAAAAGATCTTTCTTGTATAATTTTTTGTTATTACTTTTGAGATCTTTGAGGTCTTCTGTAGGGCAGTTTGTGCTGCTCAGCGCTGCCCCAGGCTTAACAGCAGCACTCATGTGCCCTGTTGTTGGATACTTTTAACCGAACATTGGCTGTATGTGGCTGCCTTTCCCACTATGAATTCATGTGATGGTCTAATCCCAGACTACTTGCTACCTTCAGAGCACTTTCTGTTTTAATAGCACACACTCTGAGAGCAAACATGGAGAGCATTGCCTAAATGGCCTTCCTGTGGCAGAAGGGGCTTCCTTGGCTAAAAAACATTCTGTGGATTGAGGGACAGCTTCTGTCTTAAGTAATTTGTACCAGCAAATGACTCAAGACTTCCAAAATATTTATACGGCTTTAACCAAGCAATTTAATGCCTCTGAATGTGGTGGACACTTTATCCTTCTGTTAACTATTTGAAAGATATTTGGTAAAGTAACAGGTTATTGCTTCCTGTTGAGCTTGGTAGTCTCAAAGACAGTTGCTCTTAATTGTGTGTGTGAGTGATAACAGTGATCAGTGTTGCTTGATTGTTTGGCCAAATGTTTTTTATTAGGTCCAATGTCCACATTTTGCCAGTGGGCTCCTTTTTAATATGGGGACATGTTAACTTGTGACATAGTCAAGTCTGACAAATCTGAACCAGCCAAATAAGTGAGTAATATTTCAAGCTGTCAAGGCAGGTGAATACTGATTAATTGACACACTCCAAGAGCTCTTACCAATATCCGTGCTCTGGTGGAAAACGTTTACTAAGCGTAATACTTGTTAGAAAGTCTTTGGTGCTTTGACTAAACTTTAATGATTCTGACCCTAATGGAGGGGTTTTAATGTGCCTCTCTCAAGCTATTTCTTAGCCCCCAATCTTTTATCTTTAGCAAAAAGCTTCCATGAAGGCTAAAAGTGCACCTGTAAACTATGTTCTACTGACCACTGTGATTTAACCTGCAGCCCCCATCTCATTAGCATGTTCTTAAAAGGAGGCTGAGGAAAGGGAAAAGAGTTGAGGATACAGAACAATGACAGTGTGTTGGCTTTCGGTACTGGAGACAGCATTGAGAACTAGACTATGGCCAGTAACTATTTAGCAATAGCAAATGGTGTAACATATCATACAACATAGAACAAAATTCTAAGAGGCAAGCCCAGTCTTAGTCCAGAGAACTAGATATTTTCTGAATAGTTTGAATATTTGGATCCAGATGCATTTCTGATTTCACTTGATGCTATATAATAACAGTAATAGAAGAGAGAAAGGAACTCACCAGCTGTTGTGGGGTCCGGACGTGTCTTACATAGTGCCAGATGCCTTCAACTTTCACTGGAAATCAAGGGAATCCAGGGCCTTGTAGTATCAACTTCTTAAAAAAACACTTGTTTTTGTATTGGGAAAGATCATAGCAATCCTGTCATTAGCTATTAGTTAAATGTGGTTTTTTGTTTCTGAGGGAGGGCTTGTGGAAAGGAGCAAGGCTAAGAAGGTTCCCTTAACTGTATCATGATATGACAGCAGCACTATTTAATTATGCTCTTTAATTTTATTTGAGAGACTTTCTTTCCCAGCTTTAAAAATAAAAAGCAACTTGTCTTTATTTTAGATGACTCTCTTGAGAAATTTGAAACCAGTTGAGCCAGACTAAATTTTCTATGGCTTTTTTTTCCCCTAATGTGAACTCCTGCAGCAGGAACACATTTGAGATCCAAAAGCAAGTTTTACTCATGAGATGAGCCAAATTTGTGTCTAAACTCTCCAGAAGGGCCCTGCTGCTCAAATTTTTTTCACATTTGTAATTTTATTGGAATGCTTGCAGACTTTCTGAATAATTATTCCAAAAGTTTACTTTCTGCCCCATAAATCATGGTGTATTTGTTTAATTCTATCACAGTTACTAAAAGAATTTACTTCCCTCTTTTTTCCCCTTGCTTTTTATTGCTAATGCAATCTGTGCATGGTTAAAATTTGTGAAGTCTGATTAAATTTTAGTTACTTTTTGTTTTCTTAATGACCTTGCCATTCTTTATGGTTTAACTCCTTTGATGAGTAATGTAAGTATTATTATTAGAATGTAGCCCAAAGTGTAGAGCAGCCAGCAGAAATGCCATTTTTGCATATGTTAGCCAAATTGACTGAAAATCTTCTAAGTTCATATGGTGAGTGTACACTGAACAGCTGAACTTTAAGTTAAGGCGGGGAAGGGATTTTACAACCTCCTCTTCCTCCATCATTTTGAATACATTAAAAGTATCTCTTACACCACTTCAGTGGTTGCACTGTTTCATTAACAAAAGTAGTAGAAAGATCGTTCAAAGCAGTGCTGGCATTTATGCAGTGGATGTGAGGGAAGAACAAGTGCCACCTCAGCTGCAGTGGAAGCCGATGGTGGAGACGGGTGGTCGCCTCCCCCTCCCGCCTCCCCCGGACAACATTTTGAGCCTTTTGTTCAGAGCGCTACCCCGCCATCTGTATACACAAACTGATGCTCACTGAGATTAGTCCACCAGAAGTCAGGCTCCTGGGCTAAAGACTGAAAGCAGAGGTTGTATAAATATGGGCTTTGATCATGACAGAACAAGAAATTGGCTGCAAAACTAACAACCAGTATTGCTTTAATTGCCATCTCCGCCTGTTTGGCGGCGGGTGCGATGCGGGTTTTAGACAAATGCCTGCTGCCCTCTAGTGCCCACGGGCTCGGCCTGAAGCTGCAGGGCCCGGGCGAGCCGGGCAAACAGGGCTCTTCTGGCCAGGAGTGGCTTTTTGCCTGGTTGCTAACATTGCCTGTCCAGTTTGGGGGGTTTGGTCATAAATAGAAAGCAAATAAGCTCTTGTGACGTAGGTTTAGAGATGAAGGGTATTTAACAGATATAACTTGACTTGCATTGAATATTTACAGTCATTTTATTTGCCTTTACTCTACTTCTTTTATTTTGACCACATATGAGAGAATGAGATATATGAAGAAGTGTTTTAAAGACTAAAAGAACTGTGAAATCATTCTTCCTTTCCTCCATCTCCTTCAAGGGCATTCAGTATATCCAAATGTAAGCATCAGTTCACCCATAAAATCTGGCATGCTGATGCTTTCTGTGCACTTGGGTTTCTTTGACTATAGTAGCAAGCTAACTATACAATTTATGTGTCTGAGTAATTAGAAAAATCTGCTTTAATTTTTCAACATATTTCATGAGAATTATTTCATCATGAAGTCATCATTAATTCCATCCATGACATTAAAAGTGCAAAACTGGCAAAGATGCACTGAAGAGAAAAAAGCCTTTGGTTGGGTTTTTTTGCTTGATTGTTTGGATGTTTTTGTTTGGTACTTTTTGCTTCATTTTCACTAGAAAGAGACGTCTCACTCCCCAACATATTTCTCTTATGATGCTTACAATAAGCATGGAAATATTCCAAAGAAATCCCAAGTGTAGGACCTTAAATTGTAACAATGATACCCAGAGGAGTATGGAACCGGTTGATGATTTAAAGTAATATGCCCTAAATACTCCTATTTTAGCCAACAGTAGAGAATCTGTAGACAGCACATGCCCAGATCAAAGCTGATCATGTCAATGTCATTCAAGGAGGGAAAGATACCCTCCTTTTTCCCTTCTCTCCCCCCTACCCTTTTTTTAAACAAAGTATGACATCTGAGGAACAGTGTGTTGATTGTTCCACTGCCAGAATATGCATAATGGAAACATTAGCTCCAAGATAACTTTTAATCTGTCAGCCTAATGGCTCCTTAATGTGTAGAGGGCTTTAAATGTATGTCAGCCAGGGCTGTATAAAGTAATATAGTTTGTGGCCTGAATGGATCTAGATGACTCTGCACCATGACACAATATGGTTTATTATTAAGTATCAGCTCATCAGCTTATTCCCACGGACTTGGACAAGCTTCTCAATTTTCCAGTAACAGATTATGTGAGAAAAAGCTTGCAGTGCATTTTTTCTCTCCTCTTTTTTCTTTATTTTTCTCCCCTTCCAAATTACAAGTTTCATCCCCAGTTGCACTGGGAGCCCTGAAGTGTATTTACAGCAGGCTGCACTTTATCACACATCAGCTTGACTGCTAGTTTACACTGAACATTTATGCAGCTTCCTTGGCCCAGGATGCAAACTTCACATCTTTGTATTCCTATCACCTTCATTGCAAATTTTTTCCAACATCCTCTCCCTGTTGACTGCTTTCCTCCCCCCTCCCCTACTCTCACTTCCCTACATACTCCCCCCTTTTCCCCCCCTTCCTACAAACAGGCCAGTGAGACTTGACATGTCACAGTACTTGTCTGTGCAGGATACTTGCAATAATGCAGTGTGTTAGTTTGCCTTCTGTGATTCCTCTCAGCTCTAGCTTAGGTATATAATTTCAACACCATTGCTGTAGACTGGATACAGATTTGATTTTGTGCCTTTCACTAATTTCTTTCAGTCTGAAAGACTATTTTATGCCCCATGCTGTAGAATGTCCAGAGGAAAATGTTACCACCTTTCAGCATGCCTGTGCAGAGAGCAGAGCAAAGAGGTAATTAATCTCCTCTGAATGGGAAGGTTACCTTCCTTGAATGTTGTTACCCCCCGAGGGAGGGGAGAATCAGAATCAGCAGTTTGCTACTGAAGGTACATCTTTCTCCAGGAAACCTGCAATGGACCACAATCCCTAATTCATGGGCATCTCTTTGAGAGTATTTGGGGACACTCTGTGAGTACTGTGGCCATGGTGTAGGAATTCCACCTTCACCACAGGAGCTCTGGCCTCAGCCTTCTCAAGCACAACCTAATCCCTTTATGCACAGCTAGTTTTGGAGGAATTATGCATTATTTTTGCTTACATGTAGTGTTTATATCCTCTTAAAAATATTAACTAATTTATAACATAAGGAAAGTTAATATTTGTGCATTTGTTATGTAAGCACTTGTACTTTATGATATTTTAGGGAATTTATCTCTGGGTTTTGTTTATTGCTGTGATATTTCAGGTCATTATAAGATACTCTTCTACAGTAGTTAGCTGTGGCACAACCAAAGGCATTCATACCCTTATCTGTTGTATTCTCCTCTTTGTGTTGCTCCCTCTGCTCTGATTTAAGGAGTCTAGGTCCTGTGTCTTGACTCTAGCCTGGAGCAATCTGGAAACTGCAGTTGCAACAAGCAGATTTAATGGTAGTAGTCAGAGATCCCATCACACTAGCAAGGACAGCTGCAACTCTCTGTTCTTTTCCCATGTCATGTTGCAGTTTTTGAGCTCAAGCTTCCCCAGTGGTGGTTTGTTTTTGAGCTCAAACCCCCCAGTGGTGGTTTGTTTACTGGGGCAGAATGGAAGTCTGAGTGGACCTCTCTGGGTTACATACTTGGCTGCTTTGGGGAGGACTCGGTGACCCAAGGTGATCCTTTACATCTTTTCTTATCTTCTAAGTGGTCTTCTCAAATTCCTGTGTCAGAGAATTCATAGGCTGGATCATATTCAATAGAAACAATCGTTTTGTTTCACCAAAAGTCAACATGAAGTACAAAAGTCCGTCTATAATTCCCTCCCTTCTTGTCATATAAATTTGTAGTTTTAAACTTTTGATTAAATTTGGTTTATTTTACCAAACATGGACCAATATAGACAAACAACATAGCTCAACAAGCATTTTTTTCTGCTTTTGACCCTAACAGATTTCAAAAGCTAAAGGCTTTGTTGTTTCTAATTGCTCAAACTATTGTTCTTGTTTATAAAAATGTATTTCTACATAAACACCCATAAAGACCCAACTATAAATAAATGTCTGCAAATTAAAGTAGATGAATGAATCTTAGAAGACTAACTTGGACAAACACCCAATTTCCAACATTTTTGGAAAAAGTTTGGGTTTTTTTTTTATTTAATTTGTAAAGTATCGTATGTCACAGCCACAAGACTCAGTAGAACTAAAAGTGCACTATTTGGGTCTACATGAACTGTTTTATTCTTTTTTCCCCTATCACTGCTGGATATTTAGCATCTCTCTTCTCCTCTCCTTCTACCCCATCCCAGGGTCCTGCAAAGCTTTGCATGGATCTGTGCTCCCCAGATTTCAAGATGATTTTGCTGAATGGCAGACTAATGTTTTTGTGGGTTTGGCTTTGTTTAGTTTGGTTTGAATGTGGTTTTGTTTGATTTTTGGGGGGATTGTTTTTTTCTTAATTCGAGGACAGCCAAGAAAATATTTTGAAAGAGCAGATTCATAAATATTTTGATACTTTGTACAGCATTCAGTTGTTTGAATATTCTTAATGATGGATATAAAATAGCTCAGGATGGAATTTAGATGGAATGAATTTTTATTTTTTTTTTTTAACTTAAGTGACTATGAGAGTGTATATACTTTAATTCTCCTGATTTAGCAGAAAAATATAGCCTATGTGCTACTGAAGGTGAGAGGATTAGGGTTCTAATTTTTTCAAAATCTCTAGTACTGCGTTTCTCATAGAAAGTCAAAATGGAATTGAAAATAAGAAGTTGTGAACTAGACAACTAGATAAAATTGTTAAAATTTCCAGGAAGATAAATATAAAATGAAAAATTTCTAAACTCCTGTACAAAAGGATTTTTTCTTTAAAGTAGCTTTGCTTATTCCTTAGATGAAAAGATTTTTAAGAGTTTTAAATTAATTTGACTCATGGAGGTGTTTTGCCTAAATCGGTAGCATTTTAGACTTGAAACTGTTCATAGATGGGTATTTATTCTCCTCTAAATGTTATCAGTAGGGAATTATTTTCCTTTAAAGGAAGTTTATATTAATATTTAAGGGAATTTTGCAACTTCTGTTCATTAATTGTAGAATGTGCCCAAGTGCCTATGAAAAAAAACGATAATGGTATTGATATTTCATTCTGAAGGGTCTCAAAACAATTTACAGATTGGTAGTATAACTACACTGAAATGCACCCAGCTTCTTGGTGGAACATGGCAGCTGTTTAATAGCCCTTAGCAAAACTACACAACAACAGGCTGTACAAAAAGAGATGAATATGGATCAAATACAAATTGGCAGCGAAGGATTAGGTACTGTACTCTAATTAAAGTTAGGTGAGGTGGACTTCCACTAGAATATTGAGTCTGTGTATGAAGTGCCACACTTTATCTGACCTAGTGCAATGACCTGTGGTTAGTCCATCTGAAAGAGAGGCAGAAGGCTGTTTAGTGAAAGGTAGTCCCTGATATATACTGCAGACCAGTGTTTGACAAAAAAATTTAACTGTGAATATTTTGCTTTTTTTTCCTTGCAGAGGGATTTATTAAAAACATTTGATGTTAAAATGAGTGCCTGATAGGGGTGTTGGGCAGATGTGGCAATAGGTTTTGAGGGGGGTGGCTTGACTACTTAGTTTTAGTAATTACTTTTTAGAGAAAACTGAGCTACTGCAGGAAGCTGTGTTCCTAACAGCTCCCTGAGTTGTGATGGCTGAGAGGTAGTATTTTTGTAGATATAGAGCATTTATTTGCTAGGAAAAAGATAAAAGCAAGAAAGGCAACAAGATGCTATTAGACAACAATTTCTTTACATCACTGTTGGCTTGAGCTGAATTTTGACCTGTAACTAACGCAGGCTGTATGATCTATAGGTCTAGCACGTTCCATTGGAACTTATTTTTACCATTTTTTATATAATACATGAAGATCTTTAAACTTTTTTTTCTCTAGGAAAGTGTGTAGAGGTCCAAGTGTAACATAGCTCTCTGCGAAACATGCCCAATTTAAAAGGAGCTAACATGACTTGAACTTTTTCATGTGTTTTAGTATGCATGTATGTATTTATTTATTTATTTGGATAATTGGGTTTTCCCTCAGCTAAGGAAAAGCTGGTGTTGCTGACATTACAATGTGTTTGTGAAGAAAGACTGATACCACAACACATGCAGGCAACTGCAAGGTCATTACTTACCCAGCATAATTAGAACATCCATTCCAAAGGGTGAAAACATTTAAAAGATAAAGAGTGAATTTAAAAAGGATTCTTCTCAATGCATTTTTTTCATAATTATAGTTTTAACAGCTTGTGGTGATGGTAGAATCAGCTACTTAAGAAAAATTAGAAGCCTCATTCAGGGAAGATGATCCCTCAAGAGACCTTGTGTTGTCATTTCTTAAGAACCTTGAGCAGAAACCTCATTCAGGATGCTGTGTATTGTTTTGATGTATAGGGGGTATACTTAGCTTATTATGGCCAATGCTGGATATTTTAATTAAAAAACACCAGAACAACCACAGCTGTATTGTTTTCCCCTTATTCCTCCCCTTGCCTGTGTGCAAAAGCACACGTGTTCTCTTGCCCCTGAACTACAAGGAAAGAATACCATAGCAGAAAGGCAGAAAAGAAGCACTAGCTTTCCTAAATTCACATGTGAAATATCTTAGCATCAAAATTCTCACACAAACCTTTTGCAGTTCTCTGTAGTTGCCAAAGGGAGGTGGGAAGAGAAAAAAACAAAACAAAAGAAAAAAACCACACCAGTCACTGCATTTAATTTATGAGCGAGATTATTGTTTTACAAATAACCTTCATGATAAATAAGGTCTCATGGCAACATTTTCAACTGCGCTTTTATCAAGACTCTCTGAGCAGTGTGTGTAATATGCCTGGCAATCGAATCACAGCTGTGTGCCTGGGTAGGGAATCTCTGCGGAGACAACACTTCCTTAATTTAAACAATTGTAGGCTGCAGGATTTCAAAAATTTCAGCTGACTTTAACTGTCACTAGCCCAAGCACCTTTATCCCCAGGCGAGCAGCAGCAGCTGGATTTCATTTCCTGCTGCCAGACTGTCCGACATCTTTGCTGAACATCCCGGGAACAGAGCATCTTTACTTTAAGGATTTTATTCAAGGTGACAGCTCCTCACACTTTAGCGTTCAGATCACCTCAAGTAGCTGAGATATCAGTGAAAATGAGAGCACTTCTCCAGCAAACTCCAAATTTAGATTGACTGAGGTTATCCTTAGGCCTCTAGACCCAGCCTCCACAACAGCACAGGCCTGCCAGTAACTTTAAAACTACAGCGGAGTTTGTAATGATGTCTGGGGAGAAATAATCTGCCAGAGCAGTGGAGAATACTATAAGCGATAGGAAATGATGTCAGATTTAGTTAGGGCTGGAGACAGTGTTAGAATATACTTGGCATAATATGGCACCGGTATCTCTGTCAGCATCTCTGTTTTCTGTCACCGCACACAATCCCGGGCCTGTCTGTAGCCCTGACAGTGTCTTTTCAGATCAGGTTATTGCCAACTTGGAGACTGGCTCAGCACAGCACCATACAGCCCCCTTTGTTTGAAGTCTACCCTTTTGTCATTAATGCACTTGATGTCTATTTAAATCTGACGGTGAATGCAGTATCTGTTTTCCTGTCAAGAGATCATTGACAATATTAATACCTCATGTCCTTGCCTCATTTTCTAAGCACTGACACCTAGCTATAGTCTCCAGCATTCATCAAACAGCACTCTCTCACCAGCATCTCTATAAACAGTCTTGCTTCCAGTCCTTAAGAAATGCGGCAGACCTCAAACAAGACTTTTATCAATGCCAGCGAAAAAGGAGTCTGAAGAATGCCATTAATAAACTGCTCATATCCTTTGCATTTAGAGCTCTAAATGGCCTTGTTACCAACCTAATGCCTGCTGCAGCCTGACTTGGGATATCTTTTTAGGGGACGAAAATCTTGTTGTTCATTAGATGCTTGTTTAGGAATGCTAATATCATCCTTTGAATGTGGAAACTGCTCCACCAGTGAAATTATTGAAATTGAAATTATTGAAATTGAAATTATTGAAATTGAAATTATTGAAATTGAAATTATTGAAGAAAGCTCTATGGAGGAGGGCAAAGGGATTGGACACTGCACCATATACTCCCCATCTGTGTTATCCTGAAGAGGAATGTTTTTCACAACAAATGACAGGCCTATCAATTTTTCTCCCCACCCTCATAGGAATGTGTTACCATCCTGATGTCTTAGAAAGAAAGAAGAGCATTAATCTTGCACAACCCATGCCTTCCAAAGCTTTAGTATCTTATCTGACAGACGTTATACTGGAAAAAAATGGATGCAGATTATAAAAGCTTGCATAGTGAATTCATACTGCAGGTGGGCACAGTATTTGCTATGTGAGTCCTGGAAATCTAAAACAACAATGAATTGAGGCTCTGCTCCTCCCCTGTCTTTACCCTTTATGTAAGGCAGTGTTTGTCCCCTTTGGGGTAGGTTATGTTTGCCCTTATAGAGGTGAGCTAGGTACTTGCAGAGTGACTGCTCTGTTAAGACACTCCCAAGGTAGAGGAGACCCTTCCACCTTCTTTCTGTTCATGGGAGATGACTTTAATTTGACTATACATGTGTGAGGGCTCAAAGAATAACTCTGCTAGTAAAATTTAGCATCTTTGAGGATGTTCTCAGGTGGGATGTGACTGTGAACTTACGCTTTCACATACCACTTAGTACCACCAGAGGGGATGCTTTTGAGTAAGGTAGTGAGATTTGCAGGTACGTGTGTCTCACCCACAGCAGTTAAGGCTTCCTCAGGCATCTTTCTGCCTGTACTCACTGAGAATGACACACCTTGTTTCCCAAAACCAGTATTCTGGATAATTTTTGAAAGCATACTCCATATGCCAATATGTAACATAATTATAATTGTAATCTTTCTCATGGAATGTTGTGATGGTGTTCTGAGAAATACTTTGGAAATGTTTTTACTAAATGTTTGTTTGTATGCTGGAGTCTGGAGGGCTAACTGTTCTAGCCTGTGTCTGTTGATGACTTCCCATGGAGATTGCAGCTGGTCACTTCAGTTTGCTGTCACTGGAAAGCAGGAATGGCTTTAGGTGTTTACACTATGACTCTCTGAAAGTTCAAAGGGTTTTTCCAGGATCCACATTAAACTGTAATTATTTGCTGGTTTTTTTCCTTTTTGGTTTCATTCACCAGGAAAACCTTTTAAATAAATAGCAGGGACAGAGCAGAAAGCACAAAATATAACTTCAACCCAGACTTTCTGTTTTTCAAAAGCAGAAGAGAGGTACTGTGATTTAAAATGCAGTATATGATGTTTCAGTGTTATGTAGTTCTGATTTTGAGGAAACTTGTGGATTTTTGTTTAACAGGATAGGTCATGCATGTATTTGAACACATGTTTTCCCAGTGGATTCAAAACTGCTGTTTGAAATGGCAATACTGAATATTTCAAATACACAAACTTTCTTTTGCAGGAAAAGAGAAAATTGCTCCCTTCCTTCCTTCAAATTTTCCTAGTTATGTGCTTTATTGCATATTATGCCACTTCAGTCCTAATTGTAATTTATTTCCTTTTTATTGTAGGCATTCTGGGGAAATGTCGCTACATTTACTACGGAAAACATTCTGAGGGCAACAGATTCATCCGAGATGACCAGCTATAAAACACAGTGCTGTTTGGTGCCTCTTCAATCCCTCCACATGAGAAGCACAAATTGCATCTAAATTTTAAGCGTGTAACTGAAGTCCTCTAGTGCCTTCTGCTGACTTTGCCAAGCCTGTCAAGATCATCCTTCTATCTTAGTCTGAGTAGTCGCATAGAGATTGACATGATTGCCTTTAAGCAGGTTCCATCCACCAGTGTGACAGACAGCTGCAGCCGAGCACCCGGCCTGACAGGAGGAGCGCTGTGATGGATTGCCTGGTCCAATTGCTGCTCCAGAAGAGCAGGGGTCACACCTGGGGCTGCAGTGAGCATGCTCCAGCGCTCGGCGCCTCCGCGAACGCAGCGCGTTTATCTCCGGCTTGCCTGTTGAGAGAAAGTGGCTGCTGATATCAGAGTTTTATAAAAGAGGGAGGCTGTAATTTCAGATGAAAAAGCCCTTATCTGTTCTTATTTTTTTCCCTGTGAATTAAGTGCTTGTGTTTCTGTCATCTCATACATGCCTACACAAATCCGTTCACGGTTTGGTGGGACCCCACTCACCCCTAAATGATCCTAGACAGGTTATTTTGTCTTTCAACAGGGGAAAAATATGTCCTGAAAATATTTTGGCCACGCAAATTACTATTGATTTGTATAGTTGTTTATATGCAAAGGAAAAAGATTTAAGTAATTTCCCAGACAAACAAAATTTGCTAATTCTTAAATTATGTCTCAACATTTACTCACTCTTACCTTCAGAAAAGTGAACATTTTTTAATGCTGGCACAGCTTAACTGTATATGCTTGGAAGAAGTCCTCATTAGTGATATTGACAATGTGCATTATTCCTGGTTTGTTGAACAAGATATTTTTAACTTTTAGGGACTATGTTTAGAATTAAATGCTTAAATCTGAGTAGGGGGGAAAGTGCCTAAAAGGAGTGATATAATCTGCCACCAGATGCATAGGGTTATTCAGAGGGGAGAAAAATCAACAAAAGTAAGTGGTAGAGTTAACATAATTAGCAGCTTTACTAATATAGAGACAAGTTCTGAATAATCCATTTTGATGTCTACGTAGGAAAGACTATTGCCAAATTTTCAGTCAGAAAAATAAAAATTCATGGCAAATTTCCTACTTTTCTGATAACGAGGTTGAATATACTAGAATCATGAACTCGTTACTGTGAAAAAAAATCCCATACTTCATGCATATATTGAGTGTTGCTGGATACAATGGGATTGTCCAAGAAATATGCAAAAATTCTGACCTCTGGACTGTTCCAAACCCATGCATATTGGTCCCAGTTGAGAGCTATCACTACCTAGCTGTTCTTGGTTTGTTTAAAATTGCTTGGTGGCCTTTATTCACTTTCCTGGTTGAAAAAAAATGTCAGTTTTTAGAAACTGCCTACTTTGGGGGTCTATTATCAGCTAGTGTTACAGGTGGAAGTGAACTGGACATTGAAGTCAATTGTGAAATTGGGTTTGACTGATGAAATAGAATGAGACGCTGGCAGAGTGCCAAAGGAAAGCTTGCTGCTGCTGAGCATGTTAGGCCTTACTCAGTAAATGGAAGCCTTTGCTCATTCTGAAAGTCTATAATAAATCTTTAACAGATACTTAAAATCAGTGATGAACGTAGAACAATCTAGTTCACACCACTTAGGGTTCAAATTGAGCTCTGAGCTGTTTGCCATGCAAATTGATGTCTGTAAAGCACATTTTGACCACCTACAGTGCCTCTTCTAATGTCATATGTGACTACAAATGAAATGCCAATTCACTTTAGAAGTCCTAGGAGATATTGGATAAATGAAAACTGCATGCCTCTTTCTTTAATCAAAAATATAATTAGAAATATTTAGGGCACTTGTCATTTCTCTTGGTTACCAAAATAACAGCAATCCTAGTTTGCTCCTATTATGTTGTCTGTTTTGAAGTCTCCACACATTTTGGCCATGGCAATGTTACAGGCAGCAGGGTTCTGAGCAGGGGTGTTTGGAATAACCTAATGTCCCTTTCAGTCTGGTTGCATATATGTTCTTGTCTTTATAAAGGCTTTAACCCTGCCTCAAACAATAAACAGCACTTGCAAACTGACCGCATGATTTTTCCATCTTTATTTTGCTTGTTTACTTTTCCTAATGTCAAAACCATTTGTATCATTTTCAGGAGCATTTTCTTCCTAGCAAAGCTTTGGAGGCAAAAATATTTTTGGAAGGAAATGTGAACAAAGTGTCTTCCACTTTGGTTTTTGTTTTCACTTGAGGGATTATATACCTATAGTTAAATATGGTAAAGCCCTAATTAAAATTTGCTTAAAAAGAATTCATATTAAATGTGTCTGGTTCTGGAAAATCAAAAGGATAATCTATGAATAATTATTTTATCTTACTAACATGCATTAGGACATTATTTAAAAACATGCATGGATGCTTATTACTGTTTATGCTAAAATAATTTTTTTTGATAGGTGGAGCATTTTATTTTCAGCTGTGTTCTGCTGAAATTCTGCTTTAAGAGATGGCAAACTTTTCAAACCTGGGGCTGCTATCTACACTTGGTTCTTTCCTCAGTGGGAATTGTGCCTGTATTTCTTAACTGAGCTATCATTTAGGATGAAAGTCGCAGCAAAGTAATCTGAGAGATTCCACACTCTCTCCTTTGCTCCCCCTTCTCCATACATGACACATCTTTCCCTCTTGAGATTCACTAGGCTATTAAAAATAGAAGATTTGCCTACAAAGTTATCAAGGTTTTAAAATATGTATCTTTCAAAGGAACCACTGCATTCTTAGTTCTTTATGTTGCAACAAGAAAAATTTGACCAGCCGCGTTTCTCGACAATTAACAATGTTTGAAATCTAAATCAAATACTAAAAATTTAAAAAAAAATAAAAATTATCCAAACTTCTGTCTTAGGTTCAGTCTTGGGATGACCAGTACTTTGCCTTTTGGAAGACATCACGTCTTCACAAATGAAGACTAGGAGGATATGCTTTTACTAGGAGATGCCTATAGAAGCTGTACTTACTACATTCCTAACTTTATGTATTGAAATAATTAATTCCTAATCTTATAATTAAAAACAAGAAAAAGATCCAAACTGAAATGTTGAAATGAAAGTCCAAAGATGAATGACCTTCAGTGAAAATCCTGCTGTTATGGATACACAAACCTAACTTTAGAGCACATGGGCTCTAATTGAATCTGTTGCATGCATAAATGATTTATGGCATTGCTGAAAGTATGTTACCACTGAAACCACTTTTTCCTTTGTTAGACCTGACTCTCACAGTTAGTTATTCTAGTATTTGCCATACTCAAACTGTGAGTCCCTTTGAAATCAATGTATCAGCCATGAAAATTAGGGTTACTAACTTTTGGAGGGCTGATAGGCTGCTCACTTTTTAATGCATTTGGTTCTTTGAGTAGAATAGGATTGCTGAGTGTTTGATCCTTGCTTCTTCTTTGCAGTTGAAAGATCTCTCTATGTTGGTGTAAGGTTGCTCCCATTTAAGTCAGAAGAAAGAAACAAACCTGTCTGTGCTTTTAAAAATGCTTTCTGTAAATTACAGGGTTCACTTGCTGCCAGTGGATATATTAATATTTTTTATTCCTGCCAACAATATGAGTATGTTGGGAAATGTTTGCCCCCAGCAAAACTTTGCTAGATGCAGCCTTTGTGGTGAGGTTCTGAATCAACCCATTTTATACTGACTCACACTGAGTCTTACCATATATTTCTTCTTTATGTGGTGTGATAGTTGGCACATGAGTCTCTGCTTGCCCAGTTCAGGAAAGTTTATTTTCTTTATTCTGTGTAGAACTGTCTGTCTTTTTGCTTTGTTAAATGGTTGGCATATGTGAAAGAAAAAGATGAAATTCAGCTTTCCAGAAGTGTAACCATATAGCCAAGATTGAGTCTGTTCGTTTGACACATAGATTTCTAAGCATCCATTTGCAGGTTCAGTCTGTGGAATCTGACAGTGAATCAGGTGATATGAAGTCAGAGGTCTTGCATGGCTTTCTGGCTGTTGTCTTCTGTTCCTAATGATCTCTAGCTGTGTCCTTGGCTGTTTCAATTGCCATGTCATTGGACTGCAAGCAAGTGATAGCAAAAATTGGTAAGTGCTCCCCTTTTGTTTTTAAAGTGAGATTTCTGCTTCACTGCTTGTAGTGTAACAATTGAAATGCATAGTTTGCTTTTTCAGTGTTTTTATATGTACACCTGGTAACTGTTACATCTCAGTGGCTAGTCTTTTTCTGCTAGTTAGTTAAAATCTGTTTTCTGCAGTCCTTTCTACTCCAAGTAATGGGAATAAAACAAAGAAACCAAGACGTGATTTTGATAAAACAAGCCTTTAAAGATGTTACTATGGGACCAAGCCTGTGCTAAAACTCTGTGGGACAGATGCACAATATTATATAAATAAGCACAACTAAATGGCTTGAAGGACCCAAGATAACTCCTGATTTGGAGCCTTCTTGGAGTTAGCCTGTGATTGTGAACATCTGATAGAACCTTTGATTTCCTTATGCTACTCTCATGGCATTATCTGGTTAGAGAATGTTGTTTTACTTAAAATGAGTTAATTCTGATTTTACTTCTAATATTATCCAAGTACCTTACCAAGACCTTGGATTACAAGTGAGTTAGGCCTGAGAAAAAATAGCTTCTTCCAATGATTTATGACCTGCCCTTAAGAAGTCTTCAGAGTATTTTCTTTGGCATTTGCTATGTGAGAACATTCGGGATATAGTCAGCACTCCTACTTCATCAAAACTGGCTGAATTAATATACTTTCCATATGCAGTACTAAAGCAGCTGAATCTTTCTAAAAGTTACCTTTTAGGTTAGGTGACTCTGATGGACTTGCCTCTGGTGGTGGTGTCAACCTGAAGCTGACCCTTGCTTAGAGTTGCTGACAATTAGATTAAGGCTTCAGATCAGGATTTTCACAAGCCTTCAAGGAGCAGATATTTTTAAGGACAAGCTAAGTCGTGGTCATGGCACATTCACAAAATATCATCATCATCTCAGCATCCTCAGCATTTTAAGGGAACAGCATCTTGGAAAATATGTTTAGTTATAGTTTAGTTGTGTTTGTAGGTTTTAATGTAAATTATATTCTACATTATAACATTACATGCAGTTTTTAGGCTGTGAGAACAAAGTTTCTAAATGTGTTCAAAACATTCTCCCAGCACAAGTTTAAAATTTCTTGCATATATTTTGCATTCTGATTGAAAGTTTTGCTGCCAATTCAAAAAAGAAAACTGTAAAGTCAAGGGTTGGTTTTTTGGTTTGTTGGGTTTTTTTTAACCTAGTTTTACCTTAATCCTGAACTTTTATAACAGATCATCTCACATCTCAACCACAATTCCATAGATCCTCTTAGAACAGAAATTATCCTTATGGTATAATAGCTTTATAGTAAAATATATAGGAAGGAATCTGTTTGGAAATTACAGTATTAAATGTAAGCTTTAATTGATTCTTTTATTTGGAAATAGAGAGGAGCTTCAGAGGATCTCTTTAGATCATACTCTGGAGAACATAAGTGGCAGAAGTGTGCAGCTTAAGAAATTCTACATTACTTTTACATTGGAATGGGGGAAATCAAATCAAGAATACCAAGGTAACCAAAATTGATTTACTAGCATCATTTTTATCTGCAATTGCCCTCCTACTTTTGAATTAGCACTATTTTTGCAATTGAGTATTTAAGATTCAGTGTAGGGAAAACAAAGAAAGGAGATTTCTGAAGACAATCTGCAATTCATTTTGTAGTTTACTCTGATTTTATAAGGCCTTTGAAACCATGTGAGCACTCAATTAGCCAGCGTTCAGTGTATCAACCAAGTAAGCAGACAGTTGTGGACTTCAGGGAATTTTCAAACACACATGCTGTTCAACCTTAGCAATTTTCTTTTACCTAGGAATTGTTTTCAGAAATTCCCTTATAATGAAATTTCTGTTTAAGTTGATAGCTGTAAATGAGGGCACAGTTGCTTCATTTCCTTTTGACAATAAGCCAAATTCATCCCTGGTGGAACTCCATTGATTTAACTCTACTTGAGCTAAGCTACACTGGGGATGAATTTGACCCAGCTTGAGATTTTTTTTTTATTCATCTTTTCTTTAATTTCCTTTAGCTTAGTTGTCGATTTAGGGCTGGTCAGAGGATTACAATGCAAGAGAGGGGAAAAGCAAAACTTCTCTGCGCAAGAGTCATTTCCTTTTTAATACCCTACTGATTTAACCATGACTTGTAATGTGTTTCAGGTAGCCAAATTTCAACATCAATTTTGGAAGAAAGTTCACTATGCTTTGAGTCTCTTTCCTTGGCTACTTCCCAAACCACCAAATCACCACCTACTATACAATGCACATATTATAAAAGGCAATGCTAATGTCAATGCACTGGGAAACGATCTGGATAAACTACAGTTGTCATGTAGTGCCTGATATGATTAACTTGAGCTTCACTGATTACACTCCTCTTTGTCCATTCAGATGGTGGTGGAGCTTCGAGAACTCAACATCTGTAGTGCCTAACATATCTGCCCCCGCAGCTACTGCTTGCTGTATTTGGATTTCTGAGAGTCTTGCATGATTTCTGTCCACATGGTGCTCATGCCAGTCTTTCTTTTTTTTTTCTTATAAGTTTTGGTTATTGTGGGTTCACACCCAATAAGTTTCAAGTTTGAGCAAAAGCTGAAAGCATTGTTCAGCCAAAATCACTGCTGAGCTGTATGTGGTTTTCATCTGAATCTGTAAATCCACTATGTTCACTGAGGGGTTAGCAAAACCGGCCTGAATGTCAAACCTCTAGCAGCTCACCCAAATCAGGCTAGTTCTGGGTTTCATTACGAAAAGATTGCACAGCTTTAGCTAAGCCTTCATTTTCCACTTTCAGATAAATGCTTTTTCAGCTGTATTTATGAGGCTTAAGATTAAAAAAAACACCCCTACCAGCTGTTAATGTTAATCACAAGTTTATATCATAAGCACATTCTAAGTCTTATCCTCTTTCCATTCATGTCAGTGGCAAAGCTTTCAACATCAATGGCAGTAGGAGCAAATATCACAAAATATAGTAATGCACACCCAGTTTAAAAGGAAAAAATAGCAGCTTGCCTTAAATTAACAAAGCCTGGAATAGGATGTTGTACTGTTGAATGTTTTGCTCCATTTGTGCATTCACTTTTGCACCTGAAGTAACTAGTGGCAATATAAAACCAAGCACAAGGTTCAGGTTCGTGCTGGAACAGTTTCCATTTTTTTTATGGGGCATCAAAATAGATATTAAAGCAGAGCATTTGACATAAGGAATCAAAATATGTGATGTAAAGAATGAGTGTCTATCACCCATACTAAGAAAGAAGCCCAGATTTATTAGTTTTGAAGCAGCTGCTGATAGATAAATTTCTGGAACATTAACAAGTGGAAGCATTTTGTTATATATCAAAAAGAAATTAATATTATTTAAAAAAATTTTAATCTGTTCCAAAAGTAATTTTATTTAAGCATTTAGTGAGGTCTGGTTGGTTTGGCTTATGTTTTTTCTTAAATCAAAACTTGAAGGATTTAGTCTATAAGGCATTCTGCTACATTTGCCATTTGGGTTTTAAGGCTTAGTAAGTTCACATTTTCCCTACCTCAAAGTCCAGGTTCACTGAAATTTTTGAAATCTGAACAAACACTCTAGACCTGCAGACTGTGCTAATAGTGTTTGACAGAAAGGTAGGAAAATGAGTTTCAGGACCTTGAAACAGGATAGGTGGTTTCAGTTTGTGCCTATTTCAGTGGCTTACTTTTAAAAGTTACTAAAATAAAAATATATGTCCTATTTTTTCTAGTGGAATAATATATCTAATATAACCTTACCTGAGAGGATGCTTAGATTTAGCTAACTAAAATATTCCCAGCTCTACTGGAATAACATACCGAAAGAACTGTGTTCTCATTCTAGTTTTATTTTATACAAAATTCCATATTTAAAACCTTTTTTTGCTTTTCTATTTTTAAAAAAACTAAATCCTAAATGTCACTGTTAATGCCATTGTTAAAATTTATCCTTAAGGGTGTTCTGACATAAATAGCAATAACAGTTGTCCTTTTTCAGAGCAGTTTGAATTTGAGGCCGTGGTATGCTATATTTTCTGAAAGTTATTTATTTGTATTATTGCTGCTCATGTGTTTGAAAGCATTTCTGTAAGTGCAACAGACAGCTGTGGCTATGTTTTCTTGTTTAATCATGGCTGTACCACGCTTGCATAAATTATAGTAGTTCTTGGCTAGATTGCAGAATGCTTCTTTTTATGAATCTCATCTCCTGCTCATAGGCCACCTCTCCTCATCCTCACAGAGAAGAGTAAAACCATGAAAAGTTTGGGATTCTTGTTTGTCCTAAACAATCCACAGCTGTGTAACTGTTGATATGAAATATATTCTGGCCCCTCCCACATTTCTTTCTGCTACTCAGTTACCGATTTCCTAATTATATGGAATGCTGAAGTAAATTCTTGACTGTGTGCAGTGATAGTTCTGGTTATGTGATTCTCTGATTTGTTTTGTATTAACTTTTTCATTTAGCCTTCAGTGCAGCCAAGAAAAAGGAAACTGAAGAAGTATTCACTTTTAAAGTAACTTAGCTGAAGTTTAATAGAAGTTAATGAATCTTTATGTCTGGAATTATGGTCTATAATCTAGCAATAAAATACATCAGGAAGCAGTGCCTTAGAGGAAAACCAAAACAAAGAAGATGGAGGCCACAAATGTCAGGGTAGAATGCACAGTGTGTTGAGTACCCAGCAAAGGCTGGGCACAGCACTGAGGACTGGAATGCTTATCCATCCAGAGAGAGTGGCTGCATTGTACTTGAAGTCTTGGCAATTCTCTCTGCAGTGTCTCAGGTTACCCTCTGATAATGAGCATCTTCCATCTGAACCCAGCTTTCCTCACAATCAGATGTGAGCGGGCAGAATGCTTCCCCTAAAAAGGAGCTAATCCTTCTAGGACCCCTCTAGAACTCGCAGGGAATTTAAGATATATTTTCAAAAAAAAAGATTAAACTGCATGTTTGCATATATGTGCAAACTCATGTACCACCATTGCATTTCTCATGTTTTTAAAAATAAGTTGAACAAGGAGCTCAAATAATTATTTTAAGAAGATAAAATGTTTAAGTCCAACTGCTACTCAAATCCAGCTGAAACATGGCCAGCTGAAATGGGCAAAGAGAGCCCCAGAGTAAAATTACACAGTGTTTAACTGTGTGAAACATGTCTGGCTGCCCATACACAGTCACAAAAAACACAGGAGAATCTGAAGAATTTGAGCTGCCTAGGGAAAAGGAAGAAAAATTACTGTTTATTATATCAATTAAACCCAAAGGGCAAATGTCATAATCAAGGAGTCTAGAGTTTAAGCTTTTTTCTTTTTTTTTTTTTTAATTTTGAAAGACAAAGAAATCCCAATCTGATCTTAAAAATGACATTGCTTTATTTTAAATGAATGATAATGATACAAGACTGCTCCCTTCTTCTGAATTATGTTTTCGGCTCCTGGAGTTCTGCCCTGAGACACCTTGGTGTCCATTAGCAGATCCATTTTCTACCCTTAAACTTTGTATTCTTATCAAAATGTTAATTCTTCCAAACCTTGAAAAAAACACCCCCGTACCCTGTGTATTTTATATGCCAAATTATTCCACTTAAATGGAAAAAGAACAGAAATGTTAAGGGATTCGTGTGTATCTGAGTTGTGCACATCAATCTTCTAAGGCGGCACATAACAAAGGTCAGAAATAGCCTAGTGCTGTGTTTTGTGTAGCTCATCATTCTATGAGAAAATGTGCCCAAGTTCCTCCTAAAACATTGTTTTCAAACATGGTTACTACTGAATATATTTCTAAATGACAAGGTTTATTTGTCTGTATTTTGATATGTTTAGGGGAAACTCAGGCTGACAGTTAGAGGAGGCAGGAAGAGGGAACCACAACAAGTTCCACCCAAACACAAAATGTCATCTCTTCCCTAGCTAAGATACAGAAGCATCCTGATGAAAAAAAGAGCAGACATTTAAAAGTTTCTGACATGTGTCACAGATGCAGCCATTGAGCCACTGTTCCTGATGTAGCTTGAAATGACAGCATCCAAGCCATTGGAACTGGCTGCAGGACATTCAAAGTTTGGTGTGTGTCGCATTTAATCCTTGTCATAGCACATCTCGAGAATAAAAAAGACAAATGGACACAGGCAGTAGTAATAGTTCAAAAAACTTAAAATAAAGCTTCCCAGTCTAATTGATATTATCAAGCTGTGCTAACATTTACCAGCCACCAAGTAGACAGACAGGAGGTCAGCACCCTTTTTTTCTGCAATTTTCCCCCAAGTCAGAAGGATAAGTCTTTCAAGCTTTCTCTAAGGGTGACCCAAATACATGAACTGTTTACTCAGAAATAGCACTGACTTGCCAAAGATACTCCTTATAATAAAAATGTATAAAGACAAAAAGGCTTCAACCACCGATGAAGCAACTTGCCATGCATGGCCCATGTTATTTATTTATTCTAGCCTGGGATCCAGCCAATAGTGATTATTATTGTACCAAGGAGTTGATAATTTATTGATTGTACAGCCTCTGGATATTTTACATCCTGGTAAGTTCAGTTGCAGGCAGCATAAGTTATCGTGTTGGCATCCTCTTTCAAATAGTGTGTCTTTTAACGCTGGCCCAAAAAAGTTTGTGTACATAAAACTGATTATCTGCAGTGGCTCAAGGTCTGCAGCACAGATCACTTGAATCAAGAGCTTCACATCTAGGTTTCCAGAGAATTTATAGTCAGCAGCCCCATTAGCTTGTCATTGATTGCAGTGGATGAGTGCCTGCTCCTAATCTAACTTCCAGTTTAACATAGGGGATACTATTTCATTTAGCAGCCTGGGAGGTGAATGCAGAGGATTCAATTTAAGCATTTTCCAAATACAATCAGCCTCTGATAATGCGAATCCCCCGGCAAGTTGAAGTTGAAAAAAAAATAAAAATCTTTTGTATTAAAAAGTCAGTGGTACCTACAGGCTATTGGACTGGTTTCTATTCAAATCTTTTGGATACCTAGGCATAGTGACAAATCAAGCATGGGTTTAGCAGTCCTTTATTCTGTATGTTAAAAAAGACTCATAAAACATACATGACATGGCAGTGGAAGAGAAGGTTCAATGAAGGAATGTGTTTAATATACACATTTTTTGTACAGTTTTATTAGAGTATTGACAAATGTATTTGGAGCCACCTATCTATCCATCACAGCATTGGGAAGGAATGTTGTATTGTTTTGTTGTCTGAAGTTCAAAAATATTTTTTAAGGTTTTTTTTGTCTTTATCTTTGCATTCAACTGCACATCCAAAAATTTGAAAACTTTTAAAAAAACCCATATATTGGTATAGTTCTAATTAGGTCAGAAATACAAAACCAATATATCCAAAAGACCCCTTCTTTTTTCCTCTATTATAAAACGTTTGGGAGAAGTCAAGTTAGTGTGCTGAGACCTGAATTGAGGTTCTCTCTTTGAAACTCCTAATACTGGCTATATTGATGTTAAAATTTGATTGACTTGCTTTCTCTCAGAAGGAAAAATATCTGCATTTCACATTATATCTTATGCATTGGGTATGTTCATGAGGTGTTCTCTGAAAGGTGAGGTTCATAGTACAGTGAGAAAGTTGCATCAGGAACTGGTGTTCCGAGGAGCAGAGAAAGAAGTGCTGCCTTGCCCACAAAGACTCTGTGTTGGGCTGATAGTTCCCCACAATGCTACTAATGAAGGGAAAACAGGTTGGCTTGAAGGTCTGCCCTTTCTGCATGCAAGAGGTAAATTGGAGCTTCCATGGAACATTGGGTTCACCTGCAAAATTCTTCTGGTAGATCTGCAGTTGAGACCTGCAGGGATAGCAGAGCAAAATCCAGGTAATATATCACTCTTAATGGCACCTTACAGAGGAAATAAGCCTTGTCTGACTAACAGCAGAAATGTGAATCAATACCATTCTGTGACAGGTCAAGTTGCATCTTGAGAGGCAAACCACATCCCTTTGTCCCCATTTACAGTGGCACAAGGTAGTTCTATTGCTGGCAGAGCATGACATCTGAAATAGTTTTGCTGAGGCTGTGGACTATTTCTGTGTCATGGAGATTGATGCACCAAAAAACTTGCAATGGGAAAGTGTGGTGTAAGCTGAGATGGTAGATTCTTTGCTCTTTTTGGTGATACCATAAAGTCCTCTTGTCAAGCTGCTTGGATTGCAGAAATGTGGCTATACGTCTTCCTCCTGCAACAAAAGCTTTTGCATGTATTATGTTCCTACAAACAGTGAATTTATAAAGTGAAAACAGAAAATTAAATTAGTAAGAGGGAAGGTGTAGAGGGGAAAAGGCATGGGCAATACCTCCTTCTTTTACAATAATGACAATGCTGAACATTATAAAAGGACATAGGGGTAGAAAAATATTTTAAGTGGTTTTTATAATATAGCTGGCTATAGTTGGCAACCTTCATAAATCAAGTATGTGTGTAATGATTTTTGGTAGTAAGTGTGTTCCACGGGGCAGAGTTAAGATTGTGGTAGAAAGCTTATTCCTAAATTTCTTTCTTCATCGTGCATCACCTTCCTGCTGAAGACAGGACATATTTATTCTTTCTCTCCTTCATAAATGAGCTAGCATCTCAAAGAAACTCAAGTGTAGAACAGAGGCTCTTTATTCAAATTATCATATTGGATTCTATCCACTCAATTTTGTGTCATTGCAGGATGTTTTCATACTTGTCAGCAATATAAGTTCATCAGTTCTCTCTGAAAATGAAACTCAGATTTTTGCCAGATAGTTCCACAGGATTTATGTAGGATAGAGGTTTCCCATTTGCCTTAATGGGAGTTACCCCACACTGTACAATAGATTAGTGGTATGGCAAAGGAAGATGAGTCAAAAGACCCCTAGAGAGCAATGTTGATTTTAGATATTTGTCTTCTGCTGTAATATTTTCCATATCATCTTATACATTATGAAATGCCTGATTGAGTTAATTTGCTGCTTTGTAAAATAAGGCCATAATTATCGTTATTAAGTGTAATTAACTGTGCATCTGATCACTGTGAAGAATAGGAAAAGACAAAGATAGCATGAAAACACTTTAATATCATAATTACTGGTCCATTTGTATTGTCCTTAAATATGCATCTGCTAAATAATTTGATTTAATGTCTTGAGCTATGTTGCACTTTGCTTATCCGATGCTGATTGCAAAGGCTCAGTCTTTTCTAGGAATCTTTTTTATCATGAATGTGTGGGAAGGAATGAAAACAAACAAACCTTTTTAGTTTTTTGGAACCACTCCACAATGTCCACCATTTCCTAGACTTCTACTTTCTAGTAAAATTTTTTTAATGACTTCAGGTATTTAATCTGTAGAGTCAAGGCTTCAAGTGGTAAATGTAGTTCAACAGAGGTTCAGTTGGAAAATAGTCTTTCCTATGGAAGGGGAATGAAAAAAATCTTGTGCTATGCATCAGTAAGTCCCAACTTTGTTGAACAGATTCTATAGGTTAATGGAGGAGCCTTAACTGCAGGTCCTGACTGGAGTTACTAATTTTAGTCATCTGTTGAGGACTCTTGATACCAGACCCGGTTACCTGGCTAGTGAAAAGAAGCAGAGTTACAAAGTTTGTGTGGCCTTCAAAATGTCAGCCGTAGAAAAACTTTTCATCTTTAAGTCTCATAAATTTAAGATGGGTCAAACCTTGAAAGAGTTCCTAAAATGAGATAAAATGGACTAGATCTTTTCTTCTTTTGAGAATTAAGAATTTTTTGTATGCATTTATTAAAAGTCTAAATTCAATGAGATTGTTTGGAAAATCAGCTAATTAATGAGAAAATATTTCAGGATTTGGCACTTTTGTAAGAGTGTCACAGACTTAATGGGATTATTGACCAGGAGAAGAGGTTGCAGGGCCTCACCATAGGCAGTTTATGCAAAAGAATCTATTTAACCTGCCTCTGAAATGAAACCACTATAATGATTTCTGAGACCTGCCTCTTGTTCTGGTCAGGTGCCATTTCTTTTTCTGCAGCACTATTACAGCAGCATTACTTGTAGCATTTTCTGCTTAGCTCGGAATATCACTGATTTGCAGAAGCATAAAATTTCCAGTTTCCCTTGAGAACTGGTAGTGGTGCAGTTGAGATTTGGGGTGCTTTGCTGTGATTTATTTCTATAGCAGTCACTTCAGTAAGGGAAAGGAGCAGTGAAAAGAGCAGCGAAAGGTTTCACCGAGGATCATCTGGGGGTACACTTTGTGGGAAATATGCCAGTGAATAGGTAGTAACACACTGTGGTGATGGACTTTTTCCTGTACTCTCTCACAGTGACTGGTTACCTTTTTTAATATAATAAAGGATGAAATGGTTAAATACATCACAGTTTTGCCAATAATAGGTGTTGGTGTATAAGTCTAAGTGGCAGTCAGACTGCCCAAGTTATTGATTTTACTGTCTAATGGCTGAAAGAGATGTTATCTTGATTAATTAGAAGTCAAAACCAAATGCATCTTGCTTCTGTTAGATCTCCTGGCATTTGTATTCTTTTTTTTTCTCCCTCACCAATGTTGTTGTACATGTACCTTTAAAATGTTTTAAAGTAAAAAGCTATCAAGGTCAGCAGTATACAAGCCCTAGCAACTTTATTTCAGCTGTCAATGAGTCCTTAAAGCTAACACTGATTTTGGTGGTAGAAGGTACTCTTTTAAAGCATAAGGCTATTCGTTTAACCTCAACAAATTAAAGCCCAGTAGGCTATTATTCTTAGTGCTCTTGAAGTAACTTATCACCTCATTATGTTATTGGGCAGAAATGCTGACAGGCTGAGTATTACTTTATATATTTACTGATGGTTTTACAGAAAAACAAATTTTTCTCTTTCGGAATATTTAGTGTTCTGCACACATGTTTAGTGCTTAATGTGAATAAGCTGTATAAAGACCACTGCAATAGTGGAATATAAAAAAGTAGGCAATTTTCTATCAGCTACACTGAACTATGATCAGTAAGATGATAGAAAAAAATGATAAATGATAAGGAAAAAAAGTCTAGGGTTGGTCAGCAGAGTTATAATATGTTGCATTAATAATCACTTCCTGGTGGTTTACATGCTCTCAGAATGCCAAGTACTGAGGAAAAAAAAGGAATCTTGCTGCATTTATAAACAATTTACATCTCACAGAGTTTACTTCAAGCACATGAGTAGTCATTTGTTTTCACTCTAGTTTTATTTGTGTTTAATATGATCATGATCTGGAATTAAAATTACCTTACAAAGTATGCAGAAATAGAATATATTGCACATACTTTTGTGAATCAAAGTGAAATCACCATGTTTACATTTCCTAACTTTACAAGAGATCCTGCTGTCACAGCCGCTCTGATTCTGAAAATTGTACAAAAATCATAGAATCATGGAATGATTTGGGTTAGAAGAGACCTTAAAGTGCACTCAGTTTCATTGTCAATGTTGCTGACAAAATTATTAAACAGCACTGATCCCAATACTGACCCAAGGAATGCCACTCACCGATGGTCTCCAACATTGAGCTGTTGACCACAACTCTTTGATTGCAACCATCCGACCAATTCCTTAATGACCAAGTGGCCCATCCGTCAAATCCATGTCTCTCCAAACACAGATGTCATGCAGGACAGTGTCCAATGCTTTGCACAAGCCCAGGTAGATGATGTCTCTTGCTCTTCTTTTAACCATCTCATCACAGAAGGCCATCAACATTTTCAGGCACAATTTGTCCTCGGTGAAATCATATGGGCTGTCACAAATCACCTTATTTCCTATGTGCCTCAGTGTAGTTTCAAGGAGGATCTGCTCCATGATTTTGTCAAGCAAAGAGGCAAGACTGACTAACCTGTAGTTCCCTGGGTCTTTGTTTTTTCAAAGTACCAGGGAAATATTTCATATCTATTCAAAATTTTGGGAATCCCATAAATGCAGTAGCTCTCTGTTCACAAGTGTGTAATGTGTTACAGAAAAGCACAAAATACTGACACAAATATTGCTGTATCATCTACTGAGCAAATGGTTTACTTATCTTCCTTGCTTCTTACTTGCTCCATAATATTTTAGCATGTAGTTAATCTGTTTATCAGGTCTCAGTTCTCTCCTTTAGGTCCTGTTGTCATGAAGGATAGTGTATAAAGAAAGATAACCTACAGCACTACACAATTTATAGGTGTGGAGTGGTTTAAGTAGCCAATTTGTAAAGCTTCAGACTCAATTTGTCTGCTGCTTTTCCCATAGAATTTACCTAGAAAAAGTGTAGAAAGCACGAAACTCTTAAGTACAACCATCACTTTGCTTGTCAACTTGGTATTCACAAAAAAAAAACCCAACACCAGGAGCCTGTTCAGTTCAAGCAAGGGACTGCAAGTATTTTCTGAAATAAGGATACGAAAGGACAGGATGAAAATCAAGGCAGCCCTGTGGTCATTTTAACTGGCGTTCTTACCATTTTTCTAAGTCCGTGTAACTTCTTACTGTGCTGTTGCATAAAATGAAAAGTTAACACAGCAATTGCAATGTCCATGGCCATTTTTCACTGCAGGCCTGCTGAAACACTGACCTCAGTTTTATTTAGTTGAAATGCATGGTACAATTCCAGTAAATTTTGGCTGCTGATAGCTGTCAGACTGAGTGCATTGGATAGCAGGTTTAAGTAGTGGTAAGATTAGCTATCTTGCGTTGTACTGCCAGCACATCCCTTGCCTCTGATCTGAAATGACTTCATCTAGGCAGAGGTATAATTCAGTATTCGGGTTTTATTTGGAGACTGCCTGTGGGGGGGTGTCTGCTAATAGGAGTTGTAATGCTGAACCTTGTTCTGAAAAAGCCAGACTGAGATTCACTGTGTACATAGTATATATATGGTATGTATATGGTTGTTTCCATTCAGAAGAGATGCTGGGTCTTTTTCCTCTTACCAGCCACTACATCCATTTTGAATTCTTCAACAGACAAAGAAGTGAACTGGAGGGCAAATAAATAGATACTGAGGAGTGCATATGAAGTTGGTGTTGTGATGATCATAATTTTTACTGCTCTGGCCTCTACATAAACAGGACCCAAATCTGTTAAGAATTATCATAGTGTGAGTGTTCTAAGGTCTAATCCTTAAAATAAAAAAAAAAAAAAAAGAAACAAACACCCAAACTAACCCAGAGATGCTTAAATCTCTTATAGTTGCAAATAACATACAGAAACAAAATATAATAAATATTTATATATATAAAATATTGGAAAATGGAAGAGAGGAACTGACTTTGAGTTGTGTGGTGCAAAAGAGTTTACAGCAGCACAACGGCACAGCGTCCCTGAACAGGTGAGCATCCAGGGCAACAGGCCACTTTAATGTGATCCTGGGCTCCAATGGAGGACAGTGTTGTGTTGACCAGGTAATTTCTTTTCCTCTGGAATTTCCCCTCATTTCCAGGATGTTTTTCCCCTCAAAGCAATACTCCCAATTTCCTTACTCTAAAGGAATACTTTTTTTTCTGGGCAATGTCACCCTCCATTTGTGGAATAAAGGGAAATAAAAGCTTAAAATATTGATTCTGGAAGTTCACATGAGGGAAATACAGAGTCTTTCTTCTGAGCCTTGGAATGGCTGTCAGAGTCCTGCCTCAGCTGTTAAGAAGGGCCCAGCTAATGCAGTCAGGTTTCTTCCATCTGCCACAGCTCTGAGTGACAGCTATGGCCCAGTGCACATCCACTGAAAACTAGCATCAGGGAATGACATACAGTTTGATAACATAAGATGCTTAGGTTTTTTGGCTCAAGTGAGATGTTCAGAGCTAATAGCCCTGTGAGCAGAGTTTCAGCTGTGATCTGTACCTTGAGATATCGGTTGTGTCTGGCTCAGGAAAAAGGGGAAAGAATGAAGGCTTATTTCTAGAAAGGTTTCCGATGAGCAGCATTTGTCATTGAAGGGGAAGATGGGTATAATTAGCTTGTCAGTCTAGTTTGGGCTGAGCTGGCTTTCTGTGGTAAGAAAGATGGACTAACTGCCAGAAGAGCTGACAGGCAGTCGATAATGCAGCAATTAATGTCATAAATAATTCTGGAACCAATTATATCAAAATGGACTCCAAGCTTTAAAAAGGAACAGAATTCCCTTATTCTTCCTGCTAACAGCAAGAAGCAGCTTTCATTTTTCTCTATAATTACTTTTCATTGTATATAGCAATAAAGTAGGGCTTTTCTGTCCATATTTAAAACTTGTCTTTCTTGCCTTCCCCCCGCCTCCTAAACACTCTTTACCCCATAGGACAAGGTTGTTACGGCAGATCTGCACTGTGGTGAATGTATAATCTTTTCACATGGCTGTTACATGATAATTTCTGCTGTACCTAAATGACTAAGAGCCAAGTTTTCTCAAATGTCATGGGCAATGACAGCAGAAAGTACCAAACAATGGCATTTGGAAATAAAGACATTTGTGAAATAAATTGATTTGTCTTATTATTTTAAAGGTTGCTCTGACTTGCTTACACTGAACTTATTGATTTTTTTCTTCCCTCTCCCTGCACTGTTACAGCTATGGAATCTGAGCCAAGCTATTCCCTTTATGCTGCAAACACAATTCAGAACAGCCCTGTGAGTTAATGGGCATTCCCTTACAAAAGACACCAAGTTACAAACACTCTCTAGAGTGATATTCTCCTTAGCTGTTTCTCCATGTGCTGTAATACAGATGTGGATAGCACAAAGCCTGTACTGGCAAAACCCCCACAGTACTGCTTTTGCTAATGGTCTTTTCTGTAGTCTCGTCCTTTCTTTTTTTTAAAAAAATGGGCTATAGAAGTAGTAAATTACTGTAGCATTCGTTCACAGCTTTGTTCAGAGCCTGACAAATGTTTCCAAGTTTTCAACTATGGTGGCATTTACTCCTGGGAGGTTGGGGAAAACAGTTCATGAAGTTCCCACTGTTTTAAAACCAGAAACATCTGTTGGTGTCACATGCAGTTTGTTGGCTGGGTCCAGGAATAAAGAAATCCTGCAGCTGATCAGCTCCCTCCTTAGCAGTAGGTGTCAGTATGGTGAGTGGTAATTACAACAGAGAATTTTAGAGGACACACGATAATTAGGACAGCTAACAAAAACATAAACACTGACATTTACCATACTTAAAACCAGAAACTGTCTGCTGTGTCTCTACGTTGTTTCAGACCATGACAATAGAGCCATAATTAGTTCAATCAAGCTTTTAAGGAACAAAGGCTTTCAGATTTTGGATATACAGTGCAGTGTCTTACCAGGAAGAATGGCAGAAAGAGTGGGAGCGATCTGTGGTGTGCAAAGCCCAAGCGTGCAGTGGTGCAAAGCTGGGAGAGCTGGGTTCCCTTCCAAGCTCTGCTACAGGGATGCTGCTGAGTGACTGCTGGGAAATCATTGTCTGTCATCATGGCTCCCCCAGGCCAGAGGGACAGAGAACACTCACCTCGCAGAGGTGGTGTGCATATTAACGCGTTTTTAAGGTCTTCTTAAGCACTTGGAGATTGTCTGTAAGAAAGGACAATGGAAATTCAGTATTATTGAGGGGAGAGACCATCTGTTTCACATCTCATTAAGAACTATATCCTGTTTCTGCTCTGTGGCCCAGCAAGGCTTGAAAACAAGGAGCTATGTTTAAACAATACTTCCTCAGTTAAAATACAGTGTAGATAAATTAAACTCAGTTTTGCTCCAAATGATGCCCCTTTTTCTGCTCACAGGAGTTTTTCAAAAGGTAGCAGTAAGATTTTGGCAGAATCTTTGTGGTCAACTCTGTAGCCGTTCAGTGGTCTTGCTGTCATCATTTTCTTTTCTCTGCTTCTGCATTTCTGGTGAAAGTACTTCACTGTTCTCATGCCTCAGATAATTCAGTGCATTCTTTCTCTTCAACAGAAAGGAAGTGGCAATGTTTTCCCTGTGCGAATGATTTCAAGTATAAAGGTAAAATTAATTTGATTTAGTCTGGAAAGAGTGCTCTAGCAGGTCCTATTGCTATTTGGTCGGCGGAATTTCTACTGACCTCCATTACGGGGAAATTCAGTTCCCTGGTTAAGTGAACTTTTTAAACAAGAAAAGTGACTTAACATGAAATGTCAAGTTAAATGAGCTTAATTTACCCACTACCATCTGTAATACCACCCCAATAACTCAGTTTTTTTATTCTAACTGCCAATATAATTGATATTACTGTAAGAAACTTATGGCTAAGTGAACAACTATTGTTCTTGAAACAAGTAACAGATTTCCAGTTATTCAGGATGGTGAGTTGTCAAAAAGCAGTTAATATTACTGAAGGTGTCTTGTATCATCTCTTGCACTTCTAACAAAAATGTAGGAGGAGTTTTTATTTTATTCTTAAATGGCTTTGAACAAACATTTTACTAGGTATATTTTAATGATTACTAAAGAAAGAAGTGAAAATCCTTGAGATATTTTGTAGTCCTGAAAGGCAAATGCAGGGTAAACTAATGGCACTACTTACTTAGATATTGTTGCTCCTTTATCCTCTAAATGTCTGAAAATAGCTTTTTGCAGAAGTGAAGTGCAGAATCCAATGACTTCAGCACCTTGGTTTAGCTCAAGATGGGAGATATTATCTAATTTTATCCTGTTTGTGTCAGGGTATTATGTGTTTTTATCTGTTGCTTGAAGTTGCACACTAAAATTCCAAGCTCTTATGGCTATTTACTACTGAGACCATTGGAAGTGTACATTATAACTTAATGAACTTGGGCTGATTTTATGCAATAATGATCAAGTTTTTATCATGAAAGCATCCTTTTGGATCAAGCTTGGGGTATTCAAAAGTACAGTGTTCTATGTCTGAATCATGCAATGCAGAGAAATGGGAAGGTGGGGAAGGGGCAAGAATTCAGCTTCAGCAGGTAGATGAAAGAGCTTCACAGACATCAATATAATTAATGTGATTTTCAGTTACTTGTTTTCGTTACTGGCTGACTGATTTACATAATCATGTAAATTTTTAAACATACTCCTCCTCTTTCCTTTAGGTCTAATAAGCTGCCATTCATATCAGAGTTGGGTTTTCTCTGCCTTTTACCTAAGATCCTCTTTTGCTGTATCACTGTTTGCATTTCTTAGATCTAACTTGTCAGTAGGGCCCATCATGTCCAAACAATGACAGATTTTTTCTGAAGCTCAGTTCTCTATCATGCAGCTAATTAAGAAGCCAGGCTGATGGTGGGCAAAGGAGGGAAGGGAAGGGTGGGCAGGGGAGGATAGATGATTAAAAAAAAAGTCTTATTAGTTCAGCATATCTAGATCTTTGAAATTTGATTGTACATATAACAAAAATTGATTCTGAGGGTTTGAAAACCTGGCCTTCATTAGGTACTTAACTTGGAACTGAGGAACTAATATTATTCTCTTTGGAGCACGAGCTTGGGAGGGCAGTGACTTTTCATGTGAGTTCATACAGCACTGTTTCTGAAGGGATTTTTCTGAATGGCTTTAATAGAAACAGTAAATAATATGGGATGAGTGCACAGGATATGAGTTTCTCTCTAGCATTTCTGTTATTGAGAGGAGTGTTTTATCTTCTGTGGTGTCTTCAGCAGCCAGACTAGCTTTAAAGCATCTATCATACTTTATGGCTTTGGTAGATAGGTGTGCTTAAAAATGTTTTGGTTCTTGGTATATATACCTTTCTACTTTTCTGAGTCTTTCTAGATCAGAATAATGCTCTTGAAACTGCAGGAAACTGAGCAAGGGGAGAAGGAAACACAGAACAGGTTAATCAAGAGCACGCCAGTTACTTATAACAGCAAAACCGAGCACGCACCATAAGCTAAGCCTATCTTTGGCTGAAAAGAGGGGGTACATAAGTATTGCTGAAGAAAAAGAAAGAGGAAATTGAGGCATGTGTGTATAATGCTGTCTACTGCAGCACATAGGGACTGTTGTCTACCAAAGCACCAGACTTTGTACCAGCTAAGTTATGGGATATGATGTTAACACTTCTGTTGATGCTGATGGTGTAGGCTCCTTGGAGAGCTAAAGGATATATATTAATAAATGCTTCAATTTGTTTTATTTTACACAATTCTCCACTAAAGAGAATGTGCATCTATGATAGTCTTATTACGAGATTATGCATCATCACCAAAATTCTGCCTTTGGACTTAATATTAGGTTTATAATAGCTTTCACTTTCTTAGCTGTTGAAGGAAAGCTTCAAATCCAACCAATCCTGTGCCTCTCCACAAGATCCCTTCTAATGTTGCTACAGAAGTCATAAATTTTTTCATGTTTTATTTTAAAAGAGGAGTAACTCACCACAATTTGAATTCTTGGAATCAGCAGTCCTGCATTTCTCTGGTTGAAAAAACAATGTTAGCTTCAATGAAAGATGAAAAAGATGTGATCTTGAGGAAATTTTAACTCTGCTTATGGCAGAGGAATCTGCTACTCTGAGGTAAGAACCAAGTATAAGAAAAGAATTAGTACATCATCAGAATATAATGGTGTTATAGTCATCCAGTTCTTCAGAGTGGAGGGTAGAAGGGTGTTAAGTTACTACTCAGAGTGTTTAAACATTTTCGTTTCAAGGACTTTTGCAGGATTAATGTAGATATCAAGTAAAAAATTTAAACTTCACCCATGTTTTCTCTTGAGGTGCCTTTTTTTCTTGGCAGAGCACAGGTGAGGTTAATTGCTCCTGACTGTACAGCAGGATTAAATTTTCTCTCCTCCTGCTGATGGGGCTCAGTTTCTTTCCTTCAGTTAATACGTCAAACACCAAACCACCTCCCTCCCCCTCTGCCCTTTCCAGTAACTATGTTGAAATACGTAAGACAATAAGAGAATACACTGTATAATCAAGAATGAAAAATAATATCATGTACCACAGTAAATCATAGCCAAACAACACAGTTATAATAGAAATACCTTTCCTATGTCTGATCCACTAACACATACTTAGTCAGCTAACAAATAACTTGTTCTTGGAGAGAGTGCCCTGGATTTGATTTATCTCTGAGTGTAAGTAAATATGAAAAGGCTGCCAAATCTGCCTATATAAATCTCAGCTATCTCAAAATGTCATGTATGGGGGAAGTGAAAAATTAAGAAGGTGTTTCTGTCCTAATAGGGTATGGAGGCAAAAGGTTCTGCTTTTAATTCTTCTTAGGGATGATATTTCTCTGGTTGATACCTGGGAAGAATTAAAGTGAAGCTGGAAAAAAATACATACTGATATTGTGCCAAATTCTGGTCTTATTTTTGCTGATGTAAATTTGGAGTAGATCCACTAAAGACTCTGGAATTAGTCTGGCTTTGTCCCAGTGTAGCTGACAACAAACTGAGAGCCTTTCAAATTAATAATAAATCTCAGCGTTGTTAAGATTTTTCATTTTGGTTATAGTGGTCATTGTTTGTTTGAAAAATAGAACAAAAAGAAATCATCTGAAGATACTTATATACTGTTGCACAAGTGAGAATAGAAAGAACACTGGGCCAATGTGAAAATCAAGGGTAAGGAAATAGTTTCTGAAACCATTGTTTGCATATGTTTATTCTTGTCTGGCAACATCAAGCCACACTAAGGAGTCCATTTACACAGGAAAGAAAGAGGGGACATGTAGGGCTGGATTATGGCACTTTAACTCAGATATTAAGTAGTATCATAATCCAGGCATAAATCCTGACAGTTTGTGAATTTTCACCCATGGGCTTTATATTTTTCTCACTTAATCCCATGCACATTGGATTCCTGACTTGTATCAGGGTGGTGAATCTCGGAATTAGGCCCTCTACATCCTGTGTGGGTTGGTGAACTGGATGCTCTGTGTGACAAAGTGTGTCAAGTAGCCTGAAGTACTTGCTGAGTCTCAGTCCATCTGGGATTCAGAGGTAGTTTGTTACCTCCAAGGTGGGGGGTTTTAGTTGAATGTGTCATCCTACTCAAATTCATTAGATGAAAAGTGAGTATCATCTTACATTACATAAGTTCAGCTGGAATGTATGCAATGTCAGTAGTATGGGAGAAGAAAACATGTGTTGAATACATCTAGTGTGTCTTGGGTCTCTGAAGGTCACTCCACTAAAGTAATATATAGTGCTAGTGCTAGTGGCTCAAGGTCAAGTCAGCTTGCTTTTCATAATGCATAAACCTGAAGCTCGCTCAGACACCAATCATCTGACCTAAACCTTGGAACAAATATTTTACTAAGTAAATCAGTGAGCATGCTGGCATTTCTATTAACCTTCAATGCACTGGTGACAGAAAATGAATAATGATAAATAATAACTCAGGCCTGTAAATCTTGCTTAGCATCAGAGGGGGAAAAAAAATGAAAAAGAAAGAAAAAAAGAAAAGGTCCAGTGAACTACCACCTGCTAAACTGGTTTCTCTGTAGGGAGAAACCCACAACAAAGGGAAATGTGCTCTCTCCCTCCCACATCAGTTCTCTGGGTTTGAAAGTTGGGGGTGGGATGGAGTGGGCTTTGCAGAGACTGGTGAAGGAAACACTTGAAAATAAAAAGCTGAATGTACACAAACTGTGGGGAGCCGGAGTAAGAAGTGCTCGGTTACACAGGGTGGTAGGATTGTTTGGCAAGCCCTGAAATGGATGAACTCTTTCCTTGTCCTCCTCTCCCACTGTCTGCCTGTCAGCGGCTGTCTCATGGTAAGCAGAAGATAACAGACCTCCAGCAATTTACCAGTGCTGAGGACCTGCTTGGTTTTTTTTTCCCCTGTGCTCCTTAATTTCCTTTTCTTCTGTTTTCTTTTCACTTTTGCCATTGGTTAGGGACACCATAGCCACATAAATGGCCTTAAGAATATTAAGCTCATAAATTAGGAAGAAAAGAAACACATTTAGCTACGTCTCCCACCATGATATTTTCAAATGTTTCACCTTCATTCAGAAGTGCTCTGATCCTCATATCCTTTGGATTTTTGGAAGGCTTAATTTTAGACAACACAAATCTGAGCATTAATTCATTATTGAGTTTGTTACAAGGAAGGTTTTTCCTAACCATTTTGTTTAAATCATTTGCACTTCATAAACTTGCTCACAGTCTATTTTTTTTCCCTTCTGTACTCTCTTTGATAAAAAAAATAAGACCTGATAAATCAGTTGTTCAAAGTGCATGTTGTATTGAGTTCACCTCTTTAGCTGGGAATGCATTTGCAATGGATTGTCAGGTTGGAGACCCTGAACACGCTTGTGCCCCTGCTACAAGAAGGGAGTACAGCATGCATCACATAAGGTTCCTGCTTCCAAAAATCGCAGTGGCTCTCATTGAGCAGCCTTGTCTTTTCACAAAAGGGTGTGCTGTGACCCTGGAATGGGAAGAAAAATAGGGAATAGAAGCACAGACTGATGTTTGCTTTCTGCAGGATCACAGCAGGAGATGTGCTCAGCACATGCTATGGGGTGATAGGAAGAATATAACACACACTTGTGGCTTGACACAGTCTGTTACTGTACTGTACTGTTTGTTGTGGAATCACAAGAAAACATGCCAAACTCTAACCAGGTATGTGAGGAAGGGTGAAGTGAGAGGATAAACATAATTCGGGGCTTTAGTTCATATATGTAATTCATTTTTTTGTTAGAAATGGGTGCAGACCAGAGTTTGAACTTTTCAGCAAGTAAAAGCATTCTTTTACTTCAGTCTGACAAGCAGGCAAGAACCAGTCATGACATTAAGATTCATATCTGAGTTCAGATTTGTAACAGATATTTGTCAGAAAAATCATAGGTGCCTGGATCTAGTGTTCTTTTTGACCGTTTCTGTCTTTTGACCAAAATAAAAAGTAAATTTATTGCTCGCCAACTGAACTCTCATTACTTCCAATGATTGTGTTGAAATTATATTCCCAACTGGATTACAGTAATGTGATAACACAATTTACACTGCAATCACCATCTGACACTGTAAACAGAAAAATGAGCAAGTCTTCTCTCATCTAAAAATACTTTGTAGCATTTGAAAAATTCTAATCGTGGATGCAGCTATCTTTAATTTACTCAGAGAGCACTAAATCAAGAAGTAAATTTTAGTTCGAAGACTGCAACAGGTACTACTGGTAAATACCAAAAGGTACACGTAAATACATACACATCTAAGTGTCTCTTGACAAGTGGAGAGTATTAGGTTGAGTTCTTTGTGTTTTGAAGTCTCTTCTCTCTCTTTAGCTACCAGTCAATGCTCATTTGAGATCTGAAGTTTAACAAAATGTCGGATATATTATTTTGTGTATGGAAATTGTTAGTAAGTGAACAAAAGAAGGAAGAATTAACTCCTCTAACAATGTTTAGGACTAAATATAATCAAAGCGAAAATCTGTAGAAGATACAAGGTATTTTAATGGTGTAATTATGAAGATCAAATTATAGTCTAGGGATATTAAACTGCCAAGGGAATCCATCATTTTTTCCATGTCAGATGATCACATATAGAAGCATCTTTAACTAAATCAGTAATCTGTCTTTCCAGTTATGGTTTAGGTATGGTGCAAATTGGTGTTTGCCCTTCTGCCAATAATGCTGTAAAATACTATTCAGGTTGAGAGATGAACTGCAATATCAGTCTTGCAAAATATGTACATGATTTGCTTAGCACTATATCTGTATCAAAGGAAATGCAAAACTACTGAAGTCCAATCTGCATAATTGGTGAACCATTTTATCCTCCTATGCAACAATAACATGGGCTGTCTCTTGCTTCTGCACACCAGCTTTCATTTCAGATTGACTGCCCCTTGATAATGATTGGCAGTAGGTATCTGTTCCCATAACTGTCTTTCCCAGCCTCCAAGTATATTTCCATATAAATTTGCCTATCCCTTCTTGTTCATGCCTCCTATGATAGTAACCTTCATAATAGTATATTACCTTTCATATTGAAGTCTTAAACAATACGTACACCGTGATGTGAGTAAGTCTGCCCTAGTGAGAATGTATTAAGTTGCTCTATTTGCTATCTCTTTCTGGAAACCTACTTTCCTGTCACATATTGATAATCATATAGATATCAATTTCCATAAGTAACTCTGGCTATCAGCATTTAAAACTGCTATCAGTGCTTTTATCTCTATTGCTTCTGTTTTGTAACTCAGCTGCTGCTGAGTGAATGGCAAAAGTGGCTATTTACAATATCATCTATTGTATCATCTATTTGGTCCCAAGAGAAACTCCATTTTCCAACACAGATGACATAACAATGTAGTTTAATTTCAAATATGAATGAGAAAATCATTCAGTCGTTACCAGATTTGTTTGTTAGAAGTATTTTTAGACGTCTCAATTTTCTTTCACCTGCATAGGTGGTAATGAACGGAGAAATCAATGAAACATGGTCATGTCATTTTGCTTTGTTTGCTTTGCTATGACGACATATTATAGGCCACTTATTTTTTTGTGGAACAGTTCCTGCACGTCTGGAAATCTTGCACTGTAGCATTAAGACATGCTAAAAGACACCACTAACACTTCAGGTTATGGATGAAATCCAGGAACAATTGCAGCAAAGGAAAGCAGTCACACACTAAATAATGGTATATTCAACAATGAGTGAGGACGTCAGTAGCAGTGACTAGAAGATGACTCGTGGCACAATGGACAAGGTAAGGCACTTTGAAGATAAGTGTGTATGCTACACAGCTCCAGCTCCACACAGAGGGAAGGCAAACTGAGGCAGGTCCTGAGCACGCCACACCTGAAAAGATGTAAGCATAAACCCAACCTTTGTGTAACTGAAGTGAAATTGGTTTCAAAGCAGGTACTGTAAGGGGTCATATTGACTATTTATAGCACAGTAAATTAGTGATTTTATCTCAATCAGCATACCTGAGCCTTGAGTCTCATGACTCATATGCTATGGAATAGAAGGGAAAATATGGAAAGCCCAGTATTCCTGTCACTGCCAAAGTGTCAGTTGTTTAAAGCCAACTTGGAAAGGGGCCTTAACATAAGAAAATTAAGTGAAAAAGAATGTTATAAACCAGCCTTCTTATGCCAGATTCCATGCAAGTAGAATGAGTAATAGTAAATTACTACATTTTGGCTTAAGTCTTTGTTTTATTAAAGGTCTGTTTTTTGAAAAACGTCAGAACCACTAAAATGGATGTATGGACAGTGCTTCCAAGAGAAAAAGTATTATCCTGAGAAATTATGTAGAGGTAGCTGCTGCATTAATATACATGCATTTCACAGCTCTCTTTAGGAAAAATTAGCCTTATCCCAAAGGGACCATCACTAAACATAATTTATTCTGTCCTTTGCTACATCCTGACTTGCCCTTGAGAAGACATTTCCCATTAAGCAAAAGTAAACTTAGCTCATGTATGTTAGGTATCTGATGTTGACTATTCCCAGTAAAAGACCAACAAATTAATTTTAAACTCTCAATATTGATTGGTGGTGTGAACTTTAACATGTCTATCCTTATATTTTTCTTAACAGAATGAAATAATTTAACCAAAACCGAATAAGCTCTAAAAGAAGGTAAGAAAGCAGTTTGTGAAAAAGAATTTATATTACTTTCATTGTACTTAATTTATCTATCTTATGCCTCTTTCCTTTGGTTGTTCACTACTTTGGGGATTTTTTAATTTATTTTATTTTGTGCTTAAAAGGAGCTGTGGCTGAAAGTAATAATTCAATATACCATCAACAATACGAAAATGTATAGTTTTCTTAATAGTAATACCTAAAATGCACAGAGGTTTTTTGCTTATTAGTTAATTTTAAATAGTGAAAAGTAATTAACAGAAATCATCTAGTGTTTTTCAACTTAAGAAACTGAAATACAAAGAGTTCAAGTGGTTTTTCCAAGGCCTCACAGCAAATCCACACCAGAACTGCAAATTATTCTTTAACCTTAGATGTAAACTGTAATGAAAAAAATGAAGATACTGTAAAAGGGGAATCCCAGTTTGCCTAGCTGAGAAGTACATAGCCTGATATTTGTAGTAGATTTTAATTTGTGACCTAGTTGTTATCAGTCCTATCTAATTACATACACCCCTTAATGAAAAGGGCTCCACATGAATCCAAGATGAAATAATCATGCACAAATGAACACTCTGAGCTTCTTTTTAAACTTTTGAAGAAATTGCCCCTAACCACCTATAGGTAGAGAAGGAAAAAATCCCTTAGTAATCAGCATTTAGTAACTACTTTGAGGCTGTACCAACTTACAAGTGATTGTCTTTAGTTAAAATCTGGTGTGTATTTTTAACATTCACATTTGTATTGAAAGTAAGGACAGTGTGCGGAGCAGAGTGTTTTGGGCATGTAGTGATTACTTATCCACCTTTATTGAAATCTTAATACAAAGCTTTAAAATACCATTTAACTGTCAGCATACACAAAGCAGGGCTGGGTTGAGAGTGTGGAGTGCATGTGGGAAAGATTGCATTCATAAATATGACAGCCAGAGAGGTAGTTGAGATTTGGTAGTGGACCTATCCACAGTTATGTGCTTCTCATCAAATAACTGGGATCCTAAGTTTTATTGAGCATTGGTAATGGGAAAGACATAAACTAGTCCTTTAAATCTAGCCATCCATTTTTCTAGTAAATTTGCCTTAGTGTGTTTACATGTGGATAACAAGAAAGTTCTAGTTAGAGGGCACAGAGTCTTTTGTCTTCTCATAAAAATCATGTTATATGTGAAAAACCTGCTAATAACTATTTTCATCTCTATTAGCAGATCTTCTTGCCAGTTGTAAAGGACCAGCAGATGTTTTTCATCTAGTTTCACCTTCCCAAAAAAGAATTTTCTGAAAAGAATGTATATGTAAAGATGATGCTATATAAAGGCGCTTATTTTTCTTTTCCCCAAATTGTACCCTCTCTCCAAATTTGGTTTTATAACTAGTGCTGCTATTGCAGCTATTATGTTTTAACATGGATCTTCAAACCCCCATTTTAAGTTTCTTTTTTCATCAAACTGTTCAAAATAGAATACTCTTACAAGAAAGACAAATTTGTTTCATAACTGAGACATGTTACAGCTGGTTGGGAGTATATCTACCTGATGATTTAGATATTGACAAAAACCATTATTTTTTACCAAGATATCTGTGTGTGTCTCTCTAAAAAAAAAATTCAGTAGTGATGATGTTTGGATAATGTGTTGTCATAGTATCTGTCTCTGAACCCCCAAAAATGTATTTTTCAAAAAATGGAAATAATCATGGGCTGGATTTAATATAAGGACAGGAATAAAAATAACTGTCTTGTGATGTTGTGTCTACCTAGCTTACAGGTTTGATAATTCCCAGGGTATTAATATACATTTTATTTTCTAGAATGGTTATGCACTCTCTGAACTCTCAAAATAATATGTCAAGTACCCAAGGCTCAGTAGACCTTGATCTACATAAATACTAGCTGGAATTTTCTAAAAGTACTTTCATTAAAATTAAACAGTGACTTCTTTTGCATTGATGGGTCTATGACTGATAGCCCTGAAATTCATGTCACAAATAAATGATTGGCCCTTCAACTATTTCACATGTACTTAGAGACAGGCAAATGTGATATATTGCCTCCACAGACATCTCAATGAACATAATCATGATATCACAATATATCATGTTACACTTGTGTATGTTTTGGTCACATAATTTACCTTCGGCAGTGTGAGGATTAACAGGACTGAATTATATGGATGCTGCATAGAACAGTTTGGGTGCATTATGCTGATGCTTAGACTTTAAAATGTTAATATTGCAAATGAAAGGTACACTTTGTGTATCATAAATCTGAGTGTCTATTCTTCCTGTGTACTCAATAAATACACTTCTCATCAACTTTTAATTATGCTGTTTGCATTATTCTGTCCTGAAGAGGGTAACACTCTGTAAATCATCCACTTCTAATGTACACTACAGCATAAGTTTAGTTAATTAAACCATATATTTTATTAGTACTTGCACTTCCATCTTGTAAAACTGCTGAGAAAAAAATAGAGAGAGGTTTTTATTTATTATAGCTGGATTTAAGATGGCATTACAAAAGTTTAACAGGGTTAGATGTGAATATTGCTGTTGCCTGTAGCTTACTCACAAATATTCAGTCTCAAAAACGTATTGTCTACCTATTGCTACAAGAGTGGAAAACTTCTTGAACATATTGATGTTCCCACAGAACCACTTCAGTGTATTTAACAGTTGGTATAATCAGAACTGAATCAAGTATATGCTTGTCCATTTACATAATTTGTTATGTTAAATCACCAAAGAGATTGGTGTAATAAAATTCATGGTTAGTGGATTTAGGAGATCCTTTGTATTCTTATCTTTGATTTTCCATTTTTTTATTGGATCCAGATTTCAAAGAACAGCTTTCAAAGAAGAGCCATTTTATGGTTCAGTGCAGGTGAGGAGTCATCCCAGGGGATGCCATGACATATATGAAAAACAGTAGTAAGATGCTGTGTGACAAAATCACAGAATATGCTGAAATGGAAGGGACCCACAAGGATGATCGAGTCCAACTCTCAGCCCTGCACAGGACCATCCCCAAGAGTCACACCATGTGCCTGAGAGTATCATCCAAATGCTTCTTGAACTCTGTCAGCCTTGGTGCTGTGACCACTTCCCTGGGGAGCCTGTTCTGGTGCCCAACCACCCTCTGGCTGAAGAACCTTTTCCTAATATCCAACCTGAACCTCCCATGACACAACTTCAGGCCATTTCCTTAAATGGGAAGTGTAAGCACTTACCTTAGCATCTATAACTCTGAAGATGAAAGCCATCTTTGGGTAGAGTCACTAGTTTTTTTCTGTTCAAATTAAAAAAAATAAACAAACAAAAAAATAAATAAAATCATTTTAACTTCAAGGTACAAGAGCCCAGAGAAAGAATTTGACTTTAAGAATGTTTCTAGAAAGAATTTGACTTTAAGAATGTTTCTAGTTTACATAAAGACACTATCATAGTGAGAAAGATGATTCTAAACTAAACGCCTAGAATGACTTAGCACTTACCACCCCAGCTTTAATGGCTAAATAAAATTTTTTAAGAGGGATTCTATCTACAGAATGGTTTGAAGTTAAAAGTATATTCAGGATTGTCTTCCTTGAAGCCAACTAAACTTGCTCTACCTGTGGTCTGGAGCTATATAGTGCACTCAGTTGGAAGTACAACACTGCTGAATAAGAGGGAGTGTTAAATTTTTCTCAGTAGATGTTATTTTCCTTATTTCAAAAGAATATTAGGAAAACAGTCTGAAAAAAATGGCAACTTCCTAACATCAAATTACAATAGTTTTAATTGCAAGAAAAAACAAATAAAATATAAAAAGACCTCTCAAGGAACAGCAAACCCAAGAGGACAGCGTTCAAGATAGTAGTTAGTGTGATGTAGAAATCAAATTATTAGGATCAAGGTTATGGACTGTTTTCCTCACTCTATTTTTGTTGCTGACCATTCACATGATTTCAGGATAGCCGATTACATACAAAATGGGAGATAGGAGTTAAAAAGTAATCCTTTTCTTGAAAGTAAGAAGGAAAGGACAAAGCAATTTTCAGCCCTATGTAATGAAGTCTAAGAGATCAAGAGTAAGCAATTACTTAAAATATGCTCATTTTGAGTGTGCCTGCCCTGTAGATTAAGGCAGTGCAGATGTTTGTGTCGTAAAATATAAAACCACAGGCTTGTTGATAGAGCCCTCTTACCTCTAGCACAAATCACTAGGTATGGACTTACACATGATGTAATTAATACTCTTAATTTGCACTTGAAATTGATAAGGACTTTGGTATTAAGATATTAATCAATGTTTCTTGACTACTGTCTGTATTGTCATGTAGGATGGTTTCAATTAAGAGTTAAACCAAATGAGAGAGGCTCCTTTCCCACTTGTAATTCTGTTCTATTCTTTTTCTCTGTTGACACAACTGCCTCAACACTTACAAGGAAAGTCATGGCCTGGCACCACTGGTTAAAAGACAGAGACATTAGCTGGGTTCTTCCATGCTTGTTTGATTTTTGCACAAAAATGCGTCTTTTTAGTTCATTAGGTGTCATGAAAGCCCAAGGACTCAAAAAAAGAAAAGGGAAAACTATGGTTGTTTGCAGCAAAAGCACATAGAAAACTGGTGAGTTTTAGGGAGGCTTTTAAATGCATATGAGGAACTGCACCTCCTTAGGAATATGGGCAGGATTTGGTTCAATCTAAAACAGTATAGGAAGGTGGTTTTTTTGTTAAGAGGAAAGAAAACTTCTTTTTCTTTTTACTACTGAGAGGCAGTTAAGAACCCTGTATACTTTTTATGCCCCTCAGGGTGACTGTGTTTTATTGATGGAGTGGACTCTTCTCTAACCCCAACATACCCTGTGCTGTGGCTAACATCAGCCTGGCCTGGAGCTCTGAGTCAACGTGCCTGGCTTTAAACCCAAACAGCAGCACTGCAACTTGCTGCATCTGTGACATTTACTCACATTATTATCACCAGCCAGAGAGGGTCACAGGAGAGAGGATCTGCTTTTCTTGTGACTACAGGGAGTGGGGCCACCGTGCCCCCAGAGGCAGGCATTGCCTCTGTAATGGATGCCAGCTGGCCAGGGCTATGTAGTGAAGTTCTGCAGTCACAGAGAACCTACAGCTTTGATTCTGTGGGTGTAGGGTCGGTGTGATGGGGTCGGTGATACTGAAGTGTAGGTTGCAGGCTGAAGTAAACTGATACTTGGAAACAAACCTCTGCAAAGCAGATCCATATCCTCTCTCTCATCAGTATGTACAAGTTCTGTTCCATCGTCAGGGGCGTTTTCAATATGTTTTAAATATATTTTCTTCCTACAGACTGAAATTGTTTGAAACGCTTCAAGAAAAGTGATTTCCTTTTTAAAGTGACTGGGATGTCTTGAAATGCCAGAGTTCCACTCAGAGCGATGACAGCTGGCAATGTCTACTGGGACTGTGCTTGCACCACGGCAAGGGCTCAGTAAGCCCTGTGGATCACCATGTGCCGGGAGCATCAGGCTTTGCTCTGAACACAGGGGCTCAGGGTTACCACTTAAACAATGAGATTTTCTCTCTATCATTCCTCCACATACGTATGAGCACATTTATTATTTGTATCAGCAGAGCTGTGATTTGCGGAGCTGGGGAAAGTGAGACTGAGGAGTTAAGTCCTAACGGGGATTGCAGGGCCTCAGCTGGAAAATCTCCACAAGCTTGGAGCAATCAAATGCAGCTGAGGCCAATTTAAAACGAAACAAAACAACAACAACAAAAATCTGTTCTCAGGGCAGGGGGATTTGCAGAGCTGTTGCTGAACAATAGGTCTCACAGTATAAAAGACTTACTCAGAAGTTACTCGCTTTTAAGCACGTTAAGGTATGTGGTGAGTAGGATGCCTGCATGTGTGAGCAAATGCTGAGTGATGTTTCAATAAGAAACCCAAGAATGAACAGGTAACATCAGAGGAATTTTTCATTGTTTAGGCAGAGTGCCATCTGATATTTCTTAACAGTGGTTATTTTCTGACCCTGCCATGCATAAAACCTGAAGGACGGATGAGGAAAGAACCTCTATCCTTTACCCCCCCTCCAAAATATGTAGTTCCTCTGACCAGTGAAGCACTCTTGCTTTATATTGTTTAGGATGTTGAAATTCAGATTTTTTTTTAATTTGTTATTTAAACTCCCTTATAAATATTGCAAGTAACTCAGAATTGCATTTAGTAGCTTTCTTATGAGTAGTTACTGTATTTAGGATTTGACATCTGGTAGGTTGAAATAAGTCATGTAAATAAATGGATAAGCACTTTTTTTTTCTATTAAGTATATCTACCAGAACTAGCATATTTATGTCAATATTCATGGCTAAGTGCCTTTTAATCCTCAGTGCTATACTTATTTAAAATTTGCCACTTCTGCCTGCACTAATGTCAATAGACTGATTTGTTAGATCTATGTAAAGTGTGTAGTAAATCTTTACACTAAATTTTAACTGCTCCTTTCAGCAGTTTAAAAAAAGTTTCAACATTTTCTTTGCAGGGGAGACACTTGTGTTATTTGCATTTGTTTTACTTTTTCTCTGCTTCCAAGTGGGATATGATAAGTCTCAAATATTACCAGTTGTATCACACCATCTTACACTAACTTAAAATGCCCTGCATATATCTGGTGTCGTTGCAGAAGAGAATTCAAATTTGAATATCACAGTAATTGTACTCTAAAGAAATCTACATGCTTGATTAAATTAAAATTTCTGTTCTATGTCTTTTTTTTTTAAATAAGGAAAACCTCATGCTATATTCATTCAAAGCTTTCTGAAGCTTTGTTTTTCCTTAGAAGATGTCCTAGATTTTATTCTTTAATGTTGTTCCTGATTTATTGAATGTCCATGTTTCCCTGGATAGTACCATCTTTTGAGTTATACATCATTGGAGTGACTCATTCTGATGATGTATTGCATTAATACATCATCAAAGCGCCTTGCTCTGCTGTTGCACTAATGATATGTTAGTATAATACATCATCAGAGTGAACTGCACTGATGATGTATTACTTAGATGGTGATGGCATTCCGTGAAGAAAAGGTTGAGGAGCAGGTTCAATACAGTCACAGGAGAAAAATTAGTCAATACAGAGTATAACTGTTTCCACGGTACTGATGCTGATACTAAATTAGCACCATAGCCCCTGATCTGTACCCTTGCAGAAACACTGAGACATGCATTATCCCCGAAAGAGGAATGAATTCAGAACACTCAGCTAAAGGATTTTACAGAAGAGAGGAGAGGTGTAACTATACATATCACTGGGAAGCTAAAGGTTATATATATAGCTATAATTACTGGCTACCAAGAGATCGAATGAATCAAACAAGGCCAAAACAGGACAAAAGTCTAGATATGTTCAGAAGCTACCTCTCTGTTGGAGAATGTGACACACAGAGAGATGGAGATATAAATGTGCAGTTTGAGTTAAAACATCTGCCACTTAGAAATCTCCTATAGAGATATTAAAATATTCTGAGGCATATAGGAAGGCTATGCCATAGTATTTTTTTTTAACTTTTAATTACATGTTTTCTAGTCATGCTATGTCACAGGCAGAACACCAGTGTCTCAGTGCTGTGTGCTCTCTCATGAGCTCCATGTGCACTCAGCAACAAAATTTCCAAGTTGCGTGCACAGCTGATATATATATATAGAAATTAAAAGATCTTAAAACTTTCAGTCTTCAAGTTGCTTAAAATTGTGTTTGTCAGAGACTAGAAGGAGAAAATTATGTATGTGCATGTAAGGCTGGAAATCTTGAAAAGTCTGACTGTATTATGCTGGTATATTTCTAAAACTGACATTTATATAAATCACAATTTCTTTTACATGCACATATCTCTCTCTTAGTTTGATCTCTGGACTAAGGTTCTGGTGTGGCTACCTTTTGGGTTCACTTTCCAGGAAGGTGGAGGAGAAAATAATGTTAAAATGTCAGGGTTGAAGAGAACAGAGAGAAAGTATTATACCCAGATTTATTTACTTAATACAAGGGATGGGCTGTGACATGCTTTCCTGCATGACAACAAAACATAACACAAGTACAGAAAAGAGTTGTGGCATGGTGTTCACGCCCCTGCAGATCTTGCAGGGATCTTCTCCCTCATTCTCCTAATTCCCTTCTTCATTTTTTCAGCTACTTTCACCACTAGCTGTTTTGCAGCTAGTGCCAGCTGGGCTTCACGTTCCACCGCTCTATGTGTGGAATGCCCCACCATTCCTGCCCTGCCCAGAGCCTGGCTGGGGCTTTCTCTGGGATGTGTGGGAGCAGGCAGGGCTGTAACTATGGCCACCCTTGGCAGGATGCTCTGTGCACAGCTTGCTGCTGCTCTCCTTGCCCCAGAACTCCACTGTGGCTGTGCTGGCAACACAATTAGCTCCCAGGCTGGGTAACTTTCATCTCGGAAACTGTGGGAAAAATCTTCTTTATGATCATCGTACAGGTGATTCCTACACTCACCATTGCCCTCATAGTCATCTTGGTGCCAGACCAAAAAAAAAAGAAAAGTAGAGCAGCTAACACTGCTTTTATCCACCCAGTCAGCTTTGAAGAGCAGTGATGTGGTGAGGGTGGAAGAGTGTGTGGCTGTGCCTCCTGACAGCATGAAGGGAACACTCTTGCCTGTCTCAGCAGTCTCCTCACAAAACTGTTTGAGGACTCCTGCTCCTGGCTGGTTCCTGTTGTGTCATATAAGCTTCCAAACCAGCCTTTCTTTCTACCATTTCTCTCCTGATCATCTGTCTTCTGCAACTTGCAGAAAGACAGAGTGAGAGTGGTTTAAGAGACTCTTCTGTTCTACTTTTTTTTTTTTTACTTCTCCCTTTTCTTCTATTCTATTTTTTTTTCACTTCTGTTCCAGCCCTTTCTTTGTATAGATGATTGCTTTAAACTTGTATTATGTGGTCAAGATACATTTTAGATGTGAGTTAGCCTTTAAAATAAACCATATTGTACCAGTCTTAAAAAGTCACAATACTTTGTGGCAATATTCCCAAGATATTTATCAATGCAGCAAGTCATTGTTTCTCATTATTTTCAAATATTGTTAGATTCTTCTCTCAGGGACTGAAATCACTGTTTCAAGCTTTTATTTGGAAATGAATACTTCAGAGTTACTCAATATTTCTATCACTACTTCAGGTATTTTCGTAACAGCCCTTTTTTCTGATCCTTTAGAGTCCCTTTATAAGAAACAGAACAATAGAAAAGATTTTAAAAAGAAAATCAGGAAATTAGTGAACTTATTGTGTGTACGTGGATTTTTGTTGTTACTGTCAGACAAAGTAAATGTAGTGGTGTTCCATAAAATGCAGCAGAAACAACTGAAATATTTTTAAAATTATATTTTCAGTAATGTTTTCAGCATTCAGATTTAGTATCTGATTTGTCATGTTTTGTTTGTGGATTTGCACTAAAGTCAGATAATATTGCAGACACTAAGGCTTATTTAGGAAAATTGCAGATGCCATGAAAAGTAACCAGGTTCCCACTTGATATGTATAAAATATTACTTCTGCATCCTAATTAGGGGTAATGAATTTTAATAATGTAAGAACTAGAATATGTCCTTTGGAATTGGACAAACTAAACCTTAGTTTTCAATGTGGCTCATACATATGTGTTTTGTTTCATCTAAGACAATCTGCCATAACATAGGACAAAACAAGATGTCCTAATTTTTTATAAATAAAACTTGTTTTGGTTAAGATAGAAGCTGCCAATTGCAGAAATACACACGTTGTTCATAATTTATAAACAATAAACACTCCTTTTGGCAGACTGCCATGCAGTTCTTTTCTGCTCAAGGTCTAAACTGTGAATGAGAAATTATGTGAAAGTTAAAAATGGTACGGCTGAGGGACCTGGCAGGGTTTGAAGTGATATTGGTGCCCATCCAAATCCATGTTAGGCTTCGTTAGGATAGGCCAGTTCAAAGATGTAATACAACTTACTGGAAGTGGCTGTATCAATGAAATATCAAGTGAAATGTATAGTAGTCTAATTGCCATATGGTAATGACAGAATATCACTGAGGCTTTTCTCATTCCTGCTTTTAATATTATTGTGGAGATACAGATAAGCATCTGGATTTCAAATGGCTGAAACCTCAGTTAGCTTTATGTTTATAAGAGTGATGGTGGATAAAATGAACCTTTTTTGGGAAAAATATGGAGAGATTTAGGCATCAGACACGCCATAATTGGAAAACTGTTGGATGCTCATTGCTTTGAACATACAACTGGCCCTTTTGAAACAATTTGCTTTTCATCTCCAGCCTCCTCTGCCTGGTTTACTTACAGCTGTAGCTTGGGATCACCTCTGGAATTGTTTCCTTCTCCTCCTTGCCCTGTCAGCACAAAGGGAACATCCTGTTGAAATGGGTACTCCAGTCTGCCTCATGTCATCTGAACATCACGCTCAGACTTTTGATGTGAGTAGTGGACTGGTTTTTCCTGCACTAGTAATCCAAACACTTACTTCTTCCCATGTTTTCAGAGGAGTGAAGGTACTAGAAACTCAGGCTTTTCCATTTACCTGAAAGCAGTCAGATTTGGGTGAGAGAACCTTCTTTTGAAAATGTATATACTTCTGTCAAATGGTCAACATGTCTCACTGCTCTCATAGCAATCTACACAGTAGATCTTCTGTAACGAGAACCAATGCTTTCAAGTTTTCCTGAGCTGGTTGGGTTTAAGCAAGCAGAGCATTTCCTTGCCTCCTCCAAGAATTTTCCTGGATATATTTCCTATAGCCCATTGCTACACTATAGTGATATATTAGTTTGACCTGTTTTTTTGACACTGCACAAAATTTGTTTGTCTCATCAGAAAGCATACACACAGCTTATTGAAGTATTTAGTATTTAGTGAATTCCTCTTAAGAGTTGTGTTTCAGTGAATTAAGAATCCAAACATTTTTTGCAGTTTACCATCTCTATGCAGAATCAGTGTACCTTTCAGATGCAGTGCCTGCTACTCTCCCACATCTATAATCTAACCTCCTCTTCCTTTATAATCTGTATACTAGAATTGTAATTCTCCATTGATCCAAAATCAACAAGCCCATTGATTTTTGTCATTCTGCTTTTTCAGAAATGTTTTGTTACATTGACTAAAGACCTGAGCTGAAACTCACTGAAGTCAATGGAAGTCTTTCAGCTGACTCTTGACAAGCACTGGATCAAATTCTAAAATGCAACTCTTTCTACTAAAAAAAACAGCAGCAAAACTTTTTCAGATCATCAACAGATAAGTGCTGTAGGGAGAAAACCAAATTTGTGTGTATGCATGCATTGTCCCTCAGGAATGTTCCCCTAGAATTGCAGACAGCAGTATAATAAATCAATTATCTGATTAAAACAAAAATAATTAATATGCAATTATGACAGATGTCAGGCCAATTAATATGTAAATATTCATAAACTACCTGACAAATTGCACATATGCAAGAAGAAATCTTTAAATATGAACACCCCACTGTGTTTACTGAACATAAGGGCAGGATGTTTCTAATTTGGTCGGGGAAAATAACAACATGTATTTCAAAATAATTTTGTTTTCATTTATAAAATACACATTCCCAAGAGTGAACAATGAGCTGTGATGTGTATAAATAAATAAAGTCTTTATGTGTCTCAGCACTCCAAAACTTAAAATGTTTACTAAAAATTGGCAGAACTAATATAAATCCAAGAGTCATTCAAGCTATAACATTAAAAAAATGTATACTTGTTCAGTTAAGGAGCTGCAGTTCTTCACCAAGCAATCAAGTTTCACTACTTAATGACTCATTAATTAGCAAACTGGGTTAATTGTTATATCCCCATCAATCATTAATTTTTTTCTTTCATTGATCACTTTGTTTACTTGTTAATTCATTGCATGTTAACCACCCATAACCATATTTACACATTAACTACTTTTAAGGTAAACTAGCAAATTAATTTCTTTTCTGAGTTATTATTAGTTAATTCCCCTGGTAATTATTCACTAGCTTAATTATTTTTCACCTTATATTCATTATCTAATCTTCAGTTAATAATTGCACAAACTCTTTTCTTTGTTAATTTTTAATTAGACATTCTTATTAACCTCTAAATAACCCCACTACTAGCATATCTTTTCCCAACTTCAGTTTATAACTATGTAGGGGTCTCATTGCCATGTGGCAGTAAATTAACCCTTCATTTGACAACTGTAACAGGTTGATGTCTGACCTGAACTAAATTATGTCTCCTTTACTGATGGTCATTCTGCTGTCAGAATGAAAGTGCTGCTCACAAATGGGTCATATTCAGTTTTTGAACAAAACACGGACACAGTAATTTCTATGACTCTTCTTGTCTCTTTATTTTTTTGAAAGTTTAAGATTGAAGTTTTCCCCCAGCTTTGCCAGAGTTCCAAAGGAGACTTCACAACTGTGGATATTAAGTTCAAAAGTAGGGCTTTTTTTTCAGTCAGAGATAAATTCCTTAAGAATATGTGGCAATACAGATGAATAGGAGGAACACTGTGAAGTCTCCAGGGCAAGAGAGTTTAATAAAAACTCTTCTGTCAAGACTTTTTTCGACAGAAGAGAAGGGGAATTCTCATGAATAATTAAATCCTTTTTTTTCTCCTAATTTAACAAATTTCATGATTGCATGGGTGGAGACCCATCCTACTTTGTGGTATACTGGTGGCGATTTCTTCATCTCCACAGTATGGATCTTGCATAAACAGATATAACTGTCTATAACTGGTTACATTTTTCTCTGGGAACACAGAATTTTCTCCAAGAAAGTAGCTATCAAAAGGTAGCTTTTACACTGTAGTAGATATAGGCCATACCAAAAAGTAGTACAAGTGCCCATACAGAGAAGGTAAATGCTTGATCCCTGTGAGGTACCTTGTCTTGTGAAGCAATCAGTTTGATTGGTGCAATGTAAAATGCTTTGCTATTTTTAAATGGCTGTATTTTTCTTTAATAATTTTCCACTCCACAAATGCTTTCTCCATGTTGTCTTCAAATTTCTTGTAGAAAAGAGTGTTGCGATTATATTTTATCTATAGGGATAGATGACTTCTTAACAGTGACATTTCAGAGACATTGAGGTTTCAAAACACTGGTATTTATATTAAAGTTTGCTTTTTTTTTAGCCAAAATAGTATGTTTCAAATGGGGTAAACGCGATTTCCTAAAATAAGAAAAAAATTACTAAGATGCTTACTTTCAGAGCTGGTGACTGACAAGAGAAGACAGAATGCAGCAGAAAATAAGGGAAGCATGTTATATGTTAAACTCAATTGCTTGAAAATTTGTTATTTTAAATTTTTATCAATATTTTAATATTGTCACTACTGAATTTTGATAGAAAAACATAAGAATTTCTATTGCTTGCTAGCAATTTAATTTATTTATACATATATTTATGTAAATATTAAAAATAAATGTGTATCTATATACATTAGAGAGTGAGACAGATATGCATTTTCTTTTCCTCCACAAAACTAAAACCAGAAAAGTCTCCATAGTGTTTATAGCCATTTTGATATCAAAGCCAACTCCTGTAAAATTTAAAAAATATGATTTTTGACCATAACCTTTTCATTTCTTTGGGGAAGTAGAGTGGGAGCATGATGTTTGTGTCATGATGGATGTTCAGAGCAGAATGTGGTCTTAACATTTCACCCTTTTAATGAATTTAAGTATAATAAGCTTTTAGACTTTTCAGTGATTGGTTTTGCAAAGCAGTAATGTCATTCCTTGGTTCTGGTTTACATTAGTATCTACATCATGATGTGGACCTTATTTTTTCTTTTTTTCATAGTACTTTCTCTAATAAGGAATACCTTGTTTCAGTCAATAATATCACAGCAGAAGAAACAAATGAAAAGGAAGTCTCAGACATAATATATCTGAGTTAACAAAAAAACCCAAAGGTATATAAGATCATTTTCTAGAGAAGCAAACCAATTTGTTAAAAGCAAAGCACGCTCTGGGTTAGAGGTGTTGTTTACTAGTATCAGTTTGCTGAGCTTCTCTGCATAGAGACAAAAACCCTATTTTCAATATGGAAGACTGAATGTCTAGTCTTCGATTGAAAATGAGTGTTTGGCAGTAATTTGTAAAGCAAAGGGGTGGTGATAGGAGACAGCAATTTCCTTACCCTCATGCTTTCTGTGTGAGAGTTCAGAGTGGGTGTTTGGGTAAATGAAAAAGGGAATCATTAGCAGTTTCGAACTAGGAAATTAATTAAACTTTTTGGGTAAATAATTGGGACAATGCTGTCTGCTTGCTTCACTTCCATTAGACAAATATGATGTTTATATTGTACTTTATTTGCTTTTGGTTATTAAAGCCGTTTCTTAAATTGTTCAGTGAAAATTTTTCAAAAGAGCCTAAGTGATTGAGCATAAAGTAGTCCTGGATAACCTAAATACTTCAGAAAAAACTTGTGTGACTTTAATTACTTCTAAAGCGCTGATGCAATGTATTAAGGTGCTAAATGTTATATATAGCAATTTGATAGTCTTATCTGGTGTTGGTCTTCCATTTCTTAACAACTGGCTAATCAAAATGTGAAGTGCGGTATTTACCTTCAACACCCAGCAGCAGTCCCATCCACATCATCTGGATGTTTGTCACAAAGATCTTTTAAATATTCAGGAGAGAAATCCCTGTATGCCTACATGTTAACTATGACTTCACCTCGGTGTCCAAGACATCTCTTGGCAGGGAAAAAAATCTGTTAGAGAACCTTTAAAACCATGCATGTGATTAAGTGCAGATCTAATGACTATGCAAGAAATTACTTTCATGGGCTTAAAGATATTTCTTTTTGAAGGTAAAACAAACCATGAAATTAGATGATAACAAGGTTGAGATTTATAAATTTAATCCCTTTGAGGCAAATCTCTGGGTGAATTACAGTCAGAGGAAACTGTCTTAAGATAGCCAATATAACTAGCATAAAAGGGGGTGGGGGGGAACCCTCCTTAACAAGTTAGAAACTAATGAAATTACTTGAGAAATACAGCCTTTGGTTATGAAGGTAAATCCATAAACAGCCCTATGGGCAAAAAGGAGCTAATTAAAAATTTTTGTAAAAGGAAATAAAAACAGGGAAGTGAATAAACAGATGAAAATCAAAAGAGAGAGGTGAATTCCATCTGTGGCCACATGCATCAAAGGGCAATATAAAACCAGGTTGTTAAAATTGAAACTGGTTTGATAGGTAGAAAGCCAATACTTTGTTGCAATCATTCCTCTGCTATTTGCAAGTTGTCTGCAAGCAGCTCCTTCAATCTTTTAACATGCAATTGTTTTAAAGCAGTGTTTTGATTTTCTAGTGAGCCTGTTTTTTCTTAAACTCTTGTTTCAGATTTTTGTGACACATTTTTTGATATTGTCAAGTTTTCTGTCTCTATCAAAAAAGCTTAGAACTTGGATAAGACTTTACTGGATCTGCACATCATGAAAAAAAAATCTTGTGAAGCTTTGTTCCAGGGGAACAGAAGCTATGGATAAGCATTTCTTCTTATTCTCTTAGCCTAGGTGGTATTTCAGGGCCAACTTGCTGTATCTACTGCTCCTTTTTAACTCCAATATATATGTCTCTATTTCAATAGCTTTCCTCTGGTAATGAATCTCCCCACACCATCCTAAAATGTCATCCCCTGTACTACACTATGGCATTTTTAAGCAAGCAAACCTCAACACATCTTTGATGTCATAGACTGAGTGCCCACAGAATGTTACTCTTCCTTTACAGATTCTTTTCCCTTACATGGTCCTAAGACATAAACCAGTTTTCTCAATATGTGTTGGAAAATATAGCCTTAGTATGTTGGTCTTGCTCTCCCAGTTCAAGGAGATGGACAAAGTGGCATTTCAGTATTGTCACAGGCAAGGACTACAGCTAAAAAGAGGAACTGGGCTTATTTACATTGGTGTTATTCATATCTTTCCAAAAGCTGTTTGGGTTTGCTATCAGGTTTCTCTGGTGTGCTATTGCTCTAGATTATGAAATCTTAATTATGGAATTTTAGCCATCTGCTGTTAAAATATCTAGTAATATATTCAGGTCTTCATTTTATCCTTATCTACAAGGTTTTATGCATAGCTTAGGAACCAATAGTGTGTTTATCTCATTATTTATTGCTTCATTTAATAGTTGACAAAAGAAATATCTTATCACCCTAATCCAAGTCAAATAATTTCTGAGGCTACAATATCATGAGAGTTTAGTACTGAACATTGTTTTACTAGTGATACAGAACTGCCTTTATTGGTACCATTACTGATTGTAGAATGCTCTTCATGACAATTAAGATATTCACATGTTTATTTTTGAGTGATTGATTTCACATCTGGAAAGTGTAACTTATATGATATGTGCCTGTAAAAATAATAAAGATTATAAAAATAATTCTGGGCTGAAATGTTTCTCATATTGCTTTAGTTTCTGGGAACAATAAGAGAAATATTATTTACATCATTGCAAAGGAAGGTTATAAAAATGAAAAAATAATATAAATTACTATTTATATTACTTATGTATATTACATGACTATGCATTGAGGTATGCTCAGAAGTTTTTTTTTTTATTTGTTTTGTCTAAACTATTAGAGTTACAATCAAATAAAGAGCACCAAACCTGGAGTGGTATACCTGATGACATATTTCCTTGGTAATTAGTTGCACCTGGAATAGAAGACTGCTATGAAACTGAGTACCTACAGGTGTTGTTAGTAAGTCTGAAAGTGTTCAGCTTCTAAAATGTAAAATGTTCTCTTACTTGAGTAAGAGAGGTAGGTGTCAATTAAGCTAGAAAGTTTTTGTATATCAAGTCATGGTCAGACAGGTAAAATAAAATGCCTGGCACAAGCTACACATGAAAGCCTGAAAGAAAAGCCATTGCATATGATTATTCTTATTGAAGTTTGTTGCAAAAAATAAAATTAAGAAAATTATATTTTTGTATTAAATGGAATTATTTTGATAATTAGGCCATTATTTATTTTTTGGGCATATCTGAGAAAACTGATTAGACAAATCCTATTGATAATTGTTTAAAGATTTTTAGAAAGGTAGAAGTCAAAAATTACATATTGGTGTACAATATACAGCTGTAGACTGAATTTATTAAAGACTGCTAAAACTACACTTTATTATTATGAGATACAGAAATAAAAGAGCTACTATATTACATTTTGGGCTGTAAGTCTGAGAGTCAGATTTGAGCTAATAGGTGCTGTTAGTTAATTTAGTTGGTCTTAAGAGTTCAAGGCAGACAGATATTATGCACTCTTGCTACACCATTCCTTCATGTATCTTTGGGTTCAGTGACCAATATTTTTTCTAATTGGATCAAAGCAATCTGCAGCAAATGGCTGGGTAGCATGAATTTATATAAATTTCCCCAAAATATTTTTGGTGTAAAAAACATATTCATTGAAATTAAAATATATTTTAATTTCATTAATTTAATTTCATTCATTCATTAATTTCATTCATTTCATTCTGATTTGCTACTTTAAAGAGATGGCAGTTTTCTAGATGCAACTCTTAAAAATAGCCAAATTAAAATTCTACTTGATTTTATTTTCTGTTTCAATATAGAAAACTGTGAATAAATTTATTAATATCAAAGGATATTAAAAAAAATATAAACTAGATTTCTATTTTTCAAATTTTTCTCACGTACTTTAACCTTTTTTCTTTTTTTTTTTTTTTAGGGGAAAAAAATATGTCTAAAATATGTCTAACCTGAAACAGATTGTGTTGTCTGTATGGGAACTTCCATAGATTTGATTAACACTACACTGTCAAGTCTTTGGGGTCAGGGCAGATTGTATTAGAAGCATGACAAGTAGTTAATGAATTTGCATTGACTAATCCATACAAAGCTAAAGATTTTTCTGTCAGGATTAATGTCCAAAAAGAGTAGGACACACTATTTGATACATTATCTTACACTGAATCATACTGTTATTGGACATAAGATTAAGGAACTATGTTATTTTGTCTTATTCCATAGCTATACAACTGGGTTTTGCTATGACACTGATGTATAGTCATTGCCTTAAGAATTCATTTAATCATCAATAATGTCCTGTTGTAATTCCTCTGTATATGGTATGTGTACTGGCAGCAACAGAAAAGTACTACGTGTTGCAAACATTCACTTTATAATTGTTCCTGCTGCATAGCCATTCAGAATGCAACATGGACTCAGAGATACTTGTTCCAAATTTTGATCTATGCCTTCAGTTTGAACAAAAGTTCAAAGATGTGGTGATGAAACATTTTAACTTCAGATGCTGTCTAGATATATTGTGATCAAAAGAGTTGCTGTTCCTTAAAATTGTAGTGGCCTAACTGAAATGAATACTCAGTGATTCTGTGAAATCTCAGGAGGAAGAATTTTGTGAAAAGAATTGCTGGAAAGCTTTTTCCAGGGAAACTAGGCATGTTGCTCTTGTCAAAATGGTAAGAAGACATAGGGTAAGCTCTGGGTTCTGAAGAAGAGAAGAGAATTAAGAAAGATGTGTTATAAAATTTCGAATAAAATTCCAGAGACTATGCAAAATAAGAAAGAGAATAAAGGTAGCATCCTTCTCATAAGGGGTGTCCATTTAAATACTAATGTAGAAATTACAGTCCACAATAACAGCAATAAATGCATGAAGGAAGCACAAGAGGGGAGAAATGGGACAAAATATTCTCCTTGTACATTTTCTTTGAGGTGATTATTTTGCTTATGACTAAACCACATAGAAATTTATTTAAAAAAAAAGTCTTGCAAATTCTTAGTTGGTATCTTCAGTAGATCTGGTTATCTGTATTATATATAGGAATGTCTGTGTAAATAAAGCCAAATTTACAAGCAACAAACCAAAGTGATTACTGTGTCCAAATTAAATATCAAGGCAAAATATATTTCTTAGCAAGGAAAAAGTTGATTTGGTTATTTTGTTTTGTTTCATTTTTATAGATTCTGTTTTGTTAAATATAGAAGAGAATAGCTTGATAATTCTTTAAGAATATTTATTTAGGAATATGTTTTAAAGATAAACATGAATTATGTAGATTACAAAATATCTTAACATTCAGGGTGAAAACAATTGGTTTATGATAGTTAAAATGAAAAGGGAGTTCAGTTTTCAGCAATGGTCCAAAAGAGTAGCATATTAGGATTTAGTAGGGAAAGATTAGAAAGCAAGCTGGGAAATTAAAATGCTGCTGTACAAATCCAAGTTATGCCTGTATTTTGAGCACTATGTGCAGTGCTGATTTTTAAATTTAAAAAAGGTGATGTAGAAATTAGGGAAAGTGCAGGGAAAAAAAAGAAACATGGTCAATGTGGATGATGTAAGGGATGGAAACATTTCCATGTGAGCTAAAAGCTAAACTGAATGGGAATTTTCAATCTGTAATGAGGAAAATTAAAAAATATGCACAGAGAATAATGGGAAAAAAGCTTGTCAAGTTGTTCCACTCTCCCTACCAATATGAAACTAAAGTTGCAGCAAGTGAAAGTAATGGGTATAAACAAAAATTGTTTCTCTTCAGAAAGCAAACTTAAGCTGTGAAACTTCTTTGCCACAGGCCATTGTGACTTCTTAAAATATACACGGTTTTTAAAAACTACCTGATAGAAAGAAAGAAAAGTTCTTGGAATTCTATGAGGTCCAAAGATGACACATGTAGATCAGGGATTTGTTGGAGATTGTATGAGTGCAATGGAAAGATGTTTATGTTCTGTGTATTATTTTGTGAGAACTGGTAGTAGACAACTAAAAGAGTAGGTTTAGATAGTATGGAAAAACATCTATAATGAAGTCCCCTTGTTTTGTCTTGTTTTCATCTTTTAGGAGATGGATACATCTTTTATTTCAGCTGGTTAAGTTGCTCTTTGGGAAGTGTTTTTCTGTGGCCAAAGACTAGTTTGCTGCATATAAGGATTCATTGCACAGGAGATGCCTAACAACATCTAAAAAGCTTCAGTAGGCTCCATGCTGCTTACAAGTATCCAGAAGAATAATATGAAAATATAAAGGCTAAAAATTAGTTCATGAATAATATTGGCCTACAAGATAAGAGCCATGGAAGGTTGTAAATTAATATTTAGGGTGCATACTTCAAAAGTGGAGAATGCTAAATATGATTTACCTTGCTAGTAAAGGTGTTGGCTGTGTGGAATACATTCATCATTATCACCTATTATAGCCACCTCAAGATGAATGGCACAGGCTGACACCAACTGTTTGGTTCTGGAGGTGAATATGATCATAGACTTCTCATAAATAGTACTCATTCATGTCTCCAGTCTTCTTGGTTTTGATCAACTCTCTGCTGTAAATACCAGTTGCCTATTTCCATAACACATGGTACATCATGGTGCTTTTAAGTATTGTATTTAAGTGCTTTCTCAGCTGCTGCAGCTTTTTTGTCTGTGTACAGATCTCTGTAAGTTGGATAAATCAAATGGTAACTATCTTCAGAGTGAACTTCACCACTCCCATCACTCAAGAGCGTCCTTAGAATCTATTAAATGCACGAGCTCCTCAGTTTCTCTGTGGGATTAATCCATGCCAAATTTTGGCTCTCTTTATACTCTCTAGATATCAGTGTTGGGGATTTTTTTTTTGTTTCACTCAATTGTTTGTTTACTTTGTGAAGTCATTGTTTGTGAACCTCTTTTTTCCTCTGCTATGCTTTTGACTTTTTGTGTTTAGTGGGTTCGATATTCAACTAAAATAATATTTTTTTGCAGGTCTGGTGCAGTGGAAAGGAAGAGTCCAGCTTGCTTCACAACTCTTTTTTGCAGCTGCATTACTTCTTGATTTAATCAATAGCTGTTTAGCCACATAGACCATTGGTTAGAACACAGTTGTGAACATAGGGACAGATGGCTGTGGGTATTTTAAGTTCTTATTAGATTTAATTTAAATAGGGTGAGGCAATGAAATACTTCTCAAAACTGCATTTTTTTTCTCTAGTTCCAGTCATTGCAATCACCTGTTAAGCTGGCTCATCAGTATGAGCCACGGTAAAAGTGTAGCAATGCAGAATGCAATCAGCTGTGGTTCATTAAATAAACGTCTTGAGGCTTTGCAGGTTGCTTTGTCATTAGAAAAAGCATCCTAACTAGGAAGCTAGTGCTGTCTTGGAACAGATGACAGCAAAGCTTGAAGGACCTTATTGAAGTCTTTTAGCAATTACCTGGATAAAGCTGGACCTACTTTGACATCAACACAAAAGTATTAGAAACCTCCCTAAAATCTTTCATTGCTGTTCTACCTTGCTAGTTTCATGTTGTGCCAGATTAGTGCCCCAGACGTTCAGGTCTGTTGTAGCAGGGAGGAAACTACAAACCTGTCATAACATGTAATGAGTTACAAAGTGTTCATTACAGAAGAGTTACTCTGTGTTTCAGCTCTCACCAGGCCGTGTGCCTGACTCTCCTGGGGTGCTTTTGTGGAAGTCTGCATTTGGCAACAAGGATAAACTATGAGAAGAGGCACGCAGGAAAGTTATGAGGTCTTTTAAAAGGTAATGGACTTTATATTTTTCTTCTGTTTTCAAGCATATACCAAATAAATATTCTCCTCTTATTAAAGGATAACTGATACTGCATCGATTGGTAAAATACTGATCTCTTAAAACATTAAAAGAGTCTGTGCACTTGTGGAAGTGCATGGACATGCACACTACATGTCTTAAATGTACTGAAACATTTTCGGTTGAGATTCCTACCAGAAGAAAAGCACTAGAGCTACTGCTGAATGCGAGTTGGTCTGGAAAACCTCCAGAGATCTAAAATCAGTCTCTGGGTCACTGGTCAGTAAGAGCTGAATACTGTCAGACTAGAATTGATTTAAGACTGTCTTAAGGTCAAAGGTAGAAAATTCTCTTGGCTTTGTGACCTGCTCGAGCCTGTTAGCAAGCAACCGGTTACACACTAAGAATCCTTGCCTTTCCTAAGAATTTATTTAGCTAATGGATCTCCACATTAGCAGCCAATGGCACAGATGAATCAAATAGATGGGTGTCTATATTTTTGATACTTGCTGTCTACATTTTTGAGAGTTGTTGTAAAGTTATGTAAGGACTTTAGGGTAGGCACTACTGTTTGTTTGCGTGGTCCATCATTAGTGTCTCCCACCATTGCTATTTTGCAAATGGAAGAGTTCTGCATTTACATCTATCACATACAACATCTTTGCAAAGCAACCTCTGTAATTTTGTGATGAGGGATCTGGAAAAAAAAAAAAAAAAGTAAAAAAACCAGTGAACTATCTTCGTGGCACAACAAAAAGCTACTGAGGACCACAGTCAAGGAATTTGATTTATATAAATGGGGATGGTGAAGGAATATTTTTTTTAATTGAGTTGTGGGATGTCAGACTGTTTTCAGAGTTCAGTGAAGAGCTTGTTTTGCAAATAATAGCACCATTGTCAGTATTAGTTCATTAGTATAATCAGAGGGGGCTAATTTCTGTTGGTTCAAACTCTTAGTCAAAAGGATTTTTTAAGCAATGGTCTTGATTTTATTGTATTTCACTTTGCTTCTAAGGAGTTTCATTTATAGTATTTATATAATGACTTAGTGGTGACTTTTGAACATACCATACATTCACTAGCTATGGTGTGTTGCATGTCATAGAGAACATACACAAAGATGCTGGTAGAAAATAATTGTGAACATATGGAGAAATGGCTGTGGGTATTTGACCACGCGATATCAAGCTTTAATGAATATAGCTAAAACTCCATTGGAGATCTTACTAGATTTCAGATACCTCATGGCTTATGTTTAAGAGAAGAGGATTTCACAACAGTGCTGCAAGAGAAAACTATGTTATTAGAAGGATGAGAAATTTTCAAGTGAATGTTTATTTGTGTGGGCTTGAAGCATCTGTCTAAAACTAGATGTGATTCCGTTGCTTACACCATGTTTTAATTGTGTGCCCTTTACTCTCTTCTCACATTGTGAAAAAAATGCTAATCTAGGCTGAGGTTTTTCTGCTGTGTACAACTTGCCATGCTTAATGTGAATGAACTAATGCAAAAGAAAGCTGTTTTAATTGTGTGCTTCTCTCCTGATGAGATTTCAGTTCCAGAAGCGCATCAAAATCAGAATCCCAAATGCTTAAATCCACTGCCTCTCACTTTGTGTACAGTTTCATCATATAAAAAAAAAGATTCAATTTTCTTTTTATTAGACTCAGGTTTTTAAATTGTAATTGACTCTGGGGCTAGTTTGTAGGGATAGGTGCAGAACTAATGCAAACTATGAAAAAATGAAAATATTTATTGTCTAGTGGAACTCTATGTTACTGATAAAACATACAAACATGATGAACTTATGTCAGGTTAGTTGCTCTGGTACTGTCTGAATAGTGATTCAAAAGGGGAATGCATTTCTCTTGGTCCATTGAGGGAGTTAGCTGCTGCTTTTCATCAGTTCACACAAACTGCCAAAGCCAATGTCTGCCTTGCCCTCCTTACATCTAATGCACTTTCTCTATAAACTCTGGGGATTACACCAAGCTTTCATAACTGGCAGCATGGCATTGCAAGGGATGAAGGGAAGGCGAGAAAAAAAGATATTAAAGCTTCTTACTAGGACACCAGGACCATCGCTCATCATCAGAGCTGTCCTTGTGAAATGTTGGTACTTCCAGCAGTCCTTGGAAAGTCATACTTTGCTACTAAGTGGAAAACAGCAATTATGCTCTGATGGATGTTCAAGATTACAGTATTTCTTATTCCCAATTTTTACAGCTTCAAATAAATGTCTCCCTTGTTTCCTGCTGTCTTACTGCTCCCAAAGACTGCATTCATGAGTGCAGAAGTCCTAGACATGTGATAGCTAGACTATCTGTGCTATGTCTTTTTCTATTATCACTAGAAGACAATATTTCATTTACATTTCTTTCCCCTGAAACCCCAATCTCCTTCATGCTCTTCATTTTCTGAATTTCAGAACCAGGGGGGTATTTCCAGCTTGTTTGTTTACCTGTGAACAAACTCCTCTTTGTCTTATCTTGCCACTTTTTCTTTTGAAGCTGCTTATAATTCTAAATTGATGGTTCTGCTTTGTTTTGTGACTAAAACCTTACTGGAAAAAGCAACAAAGATCTATGCTATTTTCCTCATAGAGACTGATTGCTACAGTTCCTGCTAAACACCCACAATTTTCTGTCCCTTAGGCCATCCTTTGACATTTTTCTACCTCAAATTTACTGACTGCTAAAGGAAAAAATTGTCAAGATGTAGACATCTGAACACCTTAGGTTTTCAAATCCTGCTTATATTTTTGAGGGACTAGACTAAAATCATAAATGAGTATAGGCTGTATACTATAGTTATTTATTAAATCTTAGGTGCCTCCTTCTTGGACTAGTGTTGAGAGCCTTAAGTGAGATCTCTAAATTCTCTACTAAATGCATGAGAGATTTTAAGAATTTCATTGTGACACCTTTAGCAGGTCCCCCACAGAGTGGAAACACAAAGTATATGAAATTCGGAGGAGAGGAGTGCCTGAGTTAACAGGGAGATGTGCACCTCCATAAGGAGTATGCATATCTTCATGAAAGATACCTGTATCTCTGTAAGGTTTCTGGGTTGTAAAGTAAGAGCTTGCCTTCAAAATTATATGCATCCCAAATGGGGAGATAGAGCTTCAAACCCAGTATTTCCACCTCCACAGGGCTTGCTGGTTCCTTACCAGTGTCTCCTAGGCCTTAGTCCTTAGGATTTTCTATCCTGCACTGAAGGATACACCACCCATTTTGCATAAAAGAACTAGAGATTTGTTGGTGGACTCAGTGAACATGATCCTTCATCTCTGAGGTTTAGCTGTCACATTAGGCAGGAGGAGTAAGCTTTCAGTTCCAGCCTCTCTGCAGGAATTATACTGTAGAGTGGGCAGGGAAAGTTTGTCCTTGCTGATTGTTGTCAAAAACTAAAACAAAACCATGAATGGAAGCCTTGATTGTTCTCTTCTAATCAATTAATTTTTTAACTATTTAATTCCACAAGCCGTAGGAATTTTGATACAACCTATGAGTGTAAAAATACATTTTTTTAATCTCAAAAATATCCCCTTTGTGGGTGTGATCTGCAGAGCAATCTGGCTATTAAATTTTGGGTCTTAAATATTCCACGAGTCCAGCTGAATTGGCTTTAGCTGCAATGTAGTTTGCAATAACTGTGTTTACATTTATAAAATCATGGTATATTGAAAAAACCCTGCTTATACCATGTTTCATGCATTTTTAAAATTTTTATTATTTTTAATGACCTCTGTTAACATCTCATGGTATACCTTTAAACAAGAATCAAAAATATGTAACGACATAGAATTAGGATTACTGTGAAAGCAGGGCATGGGTTTAAAATGTCAATACTTATTCAGAGTGACTTTGAACACCATGCAGAGCTGATTGTGGGACAGCATTGGTGGGATTTGCATGTTCAAAGTGTTACAGTGCTGTGACAAGAAATAAGCACAGTTTAATATGAACTCTACCAATTTCTGTGAAGCAGGTGGCAATTTTTCTCTTTTGGTATTGTAGCAACCTTTTACAAATCTGGATTTGATGGTGGTGACTTCCTTTTTATTCAGTACTTTTACACCAGTGGATTATCTCCTGGTTTACATTACTAAAAGACAAAAGACTAATTTCTTACAAAAATAAATTTTGCACACTATTTTTCACTTTTCTGTTATTGCTATTTATTTCATGTAGTATATTGTCCTTTTCAGTAGTTCTAAAGTTTCTCCTTCTTTTATCCTTACACAAGTATTTGTTGATAGATGTCTCATTTGTTCAGAGGCATTGCAAAATAGCTAGAAGACTTCTATTCCTGAAAGACCCTTTAGTTTCCTTTTCCCATGAAAGGAAAAAACAAAAGTAAAGAGTGAGTGATAATAAAATGCTAAAAAAGTTATAGAGATGGATCTCTATAATGGTCTCTCAATATTTTCCAGATAATAGAGCTGTTAGAGCCACATTAGATCATGCTTCCTTATGAGTACTCACTACAATCTGTCTGCTACCATGAGATTATGTATTGAGAGTTCTTTTAATATATATTTTTAAAAAGTCTATGTTGCTCCCCAGGTTTCTATTTCTATTCTTGCCTAGTATGCAACATCCTTTTTCTCCTTGTATTGCAGACTCCTTTTGCCTACTTTATTGACTTCGTGCCTTTATCAGAATCAGCACAGCTTTTAATCTAACTAGTAAGGCTGTCATTAGGGACTTGATGGAAGCCTTCCTCAAATTGTAAATAAATTATACTTTATGTACAGCCATTATCATCTTTCTCTAGGGGTTTCAATGGCTCCAAGCTTTTGTGGTATAGACCATATCCCTTTAGGCAAGATATCCCTTCAGGATATTTCCCTTCAGGCATGATATGCTAGTTGTAGTCATTACAATATTACTTCGATTATTCTCTAAATTACCCCTCATTACTGTACATTTTCTTTGCTTTTCTCATTACAGATGTAAACATTGTGTATCTGTTGTGTTTTCAGCCATCCTTCCATTCAAATCCCTAATGTACAGATTCTGAGTGATTTTTGATGGATTAAAAAAAAAAAGCTGTGTTTCTAGCCATGTATGTCAGAATATGATTTCTTATTTAATTTAGTGCTCTTAAGTAACTAATTATTCACAATAGGATATTTAAAAGGCATCTTCATGGCTCTTTTGGGAAGTATTATGAAAAAGGCCTTGCTCTACATCTTGATTGTCAACTGACCTGGGCTCTATCAATGCTATAATAAGAGAAGTAAATTCCAGAGGTGAAGGGCTTTTGCTGAGAATTTCCTGTCAACATCCCTTGACATTTATGTTTAGGGACTCGAATGTTGCAGCTGACCTCAGCTGTCATGGTGGAACACAAGAGGAGAAGTAGGTTATTTAATTACAGTCATTCAAAACCTTGCCGATGCTTAACAAGTTCTCTGTTATGATTCCCTTTGGGTTACATGATTTCATGGACATGAACACTATTGTCCATTACATCATATCCTATGGGAGCATAGAAGGATTTATTATGGAGAGTAAAATTTGTAAAACAGCGTCTTAAGCTCACATATGCAGAAAATTCTTGACACTAGTGACTTCATTTTTAAGTTTTTTAACATAAGACTCGTGCCCCTAGTACACACACATAAGAGATAAAATACACTTCTGTCATTACAAATCTGTAATTTCTTTACTGTCTTTAGCAGAACTCTTGAAGATTCACAGAAATTTGAATGTCTGTTTAAAAATCTTAATTCTTCAGTGCCTACAACAGTGTAGGCCATTTATGAGTGTGAAGTGTTCCTCTTGTCATCACTATTCATAAGCTCATAAGTTGATCTCCATTTCCAGCAATCCTTTCACTCACTGTTAACATATAATGTAGTTTACATTCTGTTTCCACAGAAGACATTAACATTGTATTTGAATTTGTACTCCGAAGAACTCATGAAAACAAATTCTTGAGTAAATTTCCTCTTCCTTTGGAGGGCTTCTGGTTTAATAAAATTCATTGGAACTACCATTTTGCTGTGAAGCAGAATTAATAAAATAATTGCTTCTGTAGACTTCCCCACCCTCCACCTACCAAATGATTGATGGTGTTGAAATGCCTCAGGAGCATTAACCATACATTAAGGAAGAAACCCGGCACTGTGTGAAATTTCAACATTATTGTTCTAATGTTGATGAGTCACATTTTGGGTTCCAGACCACATAGCTCAAAGAATTTTAATCATAACAGGTAGTTATTGAGATAGTCTTTCCTTCTTGTTGCATGGACAGTCAGTAAGGAGCGTTGATGGTCATGAAAACAGTCCAAATTAATCCGTGAGATAGTACTCGGTTGTCTTTGAACCATTTCACTACAGTGAAACTGATACAGTTTCTCCTCTAAGCAAAGCTGGAAGCTGTGAAGGATGAAGATGCACCTTTATATGCATCAGAGACTTCCTTGTGTCATCTTTTTATTGTTTTATTTATTAGTTTATGTCGTCTAAACCCAGGATGTTGATAGGTTAAATTATGTCATACAAAAACCATCAAGATAGATCAGGTATGATTTTTTTCAGCCTCTTTCAGTGAAGAAACAAATTTTTCCTTTTGAACTTTAGATGCACTCTGCTAGGACAAAGGAAATGCTATAATTCTTCTGATTCTTAAAGATCAATTTTGAGGTGTTGGAGGTGGCTACATGTAGCATCTTACTACCTTTCATTGGGTATTTAGAATGTCATCTAGGTTGAATATGAAGTTGATGAGAGCCTTAGGCTACCTTTTTGTCTTGTTAGGTCACTCTTTTTTGCAAACCTCCTGAAAGGATATTCTAAAAAAAAAATTGTAAATTACTTAAAAAAAAATGCTACCTGTTGATAAAATCTATTTGCTTTAATTATAGAGAACCCTGCTAAAAGACATTATTAAATACTCACACACACATAGACAATTATACATGTGTTTAAAGAAAATGATTGTTTAGGAACCTTGTTCTGTAATTTCAAGGTACAAAGTGACATGTCTGAAATATAAGTCTAAAATTGGCTTTCTGGAGCAATAATATACTCAAAATGATTGAGAACTGGCTGAACAGCAGATCCCAGAAAGTTGAAGTCAGTTGGGTTTGGTTGAAGACCTGTCACTAGTGGTGTTTCCCCAAGGGTAAATACTAGGCCCAGTATTGTTTAACTTTTTCATTAATGACTTGGATGAAGGGACAGACACTTCCTCAGCAAGTTTGCTGGTGACACAAGGGAGGAGTGACCGATACTCCCAAGTGCTGTACTGCCCTTCAGAAGGACCTCAACAGCTTGGAGAAATGGGCAGAGAAGAACTGTCTGAAATTCAACAAAGGCAAATGCAAGGTCCTGCACCTGGAGAAGAGTAACCTCTGGTACCAGTACAGGCTGTGGGCTGACCTGCTGGAAAGCAGCTCTGCAGAGAAGGAAAGACCTGGGAGTCCTGGTGGACAACGAGCTGTGTATGAGCCAGAACTGTGCCCTTCTGGCACAGAAGGCTGATGGTATCCTGGAGTGCATTAGAAAGAGTATTGCCAGCAGGTCAAGGGAGGTGATCCTGCTGCTCTGCTCAGCCCTAGTGAGGCCACATCTGCAGTGGTGTGTCGAGATCTGGGCTCCCCAAGTACAAGAGAATCATGGAGCTCCTGGAGTGGGTTCAGTGAAGGGTGACAAGGATGATCAAGGGATTGAAGTGTCTCTCTTACAAGGACAGGCTGAGGGAGCTGGGCCTTCTTCTGCCTCGAGAAGAGATGACTGAGAGGGGACCTCATCAATGTTTGTGAGTATCTGAAGGGAGGGTGCCAAGAGGATGGACCAGGCTCTGCTCAGTGGTGCTGAGCAATAGGACAAGAGGCCATGGGCAGAAACTGGTGCACAGGAAGTTCCACCTGGACATGAGGAAGAACTTCTTTACTGTGCGGGTGACTGCGCACTGGAACAGATCACCCAGGGAGGGTGATCTCACTGGAGATATTCAAGAACCATCCGGACGCAATTCTGTGCAACATGCTCTAGGATGACCCTTCTTGAGCAGGGAGATTAGACCAGGTTCACCCAAACTTCCAACCTGACTGATTCTGTGATTCTGTGATTTTTGCTAAGACTATTTAAACCTCCAAAATTAATTCAAGATTTTAAAGAAGACATATACTAATACCCTCAGATTCTACCTTCAAAATAACTAATTTTACATTTAGCCAGCAAAGGTTTATTTTTTTGTAAGATAGGATGTCACCCTTAAAGTATCAGTTGTGGCTTTGGAGGAATTATGTACTACAGATTACTTTTTTAATTAATTTTAATATTTTAACTAGCAGCAATACTTTAATAAGAACTTTAAATAAGCATATGTAGAGCATTATGCCAAGAGACACATTGCTCACTAGATTCCTCTCCAACAGGCATTCTTTAAAAATTCCTTTGTTTTTTAGTTTCTGTTTGATCTACGAGGGGATAGTTTACTAATAATTGCAAGCTTTATCTTATACACAAATGTCAGAAAAGCTATATATCTTTTCTCACTAATTCTTCTAGTTGGTGAGGGCGCCATTTGAATTAAAATTAAAATTAAACATTGTCTCCTGATAGAGACAGTAATTGTCATCACTGATAATTATGAACTACCTGCCTCACAATCAGGAAATGACTCAAATTTGATGTTATCCATGCTTGTTAGAAACCAGAAAGAAATGCCTCTTCTTAATTGTGTTTCAAGATACGTGTGGTATCACAAATAAAAGTTTCTGTCTTCTACGAGCTAATGCTTAATGGGAAAATACCACTTAATTTTAAGAAAATCAGCTTTCTTTTTTCAGTTGTTGAAATTTTGGGTTGTTTGCTTCTTTTTTTTCCTTTTAAAATGGTCTACCATCATGTCAGCCTTAATTTGCATGTAGAAATAGATCATTTTACCTCATTATTTTTGGCTAACTTGAAATGAAACTTCAATCATCATATAGAATGAGACAGCTCTTAGTGACATTTCAGAATTAATATATAAAATCCTCTCTTTTCCCAGTGTCCTTTCTTGTGTGTGTGTGTACTGTCAGATTAGAAATAATTCAAGATTAGTGAAACATGGTCCGGTTAAATAACAAACAACAATTAAATCATTCCCCTGTGGAAGACCTTAATACTTTTTAATTCTTGCTATTGGGTTGTATAGATCTAGTACCTATTACATAGGCTGCCACCAGGGACAAAAGGAATAGTGTTTGCTTTACTTTGTCAAACTCCAGCAGAGCATGCTGGAACACCATGGACAGTGTATATATAAAGATCTATGATTCTATCCAAAGAATCTTTTGTACAAAGCATCTCTGATTCTATTATATCAAAATAGTAATGTATGCTTATCTATATCAATGGAAGTCTCATGTTACAATGTTAAATTTTGTCTTGAATAACAGAGTTTTACGTTGCCTGAAAGCAAACTGCACAGACTTACTGATATCTGTGCACTTTACCCAGTTAGGTAAAATAATGAACACTGATGTGAACCTTTATGCAACATAAACTAACCAAGGTAGGAGTGCAATTGTCAGCTGGTGTGGAGAAATACACTATATAAAAACTGATATTGAAAGATCTAAAGTAAACACTGCACATATAACTGCATATGATACACCACTAATAAATTGTTTAGAGCCCAGAATGACAACTTCAGGGGAAGGTCTAAGCTTATGTGTATTTCCTGTCTAAGGCTTGCTTCCACTGCAAATGTTACTGGGAATTCACTCTTAGAAGGCTGTCTTTTCCTATTTGAGATTGTGTGAGTGAGCAACTGTTTTAAAATTTTCTCTACCTATTGAATAAAATGAGAATCAAGCACTGAAATATCTAAATGTATTCTATATTTTCTAACTTGTGCAGTTACAGTTTAAATCCTGCTAGATTTGAGACATAGCGATAAAAGTCCTCTGTTGCATGCAGCACAGCCATCGCTGTGGCAGAACTGCAAACTTTCCCTGTCTGATCTATCAGCCTCTGGAATGCATGATGCTCGGCAGCTGATAAAGTGCTTTATGCTGAAACCAAAATTATGGGTTCTAATGAACCTCAGAAATGCTACTGTCTTTGAAATGTGACTCCCTGTCCAGTGAGAATTGGGCTGTTTTCACAGTATTGAACACGCACTGGATGATAATGACCTTCAATAGCTACAGCTTGGGGCTAGATTTGAGTTTGATACTAAGAGGTGAAAAGCTTTCAAACTCAGTACCAGTCCCTTGAGCTATTTAGTCCTTCCAATGACTTATGTCTTGGTAAACATAAATCCCCTTTGTCCTCATCATGCTTATTGCTCTGTAGCAGGTTTTCTGCAGGCTTTGTGTCATATTTTTTGTGGTAGATTTTCTGTAGATACGAACCCTGTTTTATTCTCATTCACATCATCTGATGTGTGCTCTTGAAATGAGGTTTTGTTTCAAAGTCCATCAACATCAATTAGCTGTGACTTTGCTGGGTTTTGAGGCTTCAGTGAAAAGAATTTGGACAGCTGCATGTTTCTTTGTCCTTTTCTTCAGTGCAATCCACAACTCAAGCTCAGTGGTGAGATGTGTATTTCTCAGAAATCTCATAGGTTGAAGTCAACTCAACTCTGTTGCCAATGTCGTAGGTAAAAGTATGTCTTTAAAGCAACATGTGAATGAGAGGAATAAAGAAAGATAATCTAGTAGTTTTACTAACAACTGAGATTTTCTCTTTAACATAGATAAATCATTCTGCCCAGGATTCTTCTTTCCTCCTCATCGTTTCTGTCTTCCTCTTGATTGAGTAGGTCAGTAATGTAAACTGATAAACTGCTGAGAAACATGATATGGGCATGAGGACTTTCATCAGGCTTATCATTTTAGAATGGCCTCAAGTGAAAAACATGGATACCTACATGCTTGTACAAGTTTGCTTTGTCCTGATTATTTCTTAAACATTTTCATTATAGCTATAAAACAATTAGGTACATACTGTAGCCCCGCATTTTGGGGGACATACCGTGACACTACATATTCACACTAAAAGCTACAGCCCTAAAGCATCTTTAAAGTAATGTTCATATTGACTTTATATTTTCCTTACCTGGAGTAGCACCCACAACTGTTGTTTTTTCCCTTAAACATTTACTTTGAACATTTCCTTCAGTTATGGTTGGTTTTTTTTAAACAACTGGCTGTTTATTCCTGTAGTTAGAGCATGGACATTTGCTCACTTAAAATATTGTTCTCTTACAAATAGATTAATTCAAATCCATTCATATATAGCTTGGCTGGGAATACATGTTTACATTGTACTTGATTGTAAAGACCCTAGTAGACTGCAAGCTTTATCAAACTAAGAATATAAAAATAAAACCTTGTGTGCCTTTGTTGTTGTACTTTAATTCTGTTAATCGCCCTAGGTAAAGATTAGCTGCTGTTGTCAATTTAATTCAGCTTCAAACAAAGCAACAAGGTCATTTCTTTTTTTTTTTTCCTTTTTTTTTTTTTTTAAGCAAACAGGATTGAGTTGTCATGTAGTTCTAATAGGCAGCACAGGGAATCATTAGTCCACCTCAGCTCCCTGACTGATGGGCATTTCACTTCAGTCATCTGACTGAGCACTAGTGGCCCAGTACTATTGACACCATGTCAGAGCTGAGAGAAGATGCCTTAATCGGCTCAGACACTCTCTGCATTGATTTGACAAGTTGCTGTAATGACCTTCTTGTTTTTCTGAAGGATTACTGTTTACCCAGGGAGGTGCTGCTGAACACATGTGCTGCATTGTCATGGAAACTATTATTGTTGCATCTTGATCCCATTAATGCTGTGGTGTGTGACACTGATATGAGACACTGAATATTTCAATGAAGTGCATTCTGCCTCAATAATACCAATCACTGACCATTCATTAGGTTTACAAAATTTACAGGTAATGTGTAGCTTGACCCACAATTAAAGGATTGTGGCTGCTTAGGGCATTTTCCTGCCTTGATTTGGTATTTTATGGCCCAGGTAACTTCTTTACTTTGAAGGAACAAAGTGCCACTGTTTATTTTGTTTGTTTTCTTTTCTAATTTTTGCTCTTTGACTTAGGTAGCTTGGTGGTAATTTAGAATTATTCCAATTGAAGAAAGAAATAAGAAAATCAAGATGGGAAGAAAAAAACCCCTCATACTTGAGACATATATGTTCATGAAGGAAAAACAGTATTTGGAGAGAGGAGGGTTAGGTGATGTATGGAACATTTTCTTCATCATGTTGAAAGTGCAGCTTATAACTAATATGTTTTCCCTATTTCCTTGTCGCGTTAGGATAATGGCAAGTGGAAAACATTTCTCACACATTAAGATTCTAAATTCTCCCTTCTTCAGTACAAGCATATTTTTCTCAGCCATCTTCTTCTTGTGTTTGGTATATTGAGTGTGTGATCTTTCCTGTCTCTAGATATTAGTTTCTTAGTGCAGCACATTTGGGAACAGGTCGAAACAAGCATGATCACAACCAGTGATTTAAGCAAAAAAAAAGAGTGAAAAGGAGCCACTGATACGAAGCAAATAATTCTAACAGGTTAGAAGACATGATAGCTGTTTTCTTGGAAAATGTGGTAAAGCAGGTTTTCTTGTAGGCTAGGTCTAATGATTAAGCTGCAACAGAAGTGGTTGTTCTGACAAACTCGAGCAATTTCCTGTACATTGATTTTTAATGAGAAGAAAAGAAAACCTCCAAAGTTTTTTTAAGTGAAGAATCATCTTTCATACACAGCTTAGTAATTGGGAAATATTGTTTGAAAACATGTCAGTAGAGGCTGAGCTCTTATCTAGTGGCCATAAGCTGTGAATGAAAGAATGATGCTACAGAAATAGCACTTTACAAAAAGGGTTTTTTATTTGAAAATTAAGAATTATTTCAGTTTTACTTTTCATCTTAAATGTTGCAAGGCTACCCATGCTTAGGACCTGTAATATTGTAAGGAATCTGACTGAATGAGATTGAATCAGTGGCTAGCTGCAGTAACACCTACCATTTTTCCCCATACAATCCAATACACAATCATCCAGTCATCAGCTAATAATTTAGGTTATTGACAGATGTGTCTTATTGACTTCCTTGTTAAACCTAATGAATAATGAAATGCTTTTTACAGTATTTGAGGAAGTACTGGGCAATATTGCCCACACTCTGCAATCAGTTTTTATCTGATCCTAGAGTCATTAATATTTCTACTTTGATTTTAAGTTTTCTTGGCAAGGTATTGTCTTAGCACTACATAGCTTGATACAGGCTACTGAATGCTCTTGATGGCATTTGCCTTTGAGAAAGATGTGCACACATCACAGTTTTTGAAAGATTTATCTCAGATCTCAGAACAGAAACTAGGAAGGTTTTCCAGTACCATTATCTGGAACAAAAAATGCAAGCATCTAATGATTTTCCCATTTATTAACTATTTCTCATGCTGTACTATGGTCAAAGATGGTTATGATTAAATTTCCCTTTCTATGGAGAGAAATAAATACTTCCCAAGTATAGAATGTCCCATATTCTTTTGAGAAGAGATATTCTTGAGAGACAGAGTATGTGCTCCTGTATTTGCATTCAGAGTTATTTCATGTTGCCCTCTGGGGTCATTCTTAACATGGGAAATGTTCTTTTCATGTTAAGAAAATTCTTTTAGAATATGCTTGTTACTTGAGCCAAACTAAGGTTACAAAATGAGATCTGGCTTAGAAAATATTTGTCAGGTTCACATTCTGAGCTTTTTTTGCTTGGAACTTTCTCTGTTGTGACAATGAAAATTCAGGACAACAGTAGTTTAATGTTACTGAGCAAATGCAGAGAGTAAGCTCTGGAGCTAGTCAGGGTCTGAGATGGAAAGGAAGCAGTGCCTTCATTTCTTGCCTTTCAAAGGTGCAGAGATGTGCTTGGTTCTAATACACAGAAGAAATTATCTGTTTGGGATAAAAAAAATGGTTCCTTCATCTTCTGCATTCAGCCTAATACATAGGCAGTGGCTTGTTATATAGAACAGAAAATAGAATCCAGGAATTTTCCCTCCATGATCCAAACAAACCAGCCATTCTCTTATGCCATACATGCTTTCTTGCTTAATAAAAATACAGCCTTAGGTTGTCAACATTAAATAATCAAGCATAAATAAATATAATTAGTAGTATTCCCAATTTAAAATTTTTAGGGGTTAACCTTTCGCATTTAGAAATGTACTTATGTGTGAGCTGTATACATATTTCATGTATTGAACAAAATGTATTTCTAAACAGTGAGGTAATACAGGAAAAGAAAAGAATATGCACTATCTTGAAGTAGAAGTTGAAGGAATATTATATGGAGCTCAGTTAAAAAAAAATTAAAATTCCAAACTCCAGAAAAGATTCACTGTAAAACTGCAAATAAACAGTAAGTTTTCTGCTGTATAATATTGCATTACTTGCAATTCACATTAAAAACTGAGTGAACGTGGGATTATTGTATTAGTTTGAATTGAATTGTATTTCAAATTGAAAGCTCATCATAATTCAAGAATACCTATATGGCATCAGAATGTTGATTTAGCCAACAGGGATACTGCTTGCAGCCAAAGTAGCCCTTAATGGCATTGAAATTAGTAGTGTGTTTTGCTTGCCACATCTCAGCTTGCCAGGTCTCAGCTCTACCTTAGAATAGTCTTAGGTAACTGTTGTTATGCCATATATTCATGGCACTGTTGCATTTCCCCACGTGCCCTTTCAAAGCATGATCAGGGATGTGTCAGGTTTTGTGCCACTATAAAAATGGTGAGAACAAAAAGGAGGCCATTAATGCATTTCTCTTTTGGTAAGACATATTAGACAATATCTGCAGTCAGACCATTAGAGATTGTGTTCATAGAATTAAAACTAGATTGGACAAGGAACTTGTAGAATGGTGAATAAGTTTTTACTGGCATGGCATAGCAGTGGGTAACTTAGTGTAATTTCAGTAGTCATTTCAGATCATTATTTTTGTCTGTAGTATGTGGTTTCACAGGGCCAGAATATTCAACACGAAGCCACAGAAAAGACAGAGAAGTTTTCCAAAATAAATCCTTCTTTTGGTATTCAGAATTTGCATTAACTGGAATGACTAGTCTCAGTTTGAACAACTGCTTTTTGCTGCCAACTGCTGTAGCAGTTCTTTTTCAGGTGAGACTTCAACAGTCACTAGATTTCTTGTTTCTCCTGATGGGAATATACTTGCTTGCTGGAACCGCATTTTCAATCAAAAGTTCCAATTACCTGTCTGGTAGCATTAAAAGATTATAGCAAGATTAAAATTTTAGTAATATTTCACCATATATGAGATATAAAGTTATTCCAGTTGTGACTTGTGCAAAATGCATCTATTTTGATTGGTTCTGAATTTTCTTTTATGATGTTTCCTCTTATTTCTCATAGCAATGTATTAAATATTCTGAAATTGAAATCTTACCAGTTTTTATCTTGCTGTTTGCAATTCTGCTGGTTTGTAAGTATCCTGTAGCTATCCAACTTTTCCAAACTGAATAATTATGAATTTTGCCAGTTTTCAATAGATGTATGTTCCATCATGCTTCTCTTTATTTCCCTTTTGTGGAACTTTTCAATTCCATTCTATTTTACTTCTCTGATGAGGCAAAAACGTAATACTTCACGTGAGGACATCCTGTGGTGCAGCACAAAGAAACCTCAGCTCTTCCAAATAATTTGTTTAGGCTATTATTATTATTGTTATTCTGCATTAATTGTGCTTCTTTTAGAAGTCACAGAAAATAAGACATTTCTGTTGAAGACTATTGGGAAACTGTAAATCTGTTAGCAGTTAGGTGAAGATTCTGGAGAGTAAGGATATAAAAAATTATTCCTCTTAATTTTTCATTGAAAATGTAACTTTAACTTAAAGCACTTGTTTAATAAAGAGGAGTTGGACGGTGGGTTGGTTTTTTTTGTTTGGTTGGCTGGCATTTTAAGGAGAGTATATAAATAATTCATTGTCTATGGCTCTACCAGATCTGCCATAATTAACAGTGGAAAATCATTTTAGGCAACCATAGGGAACAGACCTAGTTCTCCCGGTGTCTTTTGGAAGCATACAGTATCAGTGCATAATAATGCATACCAATAAAAATATTATTACTTTACAGAACTTTATTTGTGCCTCTTTGCTCTTTTTTATTCTCTTTTTTTAATTCTTATAGTATTGGTTACATTTTCCCCTTTGTAGAGGGACAGCACAAGCTGTATTTAATTGTAAAAACTTATGTGGAAGTTTGCATCCAACACCTGAACTGCATTTCAGCTCATGCCTTCAATGACACTGCTCTCAAGGTACTTTTCATTTGTCATTGGGGTGAGTACACTATTTTTATTTAAGAAAGATATATTATGAATTATTTAGTCTTTTCCTGCATTTAATTACTTAAACCCAAGTTATGACCATACCAGCAGGTGCCCTGAGAGTGAACAGGAGTCAACTCATGAAAGAGCAGTTGTGCTCTGGTAGTTTCCAGCACACATGGTAGGTGTGACACAGCTCCCAGCCCTGGTGCTGGGAGCAGGTGACAATGCATTTGAGGTTTAGCAGAACGTCCACAGCTGTGGCTTTGGCTGTGGCTACAGAGTAGACAATCACATGTGCTTCCTCCCTTAATGTGTATCTATATATATGCTACGTTTGCTTTTCCAAGCAGCAATTATCAAGGTATTCCTGGTAGAACAACCTTTCAAGTTGCCAAGGCTATACTGTAACTCCTTTTTAAACCAAGAGTAAGTATAATTCTCGTGGCAGCATTCCTGGCTTGACTTTCCTCTCTTGTGTCAACGTGAACAACTAATAGGCACACCAAACTCAAGATCAACTTTGGATTGTTTCTATCCATATTTGTGTACCCATATTTTCCTTTACTCTGTCTAAATAATACAATTTGATTTATTAATTTAAATGTTTTTTCACCACATTGATCTGCTTCTTTTACAATTTCTCCATTCTGTTTGTTTCTGTGTTTTCTATTGAATAGCCTGGTTTTTAGAAGGTAGTAGAGATTTGAGCAAAGGAGTATGAAATTTTCTGCTCTCTTTTAAACTCTCTTTTTGAGAATATTTTCAATACCTTTTAATATTTGAAGTTTATGAAGAGAAAAGTTGGTTAGATTAACTACTTGTAGTCTTACATACTTTAGCAGCACTTTGAATTTTTTTGTTGCAAGAGATGATGTTTGGTGACTTGTTTTAGCCATGTCTGTGCCCCACACAATATAGAGAACAGGCATTTCCTTAGAACTTTTGATGGGCTTGCTGCATTTTATGTTGGGATGTAGCAGTCTTTAGAATTTTTCTGTGTATTCTACCACAGAGCAGAGTAGATACACCTGTTAGCAAGGAAAGGAAAAGAGCCTTTGCTGACACTGTGGCTTGTAGTTCACTGCATTGTGTCAAGGAAAGTGTTATTTATTGATTGTGCTGACAGTGACAGTAAATAGAGCTAAGTCTGTTTTACATTGCTGATGAGAATGTGTATCTCATAACTCTTAATGCACACTATGACTTCAAATCACTTCTCCTTATCCCCTTTCCCCATTTAAACCAAACACGTTTTTCTGTTTCATTATATGAGCATGAATTAATACAAAGAAGAAATATGAGACATTGTTTTTATTGCATATTTTTTCAACATGCAAATCTTCTTTGACTTCTTAGTAAAAATTAACAACTACAAATTCCATTTCATCTATGAACCCTGTTATAGATTGCATTATTCACTCAATTGACTGTAACAGTTATGACGATTACCATCTGTGATCTAAATATCTGTTTATATTGGAATGCAGAAAGTATTTCATTATTAATACCATCTTATAAATCCAGCTCTCATTTAGATGACAATCAGTTCACTTTATGACAACCAGAGTGCGTTCCAGTTCTTGCTTGTGTTTGATCACTGTGTGCAAGTTGCAGACTCATTTGAAATGTTTCTGAATAAGTCACACAGGTGTGCATTAATCTTGGACATTCCTCAGTAGATCACGTGTCTGTGATAGCTGTAAAATCATAAACTAAAATATTCATGGCAAGCTTGTGTAAAGGACTGTGAAATATTGTATTTTAATCAAAAGGGAAAAAGCATTTACTTGGAGTAACATTTCATGAATGTGATTTCTCAAAGCTGTGGAGAACTCATGATTTATTTAAACAAATATTCAGACAAACAGACTTCTTGGAGGTTTTTTGATACCTGAGGGCTAACGAGTGGTCTCTAGTTTCAATCTAGTTTCTTAGTTTTTAGTGAATTTATAAATGCATCTTTAATACTAGATGGATTTTATACTATTATGATTTACATTTCTGATTGTCTGCCATGCTAAGGTCTGTTTAAAAAAAAGTCAAGTAGAGTTAGTATGACTTACAGGACATTTCCTGGGCCCTTTTCCTGATATCTTTACATTGTTGTAGATAACTAAAGAAACTGGATAACTGCTTATTTCTTATAGTGGTTGGAAATCTCTACAACTGGCAATAAGTGAAGCCAATGGTGTTATGATATCCTACCAACATCTTTGAAGCTCTCTGTGGTGAAAAGTGATGCAGGGAGAAAGAGGGTGCACTGTGATGGAACCATCAGGGTCGTGCCTGAGTGTTCCTTTTAGAGCACAAGCATTTAATAAACACAAGGTAAGTACTTATCCTTTCATTACTTTCAGGGGTTTGTTTCTCCTGAAATTTCTCCATAAGAAATTAATCCATTCTTTATCATTCTCCTCTATAAGATTTCCCAATTTTTTCTTTTTTACAACTCCTGTAATTGCTCAGGTTTAGAAAGACACTGTAACTTCAGTTCAGCATTGTGTTCTGTAGTGAGGACACCTGCTGCTTCTTCCTCCCTGATGAATGCCAGAATTATCACAAACCTATGCCTTCTGAATAATGTATATGGGCCAACTAAATGAAACTCTTTTATTAGTTCTCATGGGATGTACCTGGTGGAAACAACTATCTTGTAGGCAATGGCACTGTGTTTTGATACTTGAAGCTAACCATATCTAGCTACTTGTGATATTTTTAATCCTTTTAGTTTATACCTTTTGTTTTCAAGCAAATTTAATTATTGTAATTCTAAATTATGAGCACCTGAACTTATTTTTTTGCATTCCCTAAGGCTGTGAAATACCTTATACTGCCAAATTTCAATGAAGTGTAGAAAGCCTGACTAATGTTGGATTCACATAGGAGGTAGAAGCAAAAAAGTGCAACTGAAAATTTCTGACTGTGAAGACATGTTGATTTGATATCTCCATTCCAATAAAAGTAATGTCTTGAAAACAACAGGGTGTTAAAATTTTTTACTTAAGTTGCTGCAGTCATGAGGGGAAAACTGTTCTTCTCAGAATATGACCCCACCACTAGCTGTGAAATGCTACAGATGTGTAAAGCTGTATCAGCCATGTCACTGGAAGAGTGAAATGAGCAGAAATGCTGAGACATTCAGTTCACTGCAGCCTTGCCAGCCCTGCTCCAAAACTGGTACAGAAATAAATTAGTGCTGCCATAGGACTTCCAGTCCTGAGCCAGTAAGTCTGTTCAGCATAGCTGTACTTAACTGTTCAGATCCCCAAACTGCTAGGAACCTGCAACTATGCTCTTCATGAGCTTAAAACTGATAATCCACAAAATCAATTTGTTCTCTCAAGAAGACATCTTGAGATGAAAAGCAGAAATTCAGCTTGCTTATAGTTATTAAACCACATACGCTGCTTTTTGGAACAGCCAATGAACAGAATAGGCCGAGGTGGGATTTTCAAAAGTGCTTAAGGCATTTTAGGAGCGTAACTGACACTAAAAGTCTATGGGATTTACACTCTTACATGCTTCTGGTGCTTGATTAAAAACATCCAATTTCAGCAGATAGTGCTCTGGACTGTTACTGGGACTTAGGTTCTGCTGATTCAGCTATGACCTGCTGTTGTGGACTTGCTGTTTCAGAGCTCTCTGCAACTCTCATCCTATACTAGCTTATCTAGGCTGGTGTTTTCAGTGACCTGTGGAGTTATACCATGCAATGGAATTCCTGTGTCTCCCTCAACTTTCTTTTGAAAAGATCACCTTTAGACTGCACAATTTCATAAAGTGAACACTATGTCTTAGAATAGATTTATGATGAATGTAACATGAAACTGGGCTTTGATTGTGGCACCTGAATAAAGCTACAATTCAAACAAAAATATTGCCTTTCTTCATGAGATTTAGATGCTTTGATTGTTCTGTGGATGTGAAGACTTTTGTTTCCCTCTATGAAACTATTTAATTGCAGCTAACATTTTTCTTTCTATCCTAACATTTTTCTATGTTTTGAGTCCCATTACAATACTAACGATCTAAGGATTTGTAATCATACAGGGGAATAAATCTCACTTGAGCATTAATGCAATAGTGAACACAAAATGGCATGTAGAATATTTCACTTTTAGGTGAAATCTTGAATTTGGCTCTAGGATAATTGACAGAACGTAGTTGACATCTGACAGTTCTGTGTTGGTCTATGCAAAAACTGGTGATTCCAGCCTAGGTGGTAACATTGTGGAAAAAAAACCAACCAAACAACAAAACAATTTCCTGTGCTGCCCTGAGAATACATTTCAGCTTCAGGTAGAGAACTATTAAGTAACTTGTTGGTGTGTTTTCTTCATCCACAGTCCTCGGTGTTTCTGCATTTTAAACTCCAAAACCTTCAATTGAAGTTTCTCTCCCTCTGACACGTTTGCAAAAAACCTAGTGAAAAGTCAGTATTCTTATCTAATTTCTGCTATAACCTGAAAACCTGAACATAGGGTTTAGATTTTTCATGTGCATTGTTCAAATTAACATGTAATTATTACATGGCATTGTTTCCATCACTGCCTAGCAGTTTCAGCAGTCAGCAGATGATCAGTGTGCCATGTCATATACTTTTCATGTCAATTTTAGAGCTGACCAGGCATTAGAGGTTGTTGCCTTTTTTAGAACATTAACTGAAAACTCCTTTATGGAATAATTAACGGAATATCACTCAAGGCTGAGAAACTAAAAAATGGAGGGCGAAAACTGAAAACAAAAGTAAACTTTGTTGATATGTGTACTTCCTTAATGGAATTCTGTCACAGGAAACTGCTCAGTCCAGCAACAACCCACATATTTACATGCTCAGCTTCCTTTTACCAGACTATTTGTTTATCATTTCAGCATATTAATTCCAGAAGTAGGTTTTATTTCTTCTCAGAACAGCAATAGACATCATTACTTCACATAGATCCAAAGCATCCAGAGATCAACTGAAGCCCTGCTACACCTAATAGTTAGGGCATAGCTATGGCTTGCACTTAAAAGCAGAAGAGTTGCAAAGCCTTAAATTAAAAGGATTTCTGTAAACAATAACATAAAGAGAAGATTAAATATTTGAGCCTCATTGTTAATCGCAACTTTTGATTAAGTTTTTCCTTAAGGTTGGCACCTACAAGCTAATTTTGTTTACATCTGAAGAAATTTAAAAGGTATGTATAAATGAGTCAGTAACATCAATGACATTATTAAGAGAAGCCTGCTGGAACTGAGTGTTACCAAAGGGGAATTCTGGATATTTTCTAAAACAATGGAGACCAAGCAAGCCAATTTTTCAACATTTAGGTGAGTCACTGTGACACTGCCATCCTTTTAAGAAAAGGAAAATTAGAAGAATTCAGGTGAAGAACAGGAAAATTAGAAGAATTCAGGTGAAGAACTGTATTTGTTGATTCCTTCTTCAAAAAAACAGAAAATTTTGTATTATTCAAAGTTAACTTTTTTCAAGTCAGTGAGTTGCTACCAAATCATCAACCTACTCTTTTGTATATTACCCTTATGGCTTTTGTCTGGTTGAACATAGATTAATTTTCCCTGCAATTTTTCTTTACTAAAAAGGTCAAAAAAGGGGGGTTAGGTTTGGATTTTTTGCATTCAAATTGTATATCATATCATATGAAAGATATACAGCCAAGCACAAAGTACATGCTTCAGTGTATAAACTGTACTATTATGCCAATACTATTGTATGTGGCTTAAACATCACATGCTGACATTACTTTCCATTTTTAAAATAATGGAATAATGATTTTATCTTGAATTCCTTTTACAGCCCACTTTGCCAAAGTGTTCTAACACTGCTTTAGGTCTACCTATAGGTTATTGTTATTGATGATCAGCTTTACTGATTAGAAACAATTTTTATTTTTTCCCACCAATTAACTTTTTTTAAAACTCAGAAAAGATAAATACAGTAATTACATACAATAATTAGAAAGCCTTGTATAAGGAAGCAAGAATTTTAAGATTAATAAATAGCAGAACATGAGCCTTATAGCCTGCTTAATTAATCAATAAACTGTGGAACCACTGCAATCCATATGTCAATCCAGACTCTTTTATGGAAGTGATTTGAATCAATTGCTAATGAAATTGAGAAATTTAGAAGCAGCTTTCTGACTTTCAAGTGACAGGACTCATATTTAAGTCAAGAAATGTGACAGTTAATGACAACATAAAAGTACTGGGAATTATTTGCCAGATCATGTGAGAATTACAGCATCAACCTATTAAAATAGCTTGTAGCTGATCAGTGTGAAAATAAACACTCATAATGACATATTTAGAAATCTGTGATGCTCCTTAAAATACGAGAGAGTCTGTCTGAAATAAATCAAGGACATAATCTTACAAGTATAACAATACTATTTGAAGTATTCTTCTATATTGTCACATAGACAAATTTACTCTTACCGCTGTTAAAGCTGTAATCCTTTAGAAATCCTTTATTAAATCAATTACTTTAAACTGCCAAAGTATTTTCATGGCTAATTCTTCTTTTTTAATGTAATTAACATTCTTACTCTTACACAGTTATTTGAATTTAAATGATTCTGCTGTTGAATTTGTTTCCTTAACTTTGCACTTACAGCCACACTTTAATTAATTAAAACTTCATCCAGATGGAAAGAGACAGTTATTGTGTGTTAATGGAATATCAGTGGAAAGTGCACTAATCAATAATTAATTTAATTAAGGTGTATATGAGACAATATTGCTATATAATTAACTGAAAACCACGTAACACATGCATATTTAAATTGTTACTAATAAGTTTGTTAGGAGTTTTAGATCATGCTGTTTTATGGATTTGCATGAGATGTATAAAATTAAACGTGTTTACCAGAGAGATCCTGAAATACACATTAAATGCAGTTCTGAATCATTTTGGCAGTCATGTAGCAAATTTTGGGGCAATTGAAGCCACACTAAGAAGGAGAGTGTGCCTTCTTGGCGGTAAAAATCTGCAGGAGATCACCTTTGAGAGTCAGATATGTAAAAAACCCTATGAGATGAAGTTACATGTGAGAAAACATACTCTCTACTTGAAAAAATGTGCCTAAGAAAAGATTATGAATAATGAAAGTATTTTTGCAATTCCACAGCTAAAGCTGGATCATGCCACTAACAATGCTGTTCAGACACCCTACTTATTAAGGACCGTGTTCTATTAATATTGATGAAGTTATCTCATTTACTCATTGTGAATTATTTTTTATGAGAGTTTACCAATGAATATGCTTTTTAAAGGTGCTGCTAATCTGATACATTTGCTAAACTTTAAAATTCCAAATAAATAATACTGTCATGTTTCCTCTGTGTTAAAAATTTATTACAGTTTGTGTTATTAATTATTGTTTGACCAAAGAGTGACCATGATTAGCAAGATATTTCACATTCCTAAAATTTTATAATTAAAAAGATGATCTCTTCCTTTGATATCCTAATAATATCTCATCTACCAAATGTTCAACATAAAAACTTGACTTTATGAAGGACTTTTAAAACTGAGATGCAAATACTTACTCTCATACTGAGAGTAAGTTAAAACTTCAATATTGAACATTAACAAATGCTAATGAAGAGTTTTACAAAGTTAAGTGATTGTCATGAAGAATAGTGGTGTTTTTTATAATGGAGTCCAACTATAGTTAGCAGATGGAAGCTTGAGAGATTCATGATGATGAATATCAAAGTGTGGCCCTGGATCTGGGATCTACGTCAAATTTTTAATTTGAGTTCATGTGTATGTTTTTTTTTTCTTTGGGTGAAGCACATTGATAGCTCTTCTATTGTCTTTGTTTATCAAGAGACCTTCAGCAACCAAGGGAGCATGCAGTCCTCCTCCAGCATAAATGAGAATGACGCTTTTTTGGATTTCTATGTGAACACAACTAACACATACAACACCATAGCAGTAGATAAATGAGCTGAAATAGTTTTTGAGGAGGTATTTGGAGGTAATTTTAAGAGTTCTCCCATGAATTAGCTCAATTCTGCTTTGTAAGGATAGCATGCCACAGTATGTTAAATCTATAGGATCAAAATAGAGTAAAATTATTATTAAAAATAATTGTTATTAATGCAGAATACAGGTGATGTTTGTTTTCATGTCTTATGGATCATACTTCTTGTCTCAGGATGACTTGCAAGAGTGTGGTAAGAAATAAATTTTTTCATTGTGGGAGTTTAAAATGAAATTTTAATGATACCTGTTCTCTATAATGTAATAACTGCATGATATTCTTGTACCATTTCTTGTACAGGTGAGCTGTTTTTTTAAGTTGAGTTCACATTTCCCCTGAAGAAGGAAGAGTTTTCAAAAGTTAATTTATCTCTTTCTGAAAGGTGTGCTTAATATGTAGGGAGAATTAATTGTCCTCTGTAGCTCTCTTTGTGTCTCAGTTTTGGAGAGAGACTTGACAGCCAACTGAAGTAGTTGGCTAATTTCAAGTGGCTCATATTTGGTGAGATGAATTTGCACCTATATTGCTTGTATGTTCAGTATATAGCTGAAGGTAATTTAAGTTAATAACAGCTGGGATTTTTATTTAAGTTTTTTTGTGTTGATATGACAGCTTGACCAATAACTTGAAAAGCTACTCATCTTAATTCTCTGGCCAACTTCTCTGAATCAGTACACCCATTAATTACATGATTAATATTTTTACATGTTTAGCAATGCAATTTTTTGAATTGGTGTCATAAGGCAATATTCTATGCAAGCATTCATTAATAAGTGTTATTATATTTAAAGAGGGTGGTATTTACATAGAGACATCATATAGCCACATGCTTATATCATAAAAAAATATATAGACCTTCTTTTTTACACCTGGTAAGAGGAAACATTGCAAGCTTTCTATTTCAAATTTGTGTATAATAATTATAAATTATTTATTCTGTATAGCTTATTTAAAAAAAAATATTTGAATAGTTTCTCCCCCAACCCCCAACTCCTCTCCATTAAATCACAAGTCTCAAACACTGGTCATTACTTTTCCAGGAAACTGTTAACCATTATACTAGATAAGACTGATTTCTGAATATTTTCAGAACCTCAAATTCCTATTCAGTTTTTAAGTTACTCCCTCGACATTCAGACCTGCTAGTGAAAGCAGTAACCCTGGAAATTGCAGTGTACAATATTATAACTTCACAGCTGAAATTGAAGAACCAACAGAGAGAGCTGTTCCTGGCTGGATTCCTGGCCTGTGTTCGAGCTTCTGTCAGGTCCTGTAAAATCCGGGTGTGACCTCACAACATGGGACCATGAAGACCCCATCCAAAACTAAAAGCTTTCTCCTGCTGTCAGGTCTACTGAACGGCCAATCCTGCAGCCACAGCCACCTCCTGGCAAACACGGAGACTCTGGTAAGCTCCTGCCTGGGGTGTGGGGGGAAAATCTTCCCAGATAATTGCCCTCCCAACTTTGAGTTCCAATAGAATAGATGCAGCATTGTCCAATACCAAATACTTCCTGCATTTTAAGAATGTAGGTCTCTTGCTCAGCTCTGTTAAACTCTCCAGCTTGCCTATTTTCAGGTCTGCATTCAGTAGCAATTGCAGCTCTTTTACATACAGGTTGATTTTCTACTTGAAATAGAGTGTTTCCCTTGCAATGTGTCTCAACATGCTACACATACTGCATTGGTACAAAAGTTCTTCCTATCTCTACAGAGGCAGCAGTCTTTGAGCACTTAAGGCTCTAATGGCCCTCAGTGGGAGAGGGAACTCAGATGTCACCTGAAATTCATCTAATAGTAATTTCAGTACTCTGCCTGAGCTGAATACTTAACGTGCCTGTCACTTCCTCAAAATCACATTTAGCACAAAGAAAATTATATACACATATGATTTCATTACTCCAGAAAGACTAACACATTCAGGGAGAATTGGGCAGTTCCTTTAAGAAGCAGGAATGTGGTAGACAGAAACAAGCCACCTCTTCAGCCTGTTTTGGTACTCACGGGTTAGCATTCTTTAACCACGGAGCATAGACACTGGTTCCATTCTTTTTTTGTGACTTCTTCCACCAGCACAGTTAAGCTCCCCTTTTGGAGTCCTTGGCTGTTATGGCCTGTCAGTGATATAAAAACCACTGAGGTCTCATTTCCTCTGTAAGGAGCTTGATGGAATCCCAACACCCATAATTTTGTGCAAAACACAAGTTTATCCACAGTTGAAACCTCACTAACAGTAGTATCTCAAAAAAATAATGCTCACGAAAAAAATAATGCTTAGTATTTTACTAGGGAAATAATCCCCACAGGTTGTGATAGTAAATTGTTTGAAGTTGACATAAGGGAATCGTGTGAACCTCAGTTGAATGTGAAATAATAATATGGTCATACATTTTCCACGTGTGTATTTTGCTGTAGATCTCTGGTTATTATGCAAACTCTTTACATTGGGATCTAGTATTAGGATAATATCTGTGGAAATGCAAACTTTTTTCCATTCTGTCTTTGCTGATATTTGATCTGAAAATCTAACTACAGTAACTTTGCTTCCATACCAAAGTAAACTAAACTCATTTTCTGAGATAAAAAGGCAGCAAATCGAGGGCAGTTTATTTTCATGCCTTGTAGCAACTGGAGTGACATAATGCTCTTGTTGACCCGTGTCAGAAAAGACAGGCTTTAGCACCAGTCTTGTTTGTTTGTGTTTACTTGTTTCTCATGAAGCTCATGGTTTAACTCATATTCTATAAAAATAGTGACTGATAGATAGTGTTTTGTTATTCCTGCCAAAGCAGCATCGCTGTTCATTTTCCTTTTTCAGGGCTTGATGGTCCATTTAGGCTATGTTTCTAAACTTGTCCTCCTTTTGCTTCTCATTGCAGGAAGGGACTCCTCTTCAAAGAATCATGCAGAAATGTGAAAAAAAAATATTCAAAGGCACTGAAAAAAAAATATTCAAAGGCACTGAAAGAATTGCAAATTGTTCTCGTAATGTCACAGATTCTATTATTTTTATCTTTCCGTAAGTTAAATATCTTCTGATAAAGAACTGTAGCGTGCCCTGTCATACCTAGAGCCTTATAAGACTTTGGTCAGGTTAACGTTTTTTAATGCTTATTGGTAAAACACAAAAGGGCCTTCTCATTCTCATTTGGTTAACAAAGGTAGATAAATGTCTTTTTGCAGCTCTGGCACGCGAGAGCATGATGTGGCCAACTCTGAACTCTGTCCAGATTCCCCATTTGAAGTTCAAGTTCCTACTCCATCCTGAGCAGTTCTGAGAAGACATATATTTCTATTTCTGATGCCAAAGTAATATATTTTAACTGGTCTGTTATGATGCTGCTTAGAGTAAAGATAGCACCAAATATAAATTAGTTTCCAGAAATAATTTACCTACAAGGACCATGGGGGAAAAAGGAAAAAAAAAATCTTCAATTTTCTTACTTTTCAAGCCTAAGAATAGTGACAGGACATTAGTCCAATTTACTGAGTATAAAACTAAATTAAATCAGTGCTTGAAGCTTTCCTTGAATATGCCTCAAATTCAGTTCATCTACCATTATTGAAAAGTATCACATTTAAGTCTTAATTCTTTACACTAGAGTGCTATTAATGTCATCATTATTATTATACTTCCCTATCTTCAATATATTATAGCTGTTAGAATTCAAGAACAAAAATCAATGGGAAATTTGCATTTGATATAAAATATTCTAATCTATTACAATTAATTTCTTTTCCTGAATTATGTTAATTATCCTTTTCCCCACCTGGGAAGAAACCCCTACTGCATTCCTGACTAGACTTAGATCTAATGTTGGTTCTCCAGAGTGCAAATCTTTAATAAAAATTCCATGCTTATTCTCTCTTTTCTTCTTTTATACACACAAAGGTTTGGTTTGACCAACAGTTTTTGAATACAGAAGACATCTGGTCTTTCGTGAAATAAAAAAAAAAAAAATACTCCCTCAGTTCTTTCCCATGGGCAATTAAGCTGTACATATGCTATTTCCAGATTAAAAGCAGCACTGAAAACCCATTCATGATTGACTATTCAACAGTTATATCCATGTCTAAAGAAATATCCTTGACATGCAGTTGTATTTCAAGAATTATCTCCCACTCTTACTAATTTGAGGAAACCTTCTTATCCTTTCTTTATTGAGAAGTTATTTAATTTCTTGACATCAACATCATACTAATAATTTTTGTTTTTTCCAGACCTATTCCTAAATTTTAGAGTAATAGAGTTTGCATCAGTTACCACCATTTGTACTGTTTAAGTAAGTGTTAGTTATCTGTGTTTTTCACTTTCTCTTCTTCTTCTCCAATTTTGCTCACACAAATGAATCTGTCAGAGCACGGTCACGAACTCTGATCAGGCTGGGACCTTGAAAGAGATATATGTACAAAAGAAAAGTGATCCATTGAAAATAACAATTCAATGTTCTTTTGAATGTCCTGTAAGAGCAGGGCCTTAGCCTGAAGGTTTAGGCTGGTTATATATCCGTCTCTTTGCCCATTTTTAACAGCTTATTTACTTGATTATAAGGTTATCACCACCAACAGAAAAGACTTATTAATGCTGGCATCTTCTCAAATACTAAGTTTATTTTGATTTGACAGCCAGGAAATGCACAGTATTTAATATTTCTTTCCCACTGGCTTGCAGTTAATTCTAGACCAATTTTTTAGTTCTCCTTTGTACACTGGATCCAGGGAAATTTTATAATAGATATCACCACATCTCTCGCTTTAGAATTTGATTTGCAGTTTGATTTTGGTTATGAAAGCAAAATGCAGAACCAAGTGGCTCTTTTGATTGCTGCCAAAACAGATGTGGAAAAATCTATTTCTTTAAACATTTAGTTTTAGTGAAATGAGTTCAGAACTGTTTTGGCAAGCGAGACTAGGTTCAAAGTAGCCCAGTGTTATAGTATATAAATAGTTACAACATTGCTTACAGTGATTATGTAGTTTTGCTCAATCCTCTGACCTCCTTTAGTTCATTCTGGAATTCATAACAATTACATTTTTGAACAAGGGAAATTATTACTGATAACCTACAGGGAGCAGGTAGAAATTTCTGTGCACTTAATGTTTATTTATGCCTTAAAAGGCATTATATTATACAAACAGCAAAAAGCTATGGCTCTTTATTAAGTGATATTCCATGAGTATCCTTCTAATTATCTGAAGTTTAAGCAAATAAAAGAATCTTCAGGTGGTATTACTTCAACAAACACTGCTGGGGTGGGTGAATAATAGGAGGACTGGAAATCTCATCCTGGTTTGAATAAGTTTGCATAGAATATAGAGGGGATTCTACTCTTTCTTGAGTAGAAGAACTTTGGCCTCACACACACGCAGTACAACAGGCTTTGCCCAGAGCTCCACCTGTTTGTGTTTGCAGCATGCTTGGCTTGCTTGGAGTTATCCTTCAAATGTTCAAATGACAGTAGACTATATTCAAACAGTACTCAGAAAAGAACATAAGGAATGTGTAAGGTAATCTATAAAACATGAAAGCAATGGTGTGTTTCCAAATATTTTGATAATAAGATTCGAACTCAAAATACATTAGAGGGCTGTGAAAATGGGAAAAGGAACTCCAAGCCATAGCACACTAACAACACTAGTACTGTCTTGTTCTTGTGCAATTCTGAATCATTTTAAAAAAATATTTTACTAGCTGAAACAGACTTTTCACAGGCATGAAACTGGTTCAAGAGTAAGGCTTCAAAGTATAGTGCTAGGTTTATTTCACCGAATCATATGGTTGTGATGGCTCAGAGCTGGCTTCTTAATCATGCCCACAGTGAGAGAGATGTTCATTAGAGTTTGATTTCAGTTGACTTCTTCACTTTGGTATTCACTAGATGCATGACTGGAAAATTGCATCAGTTGAACCTTTTGCATTATAGAATTTGAAACTCCAACTATATTTGCAATTCATGTTTCAAAGCACACAACTGCTCCTAGCAAATGAGATGTGGCTTATTTTTTACATATTCATGCTTTCAATCATCTTTTTACTTTTGGGTGGAAATGAAACATGCCTGTGATTCTTCATTCTCAGGGGCATCGGAGTCATTGTGAGAGAATGTAGTAACACTGCTAGAGGTGACCAAAGATGTATTTTAATCCAAAAATAGGAGCATGAGCCTGGAGAGAGTCATGAACCACACTTCCATTTGTGATGGAAAAATATCTCTGGAGATACCATACTCTGTCCCTGTTTCTTCTGTTCATCAACAGTACATGTGGCAAAAGGCAATGCAATTGGTGCTGGTATATCAGCATACTGGCAAATCAGCAAGCTGATGGGGAAACACATTATTCTGGTCTAAAATCGGTGTTAATGGTCCCTTATTTATGGTAGTAAGTTCATTTTTTATCAGTTTCTACATGTGATAATGTATGTCTCATAAAAAATGTGGAAAATTTCTGTCTGCTGCCCAATGGTTTTAAAAGAGCTAGCTAAAACCTCTGATAAACTATTAAAGGATTAGAAAATATGCTTTATAGTAAAAGAGTCTGTTTAGCTTACCAGAACATGACTAAAGGGCTGTCTGAGATAATTCGAAAGCGTATCTACAGGAAACAAGTTTGATAGGTGGTACAATGTTGCTGACTTCCTTAGAACTTCAGCTCTGATCAGAATAGATTTTCCTGTGCAGACTAACTGCACAAGCATAATGAAAATCACTGAAGGTGAAATTTGACTGATTATTTTTTAAGTTTAATAGCATTTACTCAGAGCGCAATGGATTTTCATAGAGAAAAATTAAAAGCTTTTCCCAAATGTCCCAGTTCAGTCAAAAATTAGTTTAGGGAAATCTCAGAGAAGGGTCTGCAATCAATGTGGAAATCAGGTTACATTACAAGTATCCAGAAGATGTAAAGGTGAAAGGAAACTGAAACCAGCAGCATGCACTGTCTCAATCTGGAATTGCTAGTGCTCTCTAAACCCTGAAGGAACTGGTTGTGCTTTGGAATTCTTCTTCCCTTGTCATGACTTCATCATCCTGCATTACTTGGACAGCTGATAAATTGGTTTTTTTGAGTTTTCCACTAGGTTTTGCTGTGTACAATACATCAATATATTTGTTGTCTTGGGCATCAAAAGTTTGAGTGTGCCTGTGTTTCTGTACTGCATACATGTGAGCAAAACTGTGTGATGGATCATGCTCAGTGCCTGGGCTGGGTTGTCCAAGCAGCGTCTGGTTTTGAATTTCCAGTCTTATCATGAAGAAACATGTCTTGTTTAGTTCAGAACCAAGTAGCTTATCTCACCTCTGAGACTGCATATCAACCTGAGGTCTGAAGTGAAATGACTTCAGTGCTATCAGATCAATTTGCTGTGAGAAGCCCACATCACAATAGCAGCACACATAACTCAGCTGGCTTTGGCAGCTTGCTCAAGAGAGAGCTGGGCCTACATTTGCAGGAGCACTGAATTATTTCTTCTCTCTGGAGATGGAGATTCAGAAAAGATCCCTTCAGGTCAGGGTTGAGGACTCGTAGGGAAGCCAGCAACGAGGCAGCTAAATTTTACTTCACTATGCTGGGCATCCAACACTTTTCAAGGCTAAAACAGTGAAGGTCAAGAGGCTAATCTTCTCAAAAAGAGATGATGGTAGAAATTAATGTGACACATCAAAATGTTGCACGAGGCTTCCTGGTTATCCTACTTAGTAGGATATCCTGTTTCTCTTAAATTAAAGTCCTTTCCTTTCTTGAAAAATAGTAGCATTTATTCTGTGATTAGCCAGAGATGTTGATCAGCTCAAGAGTTTTGTTTTGATTTTCCTTTTTAGACATGAATATATTGCCCTTCACAGATTTATTTTATGATAAAGACACGCTTGACTATTTTCGACATTTAGCATGCATGTAGCAATACAAGTAATATATTGTTTTCCTTTATTACTGACAATCAAGTTTCACTTTCCTTTCTGTAGCAATAAAAAGAAGCTTTAGCAGTACATCTGTCAAAATATTACCTTCTAGGCCACCAAATTTAATGGAAGTGTCTGCTTAGTATTTTAATTTCTGTGTTATCAATGCCAGAGCAAAACAGATGAAGGTAAGACCATACATTATGTATCTCTAAAGTTACAATAACATGATAATTTTGAATTGGAGGCTATCCTTAAATGTGTACAAGTAACAAGTCAGATTGACAGTGATCTTAATGCTTGAAGAACTGATATATCTGAGTGGTATGTTTCTTTAAGGTAGGCATTGGTATCAGTGCAGCAGTTCTCAATCACTGCTTTTACTTTGAACCAGTTTGTTAGGTATTGACAGTCATCAGGTGGATTGATTTTGTTTGTTTTTTAACTCCAGGTGCCATGAGTTGCTCTCAGACCATAAATAGGCACATAAAATGGCCCTCAAAATTGCTGGCAATTATCACTGTATTAGTCAATCTCTGCAGAGAGACTGAGGAATGGAAAATTTCAGAGATCTATACTTTTTTCTCTCTTCCTTTTTTTCAGGTAAGCCTGAAAAGGCTGGTGAAAGGGACCTTTTTTGGTAGGTTAGCTGTTAGCTAAACCTCATTTGTTAGCATCATCATCTCTACCCCCTGTTGGGAAAAAGAGGAGAACTGCCCTTTTGCACTGTGGCATACTTGGTATTCTTCTGCAGCTTTAAATTGAGTTAACATATGGACTATGTCTGTGTGGGATAGGGGAGGAAGGATAAAAAAGAAATCGTAGATTTTTCAAACGCCAGAGATGTTGTATGAAGGAAGCATTATGAATGAGAAATGGTTAGAATTATTTTGCTAAACCTCGCCCCCCCTGCCCCTACTTTTACCCCTGCTCTTGTTATCAGCTTGGAGAAAGGGAATATCTATTCTCCTTTCACTTACCGCATTCTCTCTGACACCTTTCACTTACCCACATACATTGTGTTCCCCATGGAGTTTTTCATCTTGTTGTAAAAATGACACTTTCAGGGATATGACTGTAGAGGCTGAAATGTTGATTACCTAGCATTAATCATTTTTGGAACTACCAGTCTCTGAAGATGCTAGTCCTCTGGTGTGCATGTAATATGCATGGAGAGGAAAAGACTGATAACGTGTGTAGAAGTGCCTGGGACAGTATTTACTCTTGGCCATTTTGGCATTGATTTATCCTTTTGTGGTCACATTTTAAAAATATTGTTGACTTCCCACTCTAGTTAATTAATTGAAGGAGTCCTCCTCTTTTGGTGATGCTCTCCACTGGTTTCATTAATACATAATGAAATTTCCCCTTGTTCCTTTATTGTCAATGTTTCAGAGCACATCTGCAGGGAAGGCTTTATACCATCAGTCTGGAATCCCACTTCCCTCTCAGCTGCTTTTCGCCATATTGATGGCATACAGGATAAACAGAACAAGTTAATTTATAATCTTAGATAGAAAATGATAGCTGCACTGTTTCTGTCATTGAGCACTCTGCCAGTTTAAACAGCTGATTAGTCAGCTTCTGTGGAATCGATCTGAATCAGTTCCACCTGCATGCACCCACCAGGAGCCACTTTATTGTAAATCAATCATTCTGAAAACATCTCACAAAGGGGCCAGTCCTCACTAACAAGCCATCAATTTAAACTGTCTGTCTGGAGAACTCTAGAAACTAGCAACAAACATTTATTCTAAAATTATGGAGAAGTTGCTTGGTTTTGGTTGTGTTTTTTTTTTCCCCTTTTAAATCATAGCCTGTAATATTTGGTGTTGGAGGCAATTTTCTTAGTTTTTTTTTACTTTTATTTTACTTATATACATTGGGTCACTCTTCAAACATCCTGAAAGTGCAGGTACTTTCTCATAGGAAAAAACAATAGGTTGGGAATTTTAACAACAATAGATAGAATGGATGGCATTTATTACTAGAAGGCAGCATTAACAGTAACTCAGAGACTTTATATCCTGCCCCTGTGCCCCTTGGGTGTTAAGATCGATCCCCAGAGTCAGAGAAGTTCTCCTTATTCTTTGACATGACGAATTGCTGTATTTTGCCTGTGCAGAGAGTGGGTCTTCCAGCTGGCAGTGGTTGGAGAATCTGCCCCAGGGGAGAGATACAGATATATGGCTTGGTCTCCAAACCCTTCCTTTAAGACACTTCATACTACCCTAAATAAAAGAGAGTGGAGAAGGTATATTCTACTCTTTTTTTCTTTTCTTTCCCCCCTTTTTTTTATTTTTTTTTTTTTTATTGGCCTGTCTGGGCATTTCACTTATGTCAACAAAAAAGCTGTGAGAATCATGTTTTCAGGTTGTTTAGAATCTCTGGAGTCTTATATGGCTTGAGAAAAAAAATATGGCAGCACTTGGTTTGCAAGGTGAAGTGCAAAATACGGCGTACGATGTTATGCTGTGTAATTACACATTGTCACCAGATTGCACAGTTAACACTGCCTCTGACTACAAGGTAATTGCTTAGTTACTAGTTTTGATGCAAAGCCTCTCAGAGACTTGCATATTAAACAACTGTCCCACTCTTGGAAATACAGTCAAAATAGAAGCTCAGGGAGGCCTCATGTGATTGTATGGAAATTAATTTTTCACTCTGGTTACACTAGGCCCGATATATCTCTGATTAACCCTGTTGAAATTCTCTCATTTATCATCTCATTTATTGTAGGATACTCTGGTGAGATCTCTCTTATCAAGTAGTGTAGAATATTCACAGCAAGTTCAGGGCTTCAGCTTCTCCCTCTTGCAGGGGGGAATTCAAGGTGTGGGGGGTGAGAGACTGAAATGTTAATGGTTAATGACTCAAACAATTGAACATTTGCAAAAGCAGTGGGTGCTTTGCTGATGATGTGCAAGGTGCCCAAGTGCAGTGGATGGGAGCACCAGAGGATGACCACTACAAACCAGCCCCTATTTAGCAACAAACTGGGTCTCAAGTCAAGGGAACAGGATGACAAGAAGCAGCTTCTGTGAGGTGGGGTAGTGCTTTTTATCATGCCAATGTCCTCCCTTACACAACTGGCTCAGTTGTAAAACCATACCACCCCCAACCCCCGTAGACAGTATTAGGACATTCACATTATTTATCCCTTCTCATGGGACATAACGGGCTCAGGTGTGAAAACTCCCCTCTGGGGAAGTACTGGGACATAGACATGTAGGTCCAAAAGTATTCATCCCTTCTGTAGCTGAGTGTAATTGGCTCAATTACAGTGACATGAAAGGCAGCTGTCATGTCTTAGAAGGTGTCATCAACCATTAAAGACTGCCGAAGTGCCCCCAGCCTCATTTCTGGGGCCTTCCAGCAGAGAACTGTGCATGATCTGCAGTGTTGGAAAACAGACAGGGTGAAACTCATCTCACCTCATCTAGGTGAGTCACCTGGACATTCCCACATATACCTCTCAACTTCACAATTGACCCATTGAACTCAGTATTTCGTAGGCTTCTCTCACTCTTGATGGATCAAGATGGCAATCATCATTTCAACCAATGGACATCTAAGTGACGACAGTCAAGTCTCATCGCTGGATCCACTGGTGGTGATATCTTTCCTCTCCCCTATCTTTCTACTCTTATCCTTTCTTTATCTTTCTTTATTTTTCCCTTATATGTTTTCTTGTCATTTTTATGCTTATACTGCTAAATTTCTATAGATGATAACCAAAGTGACTACATACCTCCTTTCAATTGCAACAAAATTGTTCTAAAATAAACCCTACATACATATATTTATATATAAACACTGATCATTCTGTGTCATTTCACTCTAATCTGCCCCAAGAGATCTATTAATAAGAACCTGAGTTGCCCTCACCTTTGGGGCAAGTTGTAACAAGGAGGTTTCATATCTTTATATAGCTGTATGTCTCCTTGTCTTCCAGCTCATGCATGTGACTTCTGTGGTTAGGGTCTCTAACCAGCTTTATCTATTTTTAAAAAAGCAATGAATGTGAACAAGGTAACATTAGCTGGTAATCCATTGTATCTTTTGACTCTCTGACTGTATGAATATCCCCCCAAAACGTGCCTTTTTACTATTAAAGGGTGAGGTGTCAGGAACCTGGGTGACATGTCTCCTACATGTACTTTGCTAACACCTATTTGTGTGTCAGTCAGATGTCACTGAGCTGTGCCTCTAGATTAAAGCTGCAGAACACTGCAATGTTCCCTTCCTGAGCACAAATCCTGCATTTCCTTGCCCAGTGGTCTCATGGAGCTCAGGAAGCCTATTCCTTCTCCATTGCAGAAATTCCCTTCAGCAATCTGTTAGAACAGAAAAGAGTGAAAAGGTATGCATCTGCTTTCCCTAAGCCTTGTCACCCTCTGGATTTTAGGACAGAGAGCAGAGGGTAAAACGTGAGAAAATGCAGTGATCATGTCTTAAGGTGTTGCACTCGAGATGCTTTGAAACCATGGCAGGGTTGATATTACTTAAATTTGGAAGCTGTGTTGGAGCTCATTGATTTCTGATAAAAGTCATCCAACAAGAGAAACTACTTTGGCACACAAGTGAGCTGCTTCAGAGGTGATGGAGGACAAGGTTCTGGGGAAGCAGGACGATGAGAGTTATCCTCTTTCCTGTATGGGTTTTTAGAGCTTTCTCACCTTTCTTCAAAGGAATTTCATCTATCTTTCTGGGCTGGCATCTTTTAAATCAGTCTCCTGCTCCTCAGCTGACTTCCAATGCTATTTTCAGGTAGAGCTGGTCCAGCTGTTTGCTGGGTGTGTAAAGACACTTAAATTACTTGCTCTAGTATGAAAGGCTTGTGCTATGTAACCAAGATGACCACTGTTTGGCCTTATCAGTCAACTCACATTTTTACACAAGTAATAGTTCTGTCAGTGTTGGCCATGATTTCTATCTAATTCATTTTGTACTATCTCATCATCAACAAAATCCCTGAACTTATTTGTCTTCATATTTGTAATGACAGGTTTTGAGCTGAGTGTGAGTACCAGACAGAAACTGTACGAGGATGGTTAGAGTTTCCTGGAAAAGAAATTATTTCAATTGAGAGGAAAAAAATAGGGAAATAATTATCTTACACTTATTTAGGAAAATAATCTATTTCTTTGTGTGTATTACTTGCTGTCTGATACTTCACAGAATCATGCTGTAGAAGGATTTTGTTTCTCTTTGTGCTCATTACAATAATGCAAATGCTTAAATGAAAAATGTAATTCAGTATTTTTGTCCTAAGTTATTTTTAGGCTACTTAGGGCTTCTTTCCTCTGTTTTCTTTATTTGGTGGTGTTGACTGCTTCATTAGTATATTGTTAGTATATTTTTTACTTGCTGTTAGTTAGTAAGAATGTTCTGCATTCATATTGCTGGACTGAGTTTTCAGGGAGTACAACAAGAGGATATAAATATAATTTTTTAGTTAATGACAGCAATTTCTAAAATGTTTAAAGTGAAAGATGAAGAGGAGGAAAAGTGCAAATATGGTTACACTTGGATTATTTAAATTTATTATTACAGGGTGCTGAGTTATCATAAACTACAGTTTTAATACCCACAGTAAACTGATACCAAATTGCAAGTGCTGCAGTTGAAAATATAATGAAAATGGCAAGTACTATGTGGTGGAAAAATATTCTAATAGATATCATTAGGTTATTGAGGGAGATTGTTGTTACCTGTAGGCACCTAGCCCACAGTAGCTGCTTCTGAAAATCAGAATTGCAAAATCCCTCTGAAAACTCTCTCTGACCCTCATGGCTGTCTTACTGGCTGTCATCTAGCATCTTTCAGGACGAAATGGGGCAACTCAACACAGGGTAATGTCTTCCTTTTCTCACCAAATAGTTGGCACATTATGCATTTCTTTTCATGCTTTTGATCAGGAATCATGTAAGGAGGTCACTAACAAAGAGAGAATAATATGTCTGATGGGGCAGTGTAGTTTCATTGAGCATATCAAGTTGCATTTTCTCTGGCACCCTGGTATGCAAGATCCCACTGTGGGGTATGCATGCTTGCAGTCTGCAAGACTCTACAGATCTCTGCTGATGTTAGAATTCCCTGGCATGAAAAGTTGACTTCCCTAATATAAAAGAAGGCTCTGGGCACATTCACCAATTTCAACAGCTGCTAGAGTATGGAACAGCTACATTAACCAATATAAAAAAAAAAAAAAGCAAAAACCAAACCTCAAAAGTGCTAGGAGTTGCATTGCAGGTACAGCAAAATTATTAGCGTGATGATGGCTTATGCACAAGGGATCAAAGGGCTGAAAAATGGAAACAGCTCCATCTGTTCTTGCCAAAAGGAACCAGAGTAGAAAATCACAAATTTCTTATTGTATTTAGTACACAAGGTGTATGTTCCCTTGGTTGGCTTGCTTAGATTTCCAATATAGAAAAGACACTTTATTAAAAAAGTGCAAAACTGCCATACTTTTAATCCATGTATAAACATATTTTTTCCCAGTCCATCAGCAGTCAAACCAATTTCTGTTTTACTTTTGCAGCTCACCCACACTCTAACTGTATATGTAGTATAACATTGACAGTGTCTCCATTGTATGCCATTTGGGGCTTCATATTTATTAGTTTGCAGTATCAGTTGTGCTCAGTTGCAAGCAAAATAAACTATACTTATTTTAAATTCCAATTCTGCAAATTTGACTTTGGAACTGGGAATAGCAGGGTTTTTTTGGAATTGTATTTTGACCCTGGAAATAAAAGTTGAGTGAGAATTGGCAGAAATTTGCTGTAGCTAAGTTGAAGCAATTCTTTAGTCCAAGGTCTAAATAGAGAACGTATTTCAAAATAGTAAGAATTGTATGTGAACTAAAAAGGATTGTGCTTTGGTCACTATGGTATTTCAGACCCAGTTGAGCTACAATAATAAAAAGTGCTAAAATGTACTTGTATCAGTCAAGTGAGTAGATCAAATTCTGGATACATGTGTAAGAAGAGATGATCAAATCATAATCTGTTACTTTAAGTTTCTTATTATTCCATTGATTTTAACTGAATTTATGTGGACTTAGCCAGTGTAACTGTGATCATATTCAGTCTGTGAAGTAAAACTCAGTTTGACATGAATGATAATCTAAATTACACTACTTGATCACATATAATGTCTTTTTTTTCAACCAACACTTTATAAACTTATTATCAATACTGTTATTCTGACACATTTTGACCACTGTCTAGTGTATGTAGACTTTTATTCCAGGCTGTATTTTAACAAATTTGACTCAAGTAGGCCACTTCAACCTCCTTTTTGCTCTGTACTCTAACAGTATTGTGTGATTCAAGAGAATTTGGACTGAATGTTGAAGGGCAGCAAGAATTAAAGAAGACAGGTAAAAGGATAAAAAGACTCTGAAATCTGTTTAATTTTAAAAAGACAACAAACAGTGTCTTTAGAAGCTCCTCTGTCATATCCTTTGCTTATACTAGAAAGCAGAATATAATATTTGTCTAAGATGGTGCTCCTCACTGAAGCACTTTGATTTACTTATTTGAAAAGAGTTTGTTTTTTTCTCAGGTCTCAGCCAGTAGTTTTTTGGATGAGATGGGCTGCTCACTGAATAAATAGCAAAGAAACAGAACTATCTTGGAAAGATAGAAATCTTTGTATTTCTGTTATTTACTGATATTGTATTATTGTTAGGCTAAATGCAGAGCTGGGTGTAAAAAGGAATAACACTCTGCTTAGGCATCCAGTCCAATACAGAACTCTGCAGAAGACTACTCTATTAATTACAAAATATATTGGTCTCACTAGCAAGAGTAACAAGACTGATCAATCTTTCTCAGCGATGAAAAATCAGACAGTCTAAAATGTTAGTATGACAACAATGTATAGTTTGGGACCTAAGAAGTGCAATGACAATAACAATAAAAATCCCCATTTATGTGGCACTTTATCAAACAAATATGTCAAGGCACCACACAATAAAAACATAAGAAAATGAAATCAAAAAGAGCTGTGGGCTTGATTGAAGGGAAATAATTGATTCTTTTTCCTAAAAGCATAATGAAAAAAAACCTTCATCTCTTGAGGTCTACCATAAAAGTTGAAAACCTGTTTCAGACACCTAGTATTAACATCCTGGAGACAATTTCTTTTCTTACTGAATCTAGATTTGTTCTGGTATGACACAGAACATGGTGCCTGAAACAATAAATTGAAATTGATTTAGAGAGTGCGCTTTTACCACCTTCTAATACAAAAACTTATTCGAGTATTATAGAAAACTACTTTAAATTTGAGAAACTGTGCAAGAGATTAGCTGATAAAATTTCTGATCTTCAGCTATCTCTCCTTTTTTGATATGCCAACATCTGTCTCTGTTTTAGATTCATGCAGGTGGATCTACTATATGACTGTGCTAAGTCACAAAGCAGTTTTGCTATTTTTCCTTATTTCCCTGTCTCAGGTTCCTTTCTGTTGATACTGGGATTCCCATCCTGCGTCCAGCTGTATGATGCAATGTGCAATGTCCTTTCCATTAATGACAGCTTAAATATGAAAGAGTCCAAGCACTTTCTACCCCAAAAGAGGGAGCTCTGACATGTAACAGTTTCAGAAATCTACTTTTTGATAATCCTCTGCCTTGAAAGATAGAGATCCCCAAATGACTGATTTTAATTAAAAAAATCCCTTCTACTTATAACTTTACTAATATTCTCTTTTAACACACCTTTTTTGCAGTATAAGATCTTTTTAATGACAATGTAACATATATGGAATGTTTATGATCTGATTTAATGCCAATTTTAAATGAGAAATTTATTAAAAGATGAATCATGTTGCTAATAAAAACTGAGAGGAATCACAGGAGCAAGGGCCCAGTCAAAAAGCTGCAGCTCTTTAGTGTAGAATATTTATTGTAAGATGTTATTAAATGGATCACAGGGACTAAGTTTTCAGTTCTTTACCAAGGCCTGCACAGAAGATATGAGACTCAAACTTGATGCACACAATAAGTGTGACTCTGCATTTGCATTTGAGTCTTGCATAAAAATAGTATCTCAGAAAGCTTTGAGGAACTGAGTAAAACAAATTGTCAACAAAAAAATTAATGAGTTGCAAATTAGTAAATTGCCATTTGTACAGATCATAGAACCTTCAAAGACAGGATACCTGAGTAGTAGGTACTGAGATACATGGCGTTTGAAAGCCATGGGTACAGGCTCTGGGACATGTGGGTGGAGCAAGGAGGAAAATATTTCAAGAGTGAAAATATTTTTTTTATTTTTTTATGCATAGGTCTATCAAAACCTGGCAGTCTGCAGTGATGGGAGAGATGCATAATATGATAAGGCTTGGTAACCAGCATGTGTGATTGAACAAACCAATGAAGAGATAACATTTGAAAGCTTTACAGCTTGGAAAGCTGTTAGCAAGCTGGTGTTCCCTTCATCATTTTTAATTTTACTTTTACTGCCCTTCATTTGCTTTGACGGGTTGATGTTGCCATGGTGCAGTTGAAATTCTCATAAAAGTGCTGTTACCCTTTCAAGATGGCTATTTTTTCCTAGGGTTTATACCACATTTTATAGTTATGTCAGAAGGTTTACTTGGTTTATGAATTCTCCAAGCTCTGAGACTGCTCTGAAAACTCTGGGTTGCAGTTCAGCTTTTGCCTTTTAATTTTTGAGATTTAACAACCACTACATCAATGTCTTATATCCCTACATAATTAGAAAAATATTTTAAATGTATCCTTTTGTTAATTTTTTTTTTGGTAAAAAATATTATTCCTTCTCCCTCACCTTTTTGATGTCTAACTTCTTTAACAACAACAAAGCACTTTTTTTCTGACTAAAGCTTTGTGGTTCTTTTTTATACTATCTCCCAACTCTTAAATGATTTCTCTCATGTAGGAAAATAATTTTAAAAGCTCTTTCTGCTCCCTGTGAAATACTATACCCAGTGTTCATAGAGATACTCTCACGCTTGTAGTGGAAGTTGATTCATTTCAGATGTGAATTGGTCCCATGACACTTTTGCAATCATAATTAATTTCCCCTTTGCTTGCTCTGTAGCAATTCAAGTCAAGGATCTTGAAACTCTTACCAATGGTGTTGTGAGTTAAACTTTCGGCCAGAAGTTTTTTAAAATGAACATACACATATTAATAAACATGAAAGCCTGTTAGTCATTAAGAACCATCCTACATGACCCTTACTCAGTGTGAACTACAGACCAAATTCTGGGTGGGAGAGGATGGAAAGGGACAGAAGAGACTTTTCGAGACATTAAAGTCTAGAAAAATTGTTCAAGAAGGTTATGCCCTGTAAGGGCAGCTCATGAGATTCATTCATTAATTACCATTTCTTTGGTTTTTGGAAGAAAATGAAACTTTAATAGGTGCACTGGAGCTGCTTTTGATAGTAATACTGATGCTACAGGAGGGAAGGAAAGTTTCAGACAAAACTGTATTGAACTGGTATTTATTACCTTCAGTTGCATTAGAAGAAAAAAATCAGAAGCTCTGATTTTGCTGTCTCTCCCAACTAGCCCTCCTGTAGGGCTCTGGGAAAGAGATGAAGCAATGTTGCTAAAGGCAGCACAAATTAAGCCAGAGACAAATGCAAGTTGCACCTTGACACAACTTTAAAAAATGGAAATTTTTTGCATGCTCAGACCTCGTTTGGTCCAATTTCTGGCACTAACAGAAAATTAAATGAGTAAACAATGTTTTAATGTCAAAGAAGAGTCAACAAGCAAAAAAATAAAACCCAGTATTGGCATCTATATGTAGTATCAGATAGACCAGTTCTTCTAAGTACCTCGCTGGAACAATGTGTTGAAGACCAAAAATTTGGCATAATTTGATGATGCTTGGGCAAAATCTAAATAAATTCTCAGGTATTTACTCCTCAGGAGACCTTCACTGTATCTTGTGTAGTCCAGCTCTAACAGGAGCAGCTATTATTATTGCATTTCACAGCTTTGCTTTTATTTCCTTCCACTTACCTATTTTACAGTATAGTGTACTGACCAGCATTGTCATATATATATATATATATTTATATATATATAGAATACTTTTGCATAGCAAAAGGACTGTTTCCTCGTGCAGGACTGAGTTATATCCTCTAAGCAATACAAGAACTTGGCTAGTTTTTCTGGATTTATTATACACCAAAGCAGTTTCCCCCAAATTCAAAGGATACATTTAAAACTCAGAATTTAGAAGGAAGCTCATCTTTGAAAAACAGAACATTAGAAAATGTGAGTCATCCAGCTATAGATTTGATCAGGTCATCTGAATAGGGAACTTATATTTGCTTCTACATGAACTTGTAATTTAGTGAGGAGTGAAAGGGAAGAGGAAAACAAATGTTCTTGATTCAAAGGTATTATTGCAGCATGAAGTGGGTTTTTTTCCTGCTAAGTTAATAGGTTTGTTTCTGTCATCCTTGCCAGAGTTCTATGCAGCTCTATATTGTTATTTTATTTTAGCTGAATGACAGTTTAAATGTCATTGTAATCATGATCTGTTCTTAACACTGTATCATTTTGGTTTGGTCTCTTGTTAAATACTTTCCCCCTTAATTGCCTTTTCATTCAACGAGAAGACTTACGATGGCAACCACAGCACAGCTGAAAAACAATTCATTGTATCAGTAACAGACTCTCATAATGGAGCACCTTAATAAGAGCAAGTTCTGTACTTCTCGAAGGCACAAGATAAATTAGGTTCATAGTCCATTATTTGAACAAGGGTATCTGACTTATGGCAAATCTATCTGGAAGAGTATTGTAGAATTGTATTTTATCTTTAAGAAATGTGTTTTCTAAAAGTAAGATATTTACTTCTGTTGCAGTAAAGGATTTAAACAGAAGAATTTCTCTCTAATGTTTGTTGAATCATACTAGAATGATGAGGTAGAACAGAGCCATAGATCAAACAACCAATGTGAACAACTTAGCATTGTATTTTATTTCAGGAGAGAAGGCTGAGCACAGAATGCCGAATGGTTTTGCCAAGAGCACACTCTCTTCCTTATTTACCAAGCTATATATACGATGAAGAAGGTGAAAGCACTCTTAAACTTTTTGTCCTGCTGAAATTTATGGATGCACACATTTCCTTTTTCTTTTACGAGGAGCACCACAGTGGCAGAGCTGGAGACTGTGTTTCTCTAGCTCTGTAGAACTGCTATAAGATAAAGAGAAGCAATGCAGTTGTTTGGTAGATTTTTCTGTAGCTGCCCTGTCAGTTTGTCCTCTATGTCAAGTGTGGAGCTGTGAATGGGTGAAAAGAGTACTCTTCCTTTCTTCCAAAGCTTGGTTTTTGGTTTCTTTTTTTTTTTTTTTGACTTTTCCTTGCTGTGTGGTAGCAACTAACAAGTAACATAGGTAGTATTTTCTCTGCTGAGCATTTTCTAAAAAGAAATCTTCTGCTTTAAACATTAAAATGAAACTAATAATTCATTTTTGGGGTGCATCATCAGACAACCACTGGATTTAGTATGACCTGGAAGGGACTTACCGTTTAACAACTGAGAAAAGCTATAATGTACTGGACAAGATCTTTCTGTACAAAATCCTTTGGTTTTGGCTCAAATAATGCAATCAGATTCAATCTTCTCATGCTAACACTTGCTTCTAATTTTTACCACAAGTGTTAAGAGGTCAGTCAATCTTTTCTTGATATTTCTTGATCCACATATGATGCACATAAGATTTGAGGAAATCAGTTACTCTTTGTATGAAATTCCTTAAGGTATAAATGGAAAGGAGATTTACTATGATTTTTGATCCTGACTTACCAATTCTTTAGTTTAACTGCCTCGGTGTCCTTGGGTGGCATTTTGAACTCCTTCTCCTGGAGCAGGGATATTTCACTTGGAATAAATAGATGAAGCGTTGAGTAGAAAAAAAGTGCTTATTGTAAGGATGTAGCTCTCCATTCTTGCTATGTTACCTACTACTCTAATTCTGTTTACAATTTTACTTTCTAAATACTGAGCCAGTGAACAGTCTTTAATCACTCAATCTCCCTGGTCCTAGTGAAAGAAAGCATTCTGTAGACTGACTACCAAACCAGTGAGCTAAAGAGGGGACAGGAACAAAAACAAGGCGAGTCAGTAAACCATGGCTGCAAATGGGTCCACTAGAAATAGGGTTTCATAACTGAACAGGATTTCATTCCTATTCAGATGAATAGGGTTTCATAACAGGAGTTCAGTCATGCAGTTTCTCCCTGTCATGAATACAGACTGCCTACCGAACAGGTGGAGATAATGGACTGCATAAGTCCTTCTGGTAAACCAGTTTTGATTCAGAGTAGTAGGTATGTGATGCAGGAATTTGCAGTGATTTTTGGAAATTCTGCAATTGAAATTATGTAAGTCAAAGCAGGAAGACCAAGAAAAGCCTCAAAGCTGCTTCCCCCAGCTATTAAGGGTCCACAGCTGGTGGGTAGGTTTTTCCTCTTTTTCTCTTTCCTAGATACCAGGCCAGATTCTGTGCTACTGTCACATCTGGAACATTGTGCTCTCCTTCCTTTGATTTGGAGACACAGACTTCTGGATCAAGAATTTCCAAGTGAAATTAGAAGGACTGTGTGTCCTCGTGTAATTATTGTTGTCGCAAGACATCTGACATTTAAAACTTAAGTTTATGAAGCCGCTTTGAGAAGAGGCTTCTGGAGTTGTGAACCCTCTTGAATATGCCAGTAAAGACAGTTTCCAAGATGCAAGAAATATCTCCATACTGATTACAGCCCACTCTCTAACCCACTTTGAGATATTCCAATAGGATTACTACTTTTCTTAGACTTTCGTTACTATTTACTCATGATGATAGTCTTTCCATGATGCAGAAATATGAAAGCAACTCCTTACAATTTTGAGTGTTTATTGTAACTTTTTGAGTAACCTCTTTCTCAGAAGGGACTTAGAGGCCTGTTGTTTTAGCACATTTTCATATTGACAAGTTTAGTGGATCTGTGATGTGGTTGACATGACGTTACTTCTGCAACTGAATATTTTACAATACTAAAACTTCTACTGGCATCCAATATCAATAATATTATTCCACGCACAAGAAAGCTTAATAAACAAAACATTATATTTGCCACATTGATGCTACAGACCTCATCTTATGCTTTAACAATGTAATGGTGACCTCAGTCATATTAACTGAATGCCCCTGTATCATGAATGGCAAGATTAGGATCACAGCATTGGCTGAATATAAGGCCAACTTTGCTAGATTTAGTCATCTGTATTATATGCATGTGGATGCTAACGTAGTGGGCCTGTGATCTGGGGGTTTATTTGCTGGAAATATCAATATGAGATAGTGTTTACTTGTTTGACTAAAATATATGCTTCTCTGTGTTGGGTCAGTGGTAGAATTTTGGGGATGAACAGTGTTCAGAGGTATAAAAGTTTGTTTTGCATGTTTTGCTAGGCTGCTCTAAATGAAGGACAGGTTAGGCCAAACAGTATATACATGGAAATTGTCTTGTTTCATTTTTTAATCCTAAGTTTTTACATTTCTGAATCCTGGGATAGTAATTTTGTTCTCAGCTTTTCCTCTTCAGCCACTATTGGATTTTGAAGCGTCCACGCCTGGGTTTATATCCAGGTTTCTGAAGATTGGAGTTTGGGGATCCTGGGAGTGTTTCTGGTGGAGATTTTTTTTCCTGAAGGCAATTTATCATGAATAGCTGGGTAGATTCTGGTGCAGCTGAAGTGTCTGATACCAAGGCAAATGACATTGCTTAAAAATGATGGCCATGAAATGCAAGTACATTGCAAATCACTCAGCTGCAGAGTCTTGGAATAAAAGCACTGCGGGGCTGATGTATGGACTGATGTTGCCATTTAATGTGGTTTCCCAGCAAACCTTTCATAAAATTCATGACTGTAGCCGACCTCTGTTACTGTGTTCCTCTTAGGGGAAAAAAAAAAAAGGCTATAACCCAGCTCTCTACAGCAGTGCACTGAAAAGTGATGTGTGATGTGAAGCAAGGTGAGGGGAATCATGTTCACTTCACCACAGACACTAAAGGTGAGCCTGTAGTCAAGCAGTTGATTAAATGTCAGAGCATATTCGACAGTCTTTCAGACTGACAGGGTTCTCTTCTGACCAGCTTCAAACTAGGAGACTAATTCAAATCACATTTTCTACCAGCTTTACTCCATTGCCAGTGTTGCTTTACAGCTGTGAAAGCAAAAGCAGAATCAGCCATCAGCTGCCAGCTGCTAACACACAGCTTCTTTATGTTATAGTTACCACAAAAGATGAGACAAGACATTGCTTATAGCTTTTTGCTCTTGTATTAGATATATTTATTTGGTTTCTGCTTTATGCATGGCTATGAGTGCTGATTTTTCCTGAAATCAGCAATTCTGGCCTGCCCTAGAAAGTCTTGACTTCTTTTGTAAAATCTAGTGTGCTATTTTTCACTTCCACTATTGCTTACAGTCAAGGGACAGTTGCTGATGTAGTATGTTAAGTTGCCACAGCAACTGAATGTGTATGAATGCCACAGCAAGTTGAATCTGAGGCAAAAGGTCTGGCTGACATGGTCATGTCTGAGCCACTTCCAGAGAGAACAGAAAGCTGTGCAGATGGGGGAAGATGTAAGAGTCGAGGTGCTCAGGCACCATGAAAATGTGAAAAGAGGCAAACAGTATCAAGTCAGACAGGTGGCATATTTGAAAGGAAGACAGATGATGAGGAAGCATTTGTTTTCTTTCTTCCTCTGTGTAAAATGGTAAATCAAAATGCACTTCTCATTCTGACTTCCCTGTCTTTCAACTTCCTACCCTTCTCAAAGTACCTCTTTGAATTGTGAGAGCGAGGAGGCATAGTCTTTCCTATGTAAGATTAATTCAATATTTTGGGAAATGGAAAATAGTTACTGCAAGTACACACTTGTGTCACTGCCACCAGCTAAAACTAATTTAGCCTTTCCATTCACTCAGATCACATTAATAAGCAAATATGAGCACAATGCTTTTGTCCACATGTGAATCTCTACCCTTCTAGTGAAAATTATTCGTGAATACAAATTGAGGGCACTATATGTCTCCAGATCACCTGTGTGATCTTGATAAACTATCTCTCAGTAGAACATGCCATGTTGTATATGCATCTCTAGGAGAGTGATGTATCAGTGCCTAAAGGTCTGTTGCACACTTGGGGGAGTTGCTTTGTTGTTCCTAACTCCACCTTGTCTCTTCCCGTGTGTGGGGGGGTGTTTTTGTGGGTGCCTGTGCCTGTGTATACAATGAGGGAGATACGACTGGAAGATGTAGAAAAGAGTTCCATGATGATGAATTAGTGATGTAGGGTTTATCTGTTGAACAGTGTGCCAAAGGTTTTCAAACTAGCTATCAAAACTGTCCTCCCAGTAGGGTTTTGGTAACATGTAGTGGCAGCTGCAAGTCAGAGTTTTAACAGCTCCATCCAATTTCTAGCCCAAACAAGCTGTATATGTAGTAATACAGCAGTAGAGTAAAAAAATTTACAATATAATTAATTTTTTTATTCTAGTTCTCTCTGGGTTATATAGTCCCTGTCTGTTGTTTTATTTACTCCATAGCTATTCTTGTTTTGTAGTTATTTCCTTTAGGTTGTAGCTCTAAGGTCAGTCTAAGGACAAGATGTTCCTTCCAGAGATGAGTTGTGAACAGTTACAAGTAAGCTGTGTAAATGTTTCTTTCTTCTGTGTCATTCTGAAAACTGAGCTTGGCAAAAAAAAAAAAAAAGTCTCCTTCAGCTCAGGATTTAGGTCCTAAATTCAGATTTTGAGGTTTACATCACTCCTTTGATGCCTCTGAGTAAATTACAGCAGAGTAGTGACAAGGTGATCTTGGATCACACCTATGGAAGTTGTAAGTCTCCAGGTTGAGAATGATTTTTGTAACCCCTAAAACCTAGAGGACAGGATTAGTTTGTTTGTTTGTTTGTTTTTTCCTATTTCTCTAGATTATTCTTTCCAGTAATTTCCTGTGGGTTTTTTTTCTATTTTTAAAATACTGTCTGGATTCATAAACAGTGTTAAAGACATTGCATCACACTGGAATCATCTGTGCATTGTTAGGACATTAACACAAGTGTAACAGTTACGGTTACTGTTCTAAATATTTGCTCCATGAGGGCAGAGGATTTTAACATCCAGACAGAACAATTGATTAATAGAAATGGAAGGAGTTGTAGTGGTATCACACTCTACTCTTCTTTCTCTTTCTTCTTCTGGACGATATAAATGTGCTGGTGGTACTAAATGCCTTCATTCATAAGCGAGTACAATAAAGATTAGTCTTTAATTATTTCTGGCATATGTCCTTTAAACTGAAAGCCTGTAAATCGCAATGGGCAAAGGGTAATATGTCTTAACAGGTTACACCTCCCAAAGGATTTGTTGATTGACATCAAAATTGTTTCCCCTCCCTCTCTTCTGACTGACAGAATGGCAGGTGTGAAGTGATGGCAGTGTGCTGTAATAATGTGTCAAAAGACCTTAAATCAAGACTAATATGGCTTCAAGGATAAGCTCCCAAACGTTTGTATGGTAGAAAATGGAACTGTAGGGCAGATTCATCTTGGGACTATTATATCTTTGCACTTTCTAAAAGCGCTTTTTAGTTAGGGTCCTTGGCTGATTACAGGGCAGAGGTTTTAGGAGTATTTCTTTTCACAGAGTCACCACAGGGAGAAAAACATTTTTATACTTGCCACTATGAAGAACTTACATCTAGTGGTTTGGTTTCTTTCACAGTAACTTTAATATATATGTAATTCAGAACCTGAAATAGATAAGAATATACAGCTACTGCAACAGTGGTCACACCTTTGGACAAAACTCAACACTTAATGCTTGAAGGGACAGTACAAAGACAGCAAGCATAAATGAGGGTGAATACATAGAGAGTCTCATTTAAGCTACCTCTGATATGCAGTTTGTACAGAATTTTCTGACCTAGAGGAAAACTGAACTTACAGTTGAAAGGATGGTGGGTCATTAAGTCTCCATTTTATTATACCTGAATGAGTCTGCATGCATAAACGTAAAAAATTGAACAAATTAGGGCAGAAGTTGAAGTCCAGTCAAATGATGATATAAAAGAAACCCAGAGACTCTGAATAAGGAATAGTCTGAAGTCTGCCCATAGGAGCAGACATCTTTTCTGACCTTTCCAAAGTTTCAGATCAGGGCCTTATTCTGCAATTTCTGTATTTGAGGGTACTTGAGTGGAATACTTGAGAGTACCAAATGCAAATTTTTGTGTACAAAACTCAAAATGATTTTACACATTGTTACAATGTCTCTTAAGACAAGAGATTTTGCATTTGTTATACAGCTTTAGTCAGAATGTTATGAATTTTAATGAGGGGAAAAATGGAAAACCTGTTGATTATTTCTCTTCTTGGGAAAGCAATTTTTGTGCATTAAAACTGTAGGGAATTTTATGATAATCATTATCCAGAGAACTTCATGCTGAAAATTTATAGGAAACCTGCAGTTGGAATTTAGAAGTAAAATCTTTTCTGTGTTAAAAATGCGAATATTTATTATTTATATTTTTCCCTTTAAATATACTACTCAAAATTTACACAGGATGCTTATGATGGAGGGAAAACCACCACTGTTTCACAAATGGTGGGGGAACTCATGCTGAAATGTGCTGGCCAGCACAATCCAATTGGAACTGAACAAATGCTACAGTAATACTGTGTCAGTGTGAGGAGCGTAGGAAGGTCAAATTACAAATTCTAGAGTATGAACACCCAGACTCAAATTATTTCTTTGGCCTTGGACAACATTCATTATAGGTAAGAGATGAACCATGTTGGCAGGACAAACGGGAGAAACTTCCAATAATTCCTCATGTGCGTTCCTGACGTGTGAGAAAAGAGGTTTTAGGATATCAGGGCTCTCTAAATAAATTAAACTGAAGGCAAAATAATTTAATATCTTTACTTAATCTGTGGCCTCTTGTTTCAGTCTGAATCTGCTCAGGGACAATTAGCTAGGACAAGAGGTACAGGAGGTCAGGCCTTTGTGGAGAATTCAAAAAAAATTTTGTACTTCCTTGGAGGCAGCATTTCTCAAAGGTGTTTTCCAACAGGACTGTATGGAAATATTTTGGTTAGTTCTCAACAATATGATGACAGATACTGGAAAGGAAGGGCCTGTATGGATTCTGTGTGAGAAAAAACCCTTATTATCCATGGTTTCTAATAATGCTCTGTTGCAGCTCTAACTACCTGCTTTTATCATTTTTTGCCTGAGTTGGCTTTCCTTCTATCCTAATTTTTTCATACATATGTCATCAGAAAAAAGTACAAAGTTAAATAAAGTAACAAAAGAAAAGGCAATCCTAGTCAGTCTCTTCACATTACAATTGTAGTTTAGTTTAAGAAAAAAAAAAGGACCCCAAAAATTCTTCTGACTGACAGTGAAGTAATGGTCATGACAGCTTTGGAGAAACCTGCTGTACCCACCTTTCAGAACCGGAGCTATGAAGAGAGAGAGAACTGATTACAACTTTTATATAATAACATGAATGACATTTGGCTTCTGGGAGAAGGAGGAAAGGATCTGTGGTCATGGACATAAATTAACACAAAATGTATAAATTAAACGCAAGCAGAATGCAAAATTAAGACTTCATTAAAATTATTGCATAAATAAGCTGTCATGAAAGTAAGAGTATTAAAAAACTTTTAATCCTTGTTTCTTCAGGAAAAGCCAAACCACAGTTCCCTCCTCTTTATCCTAAAGGAAGGCCTAATGAGTGAGCTGCCATTGAACATTTGCAAAACAAGTACTAGATGCTGTTCGAAATTTGTTTCTGTTGCTGTAACTGGAGCAGTGTCAATCATTCTGCTGTCTCCTATCTTCAAGTTTAAGAGAAATAATTAGAAAAAAAACCCAACCAAACAAAAAAGCAACAAAACACTGGATAAACACTTCAGTTTACAGCACATTGTATTTAAATGTACAAAGCCTCTTCATACCTCTCTAAAGTTCCCCATCCTGTGAGGATTTTCAGTTTTGTGGAAGCAGTCCTCTGGACCATTGTGGTCCCCGAGCCCATAATCATGGTGTAGGAGCAAAATCTGATCCACAGAACTGATTTTCAAGTTAGGCTGTTCAAATATGCCTACAATCAATAAATCATAAGGCCGCCAGCACACAAAACAAAGTGCACAAACATATAGTCAGTAATTTACACTGTTATACACTGTTCAAATGGCAGTACACTCCTAATGGCTGTGGAAGAAGAATGACTTTTTTTCATCATCAAAACACTTAATCTAAAAAATGGAGTTTAAGAACTTTTTTCTTTTTAATTTTTTTTTTTAATTTATATTTTTTACTAAGTCCTCCTTGCCATGTTTTTGGACTAGCAATAATAACTGGGAAAAATAAACCTGTTAAAAAAATTGGCCTTTCTTTTTACCCAAAGAAGATTTTTTCCTTTTTTTTTTTCCTTAGAGGTGGAGCTGAGAGCTGGTTATTTTAATTGATTGTCTATTTCTATATATAAAGCACCCTCCGCCCAAGCAGTCATTACAGGAAATGTTTCCATTGGAAAAGATGGTAAAATATGACAATATTCCTAAATCTCATTTTTCCTCTGAAGCATTACTTAACCTTCAGGCAATAAATTTCTCTGAACTCACTGAAGTGAGAAATGGACCCTTTTAATAAGGCTTTTAACTACACATCTTAATGAAACCTAAACAAATGGTGTCCCTGCAACTATGCTAGTTGCATGTGTGTTTATGTATATTACATAAGAAGAATAAATATTTTTCATATTTAGAGATTTACTGTTCTATGGTAATTTTAAAACAGCACTGGAAAATAAACAGACAATTCTTTCTATTTAAAACCTGCAGTTTGCCAGCTTTCTTCTTTACCTGAGTAATGACCACCAGGAGGGTCTTCACAGCAGCTTGGTTTGTTCCTACATCCAGAAAACATTTGCATTTGCCTACAAGGACAGAGTGTGCATTTTAAGGTACATTTATCTTTTATCTATCATTTATTTGCTTGTTTCTTTTTTTTTAAAGAGAACTCACATCTCTGACCTGTGAGAGTGGCTAACCCATGCTATAGGCTGTGCAAATGGAAATTTCCTACATCCAGGCATTTGCTTTGCATAAGTTAAAGCACTGCATGCTACTGTTGTCCCCCCTCCTTTCTAATTTTAGTGAATTTTGTGCTTTATAAAATCAGACTGTTTCAAATATGGATAAATCTGTATGTCAAACCCACCCTCTTCCCCACAAATACAAATCTGAATATGAATGTCAGGACCCGTGCACATGCCTAGTTTCTGTATGAGAGCATTCTGCCTATCTGAAGGAGTGATTTGACTTCTCTGTATTGCATTAGACCACTGTCATTAACGACAGAGGTGTCATTTTGATGTGATCTGTGAGGCAGTAGAAGCTTTGAAGTTGAAAGATAGAACAGACGTGGATAAATTGTGCTCTGAGTATGCTGCTATTGCACCATTATTGCTGGCAATTATTTCACCAAGTGACACATCTGATAAAAAGTCATCCGCCTTGCTGTGGAAAGAAACCACAGTTCGCTGAAGCACATGGTAGATCTGCTGATTTTAGAACCTGACAAAAAGCTCATTAGTTTTGGCCTGATCATTCTGCACCAATAGTGAACTCTTTTGCATTCCCCCCCACCTTCATGTTTTCAGTTCGTTTCCTTTCCTGATCTTGCACATTTGCTTTTCTGCTTTAGTGTTCTTTCTTCTCCACACCACTTTCTCCAGCACACCCTTTCCTAATGATGTGCTTAATACGCCTTCCACTTCTCTTACCCCTTCTTTAACTGTTTTGAGTAACGTTTATTTCTTTGTTCATCTCATAAAGTGGGGGGTTCACAATTTTCTTTTTAATCCACAGAGCCTGTGAAATCTAACTTCTCCAAATAAATAGCAACAGAGTCCATTCAATTAAATTTCAGGTTAACTTGAAGTTAAACATGGAATACAGATTTGCTCCTTCAGCTATGCCCCATGGGCTGAGTTCTTAAGTGGATTTGTATTGCGGGGCAGGTATTATCAACCCTTCAAATAACCTGCATGAACAAGAAAAAGGTAAATGAAACTGCATTTTTAAGCATGTAGGGAACAGGGTGAGATAAATGGCCATAATTTATTGTTAGATCTTTTTATATGACTGGTAAAAAAAAATAATTTAAATTACAGTACATGAGGAGTTCCTTTTCACATTAAAGGGTTCTGAGCAAATGGCTCTAGAGCACAAGTTTGAGGAAAAAAGGCATGGAAATTATAGACATGTCATGGATTTTAGAGGTTCTTCCTATTTCTAATCTGAATAACTTCGTTAAAACATAAGCTCATGTTCTACGCTTTAATTATTTTGATTTCCTGGATAGATGAGCTGTAAAAGAAGATGGTCTCCCTTCAAAAGGTCTTTCATCATGGTGTGTGAGAAGTGATCTTCCATAAAGGCATCACAGAATATGCAACATAGATTCATTCCACCTAAACTGAAGTGTCTCAAATACCCAGTTACATTAGGCTTCCTGCACAGACAATCAAGACTGATGATCATCTTCAGAAGGCAGTTTATGTTAAATAACTGCTGTTTGCTGGAAGGAGCATGATCCACACGCTTACTAAGCATGCTGAAGGTCCTATGAAATAATAAGCATGCTCTGTGAGACTTGGACACAGCAACAGGTCACTTTCCAACAACATGAGCTTTACCAGGGTTCTGCTACTCACTCAGGAGGATTTCAATCTTCAAAGTCTTACAGACAGTATTATTTTTGCTCTAAATTAATGGCCTCAGTCTAATCCTTGTAATTATGTCTTCACAGCATTTATAGCCAAAAGACAGGTGATTTAACTGGCTAGAGACTCTCAGTCCCACTCAGAACAGGCCTCCAGGTCAGAGGTGTATTAATGAGAGAACTGCTGGTGAATGATGAGTTGATCCTGCAGCCACCAACAGCACTGAATTGACTGCAAGGGACTGTAGAAAATAACTTGCAGCTACTAACTATGCAAATCATACTGCAGATACAGCTGTTATCATGACTGCAAGTACTCCTGCTTGGTGTTGGAGGAGGTCGGGGTGGTTGTATCAAAACCCAGACCATGTATAAATTTCCCAGTGGTAACTGTGTAGCACACCACAATATTTGAAAGGGGCAGGAACCAAGTTTACATCAATTTCTTCCAGGACACGTATCCCGTGCCCTCAGGAGTGGAAAAGATACTGTTTTGTAAGGGGATTCTCTGATCAGTACTTTTGATGTGTATCCTAGTGGCAGGAAGTAGTAATAATAATATTAGGACTACCACATACAACTAAGCAACATGTTATAGGGGATAAAAATAAATATGGTTGGTTGCTAGTACCTGCTACTATTTGCATTTGAAAAGCATGTTATAGTTAGGCATGTCATACACCAACGCTTTTCATTCTGAAAGGAATGTCCAGGCATATCTTGGGTATTTCTAACAAAAGTGAATGAAAAACATATTTTGTAACAAGTATAAATTTTCCCATTGTTTATAGAGTCCAGTTTTGATTTCTTAATTGCAAGCAAAGGGCATGAGGGTAATAATTGACTTGAAGAAAGAATGTTAACTAGAAAGGGCAATAATCCTTTGCTTGGAGCTTCTCCTCCACCTGAAAAATAGTTAGTTTAATTCTGCACAGAGCAATGCTTTTCAGTGAGATTTGACATGTCAAAGCAGTGTTATGAAGACCAGAATCCTGATTTCCCTACAAAACACCCAGCAGACACTTAGGTACACATTAAAAGCACTATTTCTTAAAAGTCCAGCTATAAAAAATTGAATCAAATGTCTATAAGGAGTTTCATTGCTTGGTGCTATGATCTTCCCTGTTAGTTCTTTGGACAGAGTCCAAGTATGAAAAAGCATCTGCAGAACCTAAAGTGATAAAGTAATGTATCCTGGCAGAAACTGATCCAACACTGCAGGGAAAGATGAATTCTGAAGCAACTGGTAAATTTGAAAGGGATTTCTTTGTCACATTTGCCATCCATGCAAATGACTGAGTTACCCAGCTACTCAAACTTCTACCCATCTCCAAGTCACCTCTCCAGCTCAGCTGTCACATGTAATTGTCTACACACCTAAGCATCTCTTATTCTTCTCCTTCCAAGTTTCCCAGTGAGTTTTTAAATATTATGATAATTTTAATAATCTGCTTAGACTTGATTCTCTAAGATGCTGTTTCTCAAGAAGCAACTGATCAACGTGAGAGACTATCTGGTAGCCTAACCTGATAATTTTCTGGGTTCCCCTAAATTCTACTGTCTTGCACATTTTTATCATTTCTTCATTGCAACTATGTCCATATACAGGATGATGAAGGGGTGTGTTTTTTGCATTATCTGACTAAAATATTGCTGAAGAAGCAATGACATTTGTGCATTATGAAAAGACAGAACAGAGATGTCTGATTATGTGTAGGGGGGGGATAGGAAATTAATTTTATGACACCCTTCAGAAAGTCTATCAGAAGGAAAAGTTATACTTGAAGCATTCTTTTCATCAGTGGGAAAATATTTTAGATATGTGCAAACCATGGCCTCTCATGGCTTTAACTGGTATCACCAAAGTTACCTTTGAAGTAAAGAAACCATTAATTCCAATAATTCCAAACATAAACAATTATGGTATTGACTTTTAAAAAAGCTTTACATTCAAGCTGTAGGCCTGGAGTGGAAGGCTACCTAATTCAGCCTGCACACATGGATTATTCACCTGACATGTAAAGTCTATAAGCCATGATAAAACTAACATTTATTTATTTGTTTTGCACTGTACTTTGCAATAAATGCTTTTCAAATTATATATGGTATTGCTGCTCATGTCTAAATAGAAGAATTTGCTGGATAACACTTGAATGAGTATACTGAAAAAAAACCAGATATGCTTGCAGTTTCTCAACAATCAGAAGTTTCAAATGCAATATACTATTTTACAAGTTTTTAGTGTGGTTTGATTTGCAAGTCTCTGGGGAGACCCTAAAAAAAATGAAGATGTCTGAAAGAGGAGTTTCTTCTTTCAAAAAGGAAAAGAAAGTGGAAATTTAATAAAGTTGTAAAAAAAGAAAAGGTGTGTCCATCTCTCTCCAGCATCTCCATTGGGACACTTTGAACTCACTCTCCCACTGACAGTAAGATCTTTTTGACAGAGAATGAAACTGTCAGGTTACTGGATACTGGTGTCTCATTGGTGGGGAAAAAAAAAAGAGAAAGTAAAAATAGGCAAACTAGACCCAGATGCAAATTTTACCATAATGAATGTTCTGAAAAAAAAAAAAAGTATAATAATATGTGTTTTCAGGCCTGGGGCCTGCAGGGAGGAGGATTGCTTTTTAAAGAGATCAGTCAAGTATGTATAGTCAGAAATCATGCTTAGGATCATTGATTGCCTTTTCCTTAGAAATAGGTCTGAATGTCCTCTATCTTGGAAGTGAGAGAAGATTTACAGTATTTCTTAAAATAGTATTTTTTCCCTAGGAGTGGCAGGTGACAAAGGGTGGGCTAAGTGATTGAGAACTGAAAAGAGACTAATTATTTTTTTATGGGGGTTTTTCAGTGGGTTTTGTTTGGTTTTTATCAGGTGTTTCTGTAATGCTATAGAAGATTATGGCAAATATTTGACCTTGCCTTTGGGCTGTTTGTTTCATAGTTCCCTTGTCCCTCAGTGGTACTCCTTCGATGCACAAAGCTATGTTTGTGAAATCACCTCTCTAGCTTGAACCATATATTTTCAATAAAAATAAATTTTAAAAAAAGGTCAACGTTTAATTATTATAATATAATTAAAGTATTGTGAATGAGTAGTAAGACTGCCTCACAGTCCAGAAAAGGTGTGAGCAGCCTGTTCATTCACTGCTTGCTTACTAGATTTATTATATAATTTTCAGGGGAACTGCATGGGGTTCTGCTCAATCTAATCTTTGTACTGATGAGTAACAGGGCTGTAGATACATAACAAAACAGTTTCATACCTTAGTTATTCTATGGCCAGGTTTGATTTAAGTGTTTTTGATAGCAAGCTTCACCATCTATCTGTCAAGAGCCTAAAAAAACTAGTAGGTAGTGACATATATGTGTAGATATAAATATTCACATCCAAATGTACACATATATACATATATATACAGATTTACTAACATAGTGTAGTCCTTTCATTGAACTGTTCAGACAGATATCACAGGTTTTATGGCACATAAACTCTCTTCCTCAGTGAGAGAGTCTAAGGATGGTTTGGACAAGTGAATTTAGTGAGGGTTGGACCAGTTTGCTTTACTGACATCGATGCTGAACCAGTTCTTGCACAGTTCTCCATAGTCCTGCACAAATACTGTCATGCACTGATTCTTCCCCTTCTTCTACCTCCACCCACCCTCCCTTCCCAAAACACCCTTATTTGCTTACAAACACCAGTGTAGCCATTTTATACCAGGTTCTTTGTGTTAGGACCAATTGACTATTTGTACTCTCGGTTTTTCAGATGCTTAACTGAGGCTCTTGCAGAGCTCTGCTCCTCTTCTTTCCTCTCCATTATTCAGAACCAAAGTTCATCATACTGTGGTTGATTACAAATCACTGTGGTGATACTGCTGCACAGAAGATTAATGATGTCAACTTTAAATAACAAGATTATTTAATAGCAGAATGCCAGAATGTTATGGACTCCAAAAGGAGACTTAGTTTTTCTTAAGCTTAAAAACATACAGTTGCATGTAGGATGATACATAATTCCTGAGCTGCAATTGAAGCATAGTCCAAAACTTGCAAATAATTTTTAAATTCTCAGCATGAGAAAGGAGAACATTTTTGGACTGCTTAGCAAAATTATCAATCCATCATAATCAATGGAAAGTAGCTAAATCAAACCATACTATATCTGTATTTGACTACATAGCTGGTATGAGGGTGACATTTGCTGCTACTGCAGAATTATGCCCTCACAGCATCCTGCATAGTAGCTGATATAAGTTATCATTACCAAGAGGCTGATTCTGGAGCTTAAGCAAGAGAGAAAGGCTCTGGGTTAATCTTATGTCAAAGTATTAATAGCATTGGTTTCGTGAATTAAGTATTATTCATGTTACAAACTTTTCTAGAAGAAAAAAAGAAAACACAGAAATCTCTCCTTCTTTTAGAACACAAATACATAAATTTTAATCTGAGAAAAATACAAAATGAAACCATGTACAAGTTATGTACAAACCCTTTTTACAGGACAATATTTTTATCACTGGATATTACATATGACAAAGTCAGGTAGATCATTTCTGAGCACCAGCATTTGTTCTCTCTCACCAACCCATAATGGTAAAAGTAAAATGATGAAGTCATACTCCTTTTTCTTGATGAACTTTTACCTTAAAATGGTAGCTGGTTCTCAGTGCACCCCCTTGCATCCTCACTCCCAAATTATAACTAGACATATGAAACAATTAAAATATATTGTATATATGTGTTGATGTGTGTGTGTTTTCCTGAAGGAAGAAAATGACTTCATCAGTCTTGAACTCTACAAAAATGTGAAAGTTAGAGTTATATCAATTTTTTTTTTCCCAGAAGTTAAATTATTTGCATTGGCTAAGCTCATGTGTCCCAAGCTATACCATGGCAGAAGCAGCATTTTTTAACTGATTATAACTTCTGCTGACACTTTATGCGGTTCCTGTTAGTTATTATCCAGTCAACAAAACATTTTTTGTTTCTGAAAAATCTATGTTTTCTATTACAGATATTCAACTGCCTATATGCTGTGTTCTGGGTTGTTTTTTTGTGTTTTTTGGGTTGTCTTTTTTTTAAGTTACAGAGATCTCCTCTAAGATACATTGACTGAAGCAGTAAGAAGCCTTCTTTCAACCTCATTAAGGTTCTAGTTAGATGCAGCATTACTGTGTTTAGCTTCTTAAGTTATTGTTCTAAATTAGACCCAAAGTAATAAAAGAAACACCTTATATTTTATATTTTCTTCATTTTCCTTACTCCTTCTCATTTTGACAGTTAACAGTAACACACCATTGTATAGAACAGATAAATTAGACCAGCAGTCCTAGCTATTCACTTCAGTGAATTACTTGGTTATATAGACTACTGCACAGAGACTATACAGTTTCAGTGTGGCAGCATGTTCTATAGCAGAGAAAATCTGTGCAGAAGATACATTATTTGTATAAATATAGCTTTGATAAATGCTGAGACAGACTTATCAATACTGTAGGCCTATGTACCTTCCTAGGCAGTGACCACAGCAGAACAGTGGTCACTACTCCATTCCTTTCATTGTTTCAGATGGGGGCTGTAACCCACACCCACTACTATTGCTCAGCATGAAAATACTATAAATATTAGGCCTACTAATGGAATATTAGAACACCTGGTGTGCATATATAATGAGTTTTCAAAAAAAACTTCCCTTAAGCCTGTGATTGTTCAAGCATCTTTAGAATTAAAAAACAAACTAAATTAAAAAGGTGCTTGTTTGTATGTTGGGGATTTTGGTGGTTCAGACGGTACAGAATGGAAAGCAACAGAAAGAATATAAAGAGCTTTCCTTTCCCCTGAATTTTTTTTATGCATTTGCCATTGATTTTGACAGATATTCCCAGACTAAACCACTGTAACACAGGGAACAGATTTCTGTTTTCACTTTGTCTTGTTCATCGCCTTTCACACACTTGGTTATTTTGTTTAAGCACATTTAAAACTAGAAATGAAAGGTGAGATACACACTTCTTTTGGTGCTAAAGAAATTCACAATGATAACAGCTGTAAAAAAAAAAAATTACACACATACACACACACCTCGACCTCAATTTGTGTTCATTTCAAATACATTGGGATCCAGGAGCCCTTAAGAATTCACTTCTTGATAAAATAATTTAAGCACCTGCTCAGTGTTTGAGCTTGAGCCATGTGAGTCAGCTAGACCAGGGCAGTTGCTAACATGATTATGAATTGGCTGCTGAGTGATCAAGCAGTGATAACATGAATAATAACCCATTTGTAAATTATTGCTTTTTTTTGTCATGCATTAATTTATGCACCCAATTATTGCAGTAGACATTAGATGTAGTTTACACAGAAACACACACACTCACACCCACACCCCAACAAAACCAGTTCTCCCTGAATGAGAATACACTATTGCACTTTCTCCTTCTCCTACTATATGAAGAGATCAAGAAATGTGAAATCTTCCTTACACAGGCCAAAAATATCCAACAATAATACCCACCACCACCCAACAACAAAAATAATTTGTAGTGTCCCTTGTACAGTGCATGCAAACTACATTTGCCCTTTTCCACATTTGCTGAGGCCAATTAAGTCTTTTCATATCCAAGTGACCATGCCTGACCCAGATCAAGGGGTCTGTACTTTCTGTCACCTGTATTTCCTACTGTTTGGCCATTGATGCTGATTTGAAAGACAAGCTGTTAAGATGGCAGTGACAGTTTTAGTACATTTTCAAAAACTACAAGGAAATGTTTACATTTCTTACAGCAGTAAGACAATCAGATAGAGGCCTTAAAAAATTGCATTTAGACTATGAATATCTTCTTTATAGCTTAACTTTTGCTGTGCTTGGCACTTGCCACCAAATCTATTAGAGGACAGTTTTATCCTTTAATCTTAGTGCTTCATGGGGACAAATTAAAATAACAGCCATGAAATAGAGAGAGAGAGAGCAGACTTTCTGGCAATGTGCAAGTGTATGTATGTGAGGAGCACGTGCCTGCTGCACCAGTGGAGGGAGGTGTGTGTCTGCAGTGAACTTACAGTGCATCCCTCATAAAACTAACAAGAATGGCTGCTTTTTGGTCAAACCAGGAGGAAACAGCAGATACAACTCCTTCATGTGCTACCCTATTATCCACATATTTTCTTTTGTTTGTGTCTTTCTTTGCCCCAATGCATGGACAGTAAAAATGATGTCCACCCTCATATGATGACTCAATCAAATACATATATACCCCCATGTATATGTGTGTATGTCTACATATATGTGTATGTGTGGACATGCATATATGCAAACACACACACACATACAGACACACTATCTATCCAATAGGAGTTACCGAAAAAAAATTGTATAACCTGTATCAATAGTGCATGCAAGTATTGAAAAACTCGAAATTCCTCTCACCCTGCCCTTTTCTTTTTGCCTTTTCAGAAAGGATTAAGAATTATTAATAAAAATCAAGAACTTATCTCTACATCAGTCATCGTGTGGTCTGTCAGCTGTCACTTAGGCCCCTTTCCCAGCCTTTTCCCAGCTTTAATGTAACTTCATATATCCACATATTGATGCTGACCTTATTGTAGTTTTTAATGGCTGAATATCAAAGATCTCCAACAGGTTTTCTACATGTTCTTCCATCTAATTGCCAGAAGTCAATCCTGCATCTTTGATCATCAAAAATAGGAGTTGGAAAAGACTATTGTTTTTAGCTTTTCTGTAAAGGGGAAATGTAAAGTCATAACTCTACCTGTTTCTCTCTGTCTTGTTTGCTCTCTACAGGTGGTGTTCTATCTATCACTACATATGGAACTGTCTGTGCCAGGACAGTGCGTGAGTGTGTTCAGATTTTTGTCCTTTATTTATATACAGTTGGTAGTGTGGTATTTTTGGGTGTGACAGTTAAACTGGACAGAGACACACACACACACACACCTTAGCTATGTAGGAGTGTTGTATTTGTTTCACTAGTATGTTTTATCCAGGGAATGCTCACTTCTGAAGGAAAGACACTCAGAAATGGCACTGTGTATGATAAAGTATAAGATATAATGTTCTATGCCTCTACAGTAAACACCAGTCTTCTAAGAAAAAAAAAAAAAGAAATCACATGTACTTGGTGAGGTTGAGCACAAATTTCTAAAATTCACCTGTACTCAGGACCAGCTTTTCCATTCTGGTTATAATATGCAGTTCATAAACGAAAAAGGAGCACTGACTTCAAAGAAAAGGCTTAACATGACCCAACGCAGAAACTGGATGTAAATTATAATGTGTCACTAGGCTGATGCAGCGTAGATCGGAAGAACTCACTGGAATTATCTTCTCTTTTGGGGACTGTGAAATGTGTTAAACATGGTCTAAATAATTATGAAAAACTACTTGAACTGTTTTTTTTTACTTTGTAGGAGAGTGAAATATTTTAAACAATCCAATTTTACAGATACTGTATTAACAATTCTTGTTATTGTCTTTAAATAGCTATTCTACAAATGTAACAACAAAATAGTCACAGTCCAAGAAGTCACTCCAGAATAAAGCCTATTAGGTGTTAGTATGGTTATACTTGTACTGCAGCCAGTGGACAAACATTAAAGCTGAATAGATTGGCTTAAATGTTGGATTATATAGTGGACATCATTGTTTTCACAATAAATTCATCATCTGCTTTGTATTTGATTGATTCACTGATATTTCTCTACTGATAAAAATACCACAGTATGTTTTATTGTGGTGTTTAACAATTCTGCAAAATTACAAAGCCTAAAGTTAACTTGCACAATGAAAATCTGCCTTTCCTGATGACTCTGTTTTGGGTTTTTTGGTTTTTGTTTCCTTATTACCACAGCCTTTTCTTTTTGTTTTTCTTCATACAATTGTGTCAGATGTTGCTTCTTTGAGATAGAGAGAGTTACTAAATCATTTAGAACATAAATGCTTGGGTGGATAGGTACTGCAGCACAGATATGAAACATCACATTTTTGTCTGATGGCTATAAAGCTTGTTGGCAACTTTGTGAAACTGCTGACACAAAAGGCACCTATCAAAGGCCTTTTGCATGTTATCATAATAAATACATTCATTATTATTTTGATTTGGTTATTACTGTACTTTTATGTGTGGTGTCCCAGCAAAGTGAAAATAAATTAGAGGGGAAAAAAAAAAAAAACGAAACCAAAAATCAACTGCTAAAATAAGATGTTGCTTGGTGCAAGAATTAACTGAGGACAGCATGTTGCACGATTATAGAGCTGAGGCTAAACCAGTTTTTATCTTGATCTGAATTCCCCAAAAGGAGATTCAGTGTGTCCTTTACTAAGGTATGAGCTATCACCAAAGTGCAAGGAGCTGGAGCTAAATCTCTATATGTATCAGGAAGCATTTGAACCAAATCAGACCAATGAAAGGCCATCAGCACTTTTGAAGTAAAGAAGTAACAAAATATGGTAGATGAGACAGTTTATAACTTATGCTTCCATGCGCCATTTTATGCAGCCTGGATGAAAGCACTGTAATACATGGCAAAAGAATTGCCAAACCTGCCTTCCTGAAATTAGCAACTGCTGATGGCTAATGGGAAGTGAAGTGAGATGGCCAGATTTGCCATTTATAGCAAGTGCACCTTATCTACACGGTCCTTGGTTTAGGGCAGGGACATTCCCTATGCCAGTGTTACAGAAAGTTACTGAGGATGCTGGGTTTCTCCGTGGGTGTGTGTGCACGTGAGACAGGGCAGGGTGTAGTGGGTGTGGGGGGTTATTGGACCCTCACATAACTGGCAATTAAGATGATCTATGTATGTTAATAAAACAAAGGATATTTCAGAAGAATGTTACATGTACAAAAATATGACCTTCGACTTTGAAAATAAATAAGTTCAGTTTATTAAGAGCTGGTGTTGATGCTGAACAAAATACAAATCTTCCAGTAAAGAAACATTTTGGTGAATTGTTGTAGGGTGATTTTTTTTTGGTTGTTTTTTTTTTTTTTGATTTACTAAAATACAAGTTGGACCTTTTTTTTTCCCCTTTTTGTAAATATATCATTTGCCTCCCTTAATTACACATCCTTATAACTGTGACCATCATTCTCCTTTAAGCCAAGACTGAGGGTTTCTTGTTTGTTTTGGTTTTTTTTTTAATTCTTAGGAGTCTGGCCACACATGCAGGTTTTTTTAAGGGAAAATACTTGACAATGAAAAAAAAGAAAAAAATATATTTTTTTCTAATAAATAAAAATAATTTAAAACGCTAGAGGCTATACATGACTAGTTTTGATTATGTTCATTTATAAATGAAATAGTTTCCAAAATACGTGGAAGCAATATTAAAGGCAGACAAACAAAGATCTGTCTACTTCAGTTTCCCATTAAGCTTGCCCTTCTTAACTTCTCCATCAGTGGTTCAGCATGTAAGAGGAATAAATGTCACATCACCATTCATGAAGTTTGTCAGGCTTTAAAAAAATAGTTCTGGCCTCGAAGGAGTCAACATTCATCTTCAACTTCTCGGATTGGTGGTATCAAGCTGCTTGTTGATTTATACTGATTGATCTGATTGGCCATGTGAGTGCTCATGGGCTTGATTTGAATGTTTCTGGGATAGGCATTATCCGGCTCATCTGTAAACCATTTCTTTTCTGCTAAGGAGTGAAACAGGTAGAGACAGAATAAGGAAGGAAAATGAAAGTTTTAATTAGTGAACTACATATACACATAAACATTCAAATAAAAGGGGGGGGAGCAGTCAGTAAAGTTTATAGAGAAAATAGATCAACAGAAGGTGATTGATTAATTACTAGCAGTACAGCATGAGATTAATACCTCTGAAAATACTGTTCATGAAAGGAAGATGATGTTTGCAGATTTGATAATAGAAACTAAAGAAAACTGCCAATACGTTAGTTTTCTTGTTGGATCTTTTTTTATCCCATGCTTAGGTGAACACTCTCTGACTCATTTATTGAAAAAATGATACTGAGAAGCCAGGGAGAGCAGCTGGGATAAGGGTAATGCAAAAAATTGCATGTGAGTGTATACACAGAGAAGCACCTAAAGAGGCAGACACTTCTCTGAACCATTTCAACCTCCGGATGGTTGCTACTGCTGTCTCAGAAATCATGCAGGAGAATGAAAAGAGCTTTCTGCAGTTGGTGCTAGAATAAACAGGACTTGTATTCATGCTGCCAGATGGCAGCCTTCCTACACAGGGTGGGATTTATATCGTTACTTCGAAACATCGGTGCTTGGGCACTGTTGAACTCTACAGTTTAAGAAGGTGTATGGAATACACCGGGAGCAGCAGGTGACTGTAGTAGGGGCTCCAGCTAATCATGAATGGACTGGTTGTCATAGGTGAGAGAAAGGCAAAGGAAGCAAGGACTTAAAGGAAGATTAGAGGAAGCTGTTTCTTTTGTATCTTTGGGCAGTGTCCGTTTCCATGAACACAGGAGGAATTTTATGGTACACTTTAAGGTGGGATGGGAGCAATGTGGGAGGGAGTGAGGATGCTGAGGGGCTGCAGCATTGCAGCCATTCTCTAGCTGTTTATCATTGTAACCATTATATTGCACTGCTCATACGTGGGTGTGGACAAAAACTTTTTAAAATTCACAAAAGGAAAAAATAAAAATAATTTTATTAAACCCTTTAGAGAGCAATTTCTTTTGTAATTTCTCAATTACAGGTGTGCAACTTTATAAGACAGTTCTATTCAAAGACTTAGAAACTCCTGGTCTAAAGAGTGGCTTATGGCCATTAGGCATACTTGTGCTTTGACAAGCATTTGTGAACAGGGGTCTCCATTCTTGTCCTCCTTCCCCAAATTCCAGAGGTGGGAGGGCAGGGCAGTGGACACTTATGGTTCTGGGCATTTTCATTATTATATGTAAGATTTAAAGTGTGCCATGTCAGAGCTGCTGCTCTTACATGTATGCACTATTCCTCATTCCAATGGGGAACCCAAAATGCTGCAGAAGCTTTAGTGTCTCGCTTACGTAATACAGATTGCTACTTTTACAAACCACTGAAATGCTGCACTATCTGGAATCGGGATAGGAGTGGAAGAAATACTCATTTTTCAATAAATAAATGATTAAAAATAAGCAAAGCAAAATCCACCTTGGAAACTCAAGGATCAAGCACAAAAGCTCAGGAGGTAAAGGAGAGAAAAGAAACTGAAAGACTGGGAAGAATAAAGGACAAATACCTGGGCATAACTGCACAAAAGTAAGCAACCAGCTTTGGATATAGAGCCTCTCAAGAGGTAGCCTAATTTCCAGAATTACTGGACTTCTCAGTCACTTTTGTGAATATTCCATTTAAACACTTACACTTGATATGGACTTCAAGAATATACATGCAGTGCCCCCATCCCCCAACAACAAACCCCAAACTCATAAGCATTTAATCCAGCTTTTTTTTTTTTCCCAATCTATTTGTTACCTGTTCTTACACTTTTTAAAAAAATTAAATTGAAAAAAAAGGAATTATATTACTCGTTACTCAAAGCAAATGGCAATATTATACTGTTTTTCTTGTCATTTTCTAAAATGCTTTTTACTTCTGTTTAAAAAGATCCTACTCATTTGCGACCAGGTTGAATAATTCCCTACCCCCTTAAAGTTGCCTGAATCTGAACAATGTTCAATCTCCCATCTTCCTCTCTCTTTTACCTATTATAATTAAGTTCCCTTTGATTTGAACAGATTGGACGATAGGAATTCATAATGTTACATCCTGCACACTGAAGCTAACTGATTAAGTGCTTTAAATTATTCTTCCTGACAGAATGATAAAGTTACAATCTGTTCAGAGATGATCTACAGCTTGCCAGACTCCTACCGCTTCTTTCTACATTCATTTATCTTTTTGTCAAGCAGTTAAAAAAAAAAAAGAAGCCTCAATTCCATAGATCTTTTAAAGTAATCAGAACATCTGAATTATTAATGAGACTTTAAGGGAATGATTCCTGATGGGGGCCAGTTTAAGAAAGGTTGTCAGAAAAAGAAAAAATCTGGGAATGTGTACACATCAAAATAATTTCAGCTCCATTTAAAAAACCATTTAGTTCAAGTGTGACACATGAACCATTATGCATTTGTGGAAACCAATTTTATGTGATCTACGATTAAACTAACCTTTCAGAGAGGTGTAAAGTGTGATGGTTATCATGTTTTAAAAGCCTTGCGAGATCACATAAACAATTTCAAACTAACAGTTTTCTAATGGTTTGTGTTTAAAATGATTTTGAGACAAGTTAAGCACTGCTAACTTCTTTTCTAACACATGGTGCACAAACTTTCCTTACAAACAGAACTTGGTGCAAGTTAATTCGATGTCGTAGCAAGAAAGGGCAGAACTGCTTGAGTGCTAAGGATCATAACTGCATTGTGTTTCTCAGCAGCCAGTGTAAAGCACTTCCAAACACTCTGCTTTCCCTAAAATTTTCAAAACAAGCTAATTATTTATATGTTAATCTTTACAATAAAACTCATATATATGGGGAGCTGATCTTTAAAAAGACACCATTGCATCTCTTTTTGCATTTAGCTGGTAAGTAATAAATACAGAACATTAATAATAATTGCAGAAACTGGTAGATTCTAATTTCTTCTGCTGCTTAGATTTCTTTTTGCCAGTGCTGAAACTTTGATCTAAGCACTAGCATCTCCAGTATCAAATGGGTGGACCCAGCTTTATAGCTTTCCTGTTCCTTTCTGCTGTTAAAATTGTCTTTGGCCACATAACAATGAATTTCCTGTGAAAGTTCATCAACCTCTATACTTACCTTTGAAATGTAAGCTTAACACTCCTCATCTTTACTCTTGACCACTTAGATATTCTGCTCCAAGTTACTAAATATCCTTCTTGAATGTCTTACACTTTTCATTCTTTTATGCTACGCTCACAGTCTGACTGTGATATGTCTTCTGGAGTTTTAGCACAGATTTTTACTTATCTTAAATAAACTACTTACTCTATCCTTTAAAGCAGTTCAGAAAATCCCCTTTTTAAGTCTTTCAATATCGTTATATCCACCAAGCTCTTTTTAGGACTCTGTCATGTTTCGATTTCTCCCCCTTTTGGAATATGCATATTGATCTTTACCATATGTGTTTCTACATTATAGAGATAATAGGCACACTTTTTCATTTCTTTTTAAGAGCTATTGAAGAGAGTCCCTGATCTCCCTACACTATTTGGCAGGTTTGTTTTTGACAGCATCACCTGAGAGATGTTGGAACAGATAAGTAACTGCATGTCTCAGAAAGCAGAAAACATTTACTTTTCCTCTCAAACACTCATGTTTTAATGGGCTATCAGCATCCCAGTGCATCCACAAAGGTTCTAAAGGCTTCATGCTCTTATTACCAATAAATAAAAATTAACATTTCTGTGTAAGACTCTTCCCTGCAGCATAAAAAAGGATATAAATAATTAAAGTAAAATGATCAAAATACAGATTTCTTCGACTTGTATAAGACGCCAGCAATTATCTCCAACAGTCTGGTGCTTTAAAATTTCTGTCATTAATTCTGGACTAAGTAACAACTTAGAACAAAGGTCACTGTGAAACACCCTCTCTTCTGAGCAGAAGTAAAGAAGTAAAGTAAAGAAGTAAAGCTAACACAAAGTAAAGTACTAGATAACACAAAGATTTTACTAAATTTGTATTCTCACCATAATCTCAGGTTACCTTACCATTGTTTAAAACACACATTTTTGCCTCTTTTGTGACACTTGCAGTTTCAAATTAGTCTATATGTATGTGTTTGTGTGTCTCCTCCCTCCATGCAGCCAGTTTTTTTATAACTAAGCTGAAAATTCTCCTGTGCAATTTGTTCCTGCATGAGAAAAAAGGGGAAGTTTCTCCATCCACCTGCTCAGCAACTCTTTGTTTGGCAGATGAGTATTTTACGTGTAGCAGGCAGTAAGCAATTTGCAGGGAGAGAGACAAGGAACTATTCTTACTTTCTGTGAAAGTCTTTATTTTGCTCCAAGACAGCTAAAGTTTTGTGACAAAAATTCTGTTCTGCACTTGCTCTTAGTGATTTTCTGTTTTTTAAACTAGCAAAATTCTTCCTTTTGACAATGGAATTTCACTGGAAAATGCCTGAGTCTCTGTTTAAGTCAGTGGGAACCCATGCCTAGAACCTGCAGGTTTGCTAGATACGGTTTTGTGTCAACACTTAAGCTCACTAAGAACCTAGTTTCCAATGTTGAAACTGTGCTGGGACTGATATAAATGGTAGGACCTCCGTTTAAAGATCTAAAAAGTCTTCTCTTGACATTGGTGATACTTTCCAGCTTTCAGAAACTAACCATTCTACTAAGGATGTTTGACTTGGAATAGGACAGGAGATTTCCTCTTACTTTTCAACATAAAATCCAACACAACATGGTTGATTTAAGCATTTCTCTACTTGCAATGACCAACGTCCCAGTTGCATCAGTATAACTGTATCAGAAAATCTTTATCACTGTAATAAACTATTTGATCAATCTGACTATAGTCAGCAGTGGAAATTGTGCATGATATAGTTGAAAGGCAAAACTTTTAGAATTCTATCTTTATTGAACTGGACTTCAATATATTTTGAAGAATTCAGATTTGCATCCATATTAGATATTCCTCTTCTGCTGCTCATAAAGTAGACAAGTTGCTTCTCTAATGTACACTGTTTATATTTTTTCTATTTGAGCTGCACAGTTACACAAATACTATTTTTATAAAAAAAATCATTATGTATGATGTGACAAGTGGCTTCATATTAACACCCTTCCTTTCTCTGCTAAACAGAAAACAGATAAAACATTAATGGAAAAGCATTTTGGTGTCAAAGCCATTAACATTCTTCCAAAATGCATAACTGCTCTTGACTATCTTCAATCAATATTGCCAACATAAAAAGATGCTCATGTACACACACAAGGGATAGGAGAGTAGGGAGGGGAAGAGAGGAAAGAAATTGGAATGAGGAATGGGAAATTAATGTCTGCACCAGAATAGGCATCTTCATTGAGCAGGAACCTGGGTGTTTCCAAAAGGACACGTGCAATTAGAAAGGCAAGCAGATGAGAGGACAAAAAATAAAACAGGGTTGAGCAACAGCAGCAGCAGCAGCAGCCAGTTTTACTTTTGGTTTGGAGGGAAAAAAAGGCAAAAGAAAACCAACAAAACAACCAACCAAACAAACAAACCAATAACTGAATAAAGTTTGTAACTATTTTTTTTTTAATTTCACAAGTTTTCACAAGGACAAAGTTATAGAAGGAAACCCACAGCAGTTGCTAGGTCATGCAGAACCATTAATTTTCATACCTTGGCCCATTCTATTCATCCTTGTTGCACTTTAGAAAAAGAAGTAAGCTATGTAAGTTTTACAATGCTTTTAAACTGTCATATTTCTGGTTGAGCACTTTAACTGGCACATCCTTGAAGTAATAAATATTCTCAGGGCAAAACATGATAACTTTCTTTGCAAAAAGAAACACATGAATTTTTCTTTACGATGAAGAGCAACTGTAATAGCCTCATTTGTAGGGGAGCATCCATAATTTGCAACATATTTCACTGATTGGACTTACAGCTGCATTTGAATGCACACACACACATATATACTGTATTCCAATCATTATGGTTAGCACTGCACAGTGGTATTCTCTGTAGCCCACTTACATGGTTCCAGGTTTTGTCAGTAAAAGTGCTTGGCTTCATTGTCAATTCACACAGCAAGCAAATCTTCAAAATTATCATGCTCGGGGAAGGGGAAGGTAGAAAACAATACTAACCATAAAAGCACCTTGTCTGAGTTGGCAGTTACAATGCTAATCATTCCAAATCCAAATATTTATTTTGTGTCTGCATGCTTTCTTGCTGGGTAGCCAGGAAAGAGGATGTGTTACTGCCCTCCCTACCCTAAGAAACTCTCCATATACCTAGAACTAGTTGTATATCAAAAGGTTGGCTTCTGAAATTTAAATAAAAAAATATAAAAGCAAGCCTGAAGTATCATTTCTATGGTTGTCTAGAGTAGGTTCTTTTCCACTACTTTATTTAGTTCCCTGACACAATTTTTTTTGGCTACATGTGTCATTGTTGATAATCTGCAAGAACTAAATTCAGGCAAGTGCCTAAAACATGATGCCACAGCACAGTGAATATTTCCAACCCATCCCTCTTGTTCTCCTCATTAGCTGTCTAGGGCACAGCACCTTTTCTTCCCAAATGGGAGAGACTTAAAGGCACTCAGTTGTCTTTCCCTGTATTCCTGCAAATTGGCATGCACCTGTTGGAAAAAAAAAAAACAGAACATGCAGCAAGATTTCTGGAGGATCTTTACACATTAGGACTCTTGTTGGAAGATTTATACCAGCACTCTAACTTGGAAAAGTTAAACTACCATCTGGGGAAAGGAACAAAGTCCCTCGAGATCCGATATGTAAGCATAGAAAAATGCTTGCTCTTTTCTGAACATTATTTATTCTGTACATAAGGTGACTAATTCACCTTTTAAAGACGTAAAAGTCCCAGGAAGGCAGTTTTTAATGACTTACATCCAATATTTATGATACATATGGCTTTTTATTCCAAATGTCAAAAGTGAAAGAAAATATAACTATTCATGTGGCAGTATAAATAGACAGAATAATAATTTAATATGCAATTAGACTCTTTCTAAACTTAAATTAAACCATTGGAGTTTTAAAACTTCATGCCCAGACAATATCAGTGTTAAAGGGAAAACACACTATCTCCAAAGGGCTAGTATTTTAGAGAAAATCCTTAAACAAGCAGAAAAGTCCCTGATATTGCTTTGGTATAAAGCAGGTGCGTAGCAATAATCTATACAAAGAGTGTAAGCCCTATATAATATAAGCTTTGAGAGTGAAAAATCAGTAGGGAATTTTTTTTGCAGGTTGTTTTTTTTTTTCCTATAGTTTTATAAGCTTCAAATTAATGTATCAGCTCCTCTAAATATGAATATAAAAAACCCCATACCTCAACATACATCAACACTTCTGCACTAAATGACTTTCTTTGTGTATCTCAGACATCAAGAGCAAGTGTTCATGTTCAATATTCTCTATTTTTGGATATGTAGAGTAACTGCAGTGAGTTATTTATGTTTTCAGTGTGCCTATAGGTTTGAAATTCTTTTTTATTCTCCCCTAGCATCATAAATAACTTTTGGTCCGTCTGCTTTGTTGCTGTTGTGCTTAAGGGTTTTATGGTGGTGAAATAAAAATGACAATCACATGCACACTGTCATACATATGCAAAATATGTGTACAAAAAGGGAGAACTCCATGGGAAAACAGGGAACATCACTGCTGGAAACATTAATTGGGGAGAATGGGTGGTGAATGCAAGTTTCACACACAGTGGGAGTAGATACACATATCAAAGTCTATCTTCCTGCACATACTTCTGTTTTTCCCGGGAATCCCTGCTCTTGGTGCGGTTCGGTCGATTTGCTGTTGATGGGATAGAGTGAACTGATGAGCTCTTCTTGCTGGAAGAATAGGAGGAATGGGAGGAATGAGAAAGGCTGGCTCGGGACTGGCCAGCATTGTGGTCAAATTGCATCAAACAGAAGATCAAGTCTGTCGGCACAAGCTCAAATTCATACGGTGGGTTTGTGATAACATAACTGGAAAAAAAAGGAAGAAAGAAAAAAGAAAAACAGGTTTAGATTTATTTCAAAAAATTTCTTCTAGAGTTGCTAGCTCATGAGATCTAGCCAGATTTTTGCATTTGTTTCCTGCAGCATATACCTAATTTTAGATCACATAATTCCTTTTATGATTTAGGACCTTCTTACATCAGCTATTACTTTTTGCATGTTTTCTGTTGGAAAGACATAATGTCTGAGGAGGATGTGCTTCAAGTGAATCTCATAGTGATTTTTCAGAGAAGACACCATGCAAACCATTCTCCTTTCTCTAGCTGCACCATAATGCAGTGACTCTAGCAAACAGATTTACATATTGACAAAAACCAGTAACATACCCACCAGAAACAATATTTAAAAGAATGACTGAAAAGCAAGGAGACAGGGATTTTATATGCAGTTCTATTTAAAGACATATTTAATATATACAGTTCTTAAATATTTAAATACTGTCAATAAAGCAAGGGTTACAATTATTTGCTTGGATTGTGAATCTACATAAAACAAGTTAAGGAAAATATATCAATAAATTTGTAGTGAGGTTAATTTTGCTCATCCATTCCACATGTACATTCATGGCCTCAAAGAGCATTTATAAAGAGAAATCTGCACATCCAAGAGTCCAACATTGCTTAGTATAAACCCCAGGTCTAAAATAAAAACTTGCTCAGTTTCAAGCATTTCCTAATTCTTCACCTAATGACCTTTCAGGGTAGGAAGGGCTTATAGAGCAGCTGCTAAATTTTATCATGTACATGAAAAACATACTTGAGGAAGGCAATAGGTATTTTCTGTCGGAGCAAGAAATGAGTAAAAATTGAATATGAAGCTCACAATTTCTTTTCAAATTAATTCTGTGCTCATAAGAAATCTGCTTAGCTGCTTCAGGGACAGAATTCCCTTAATAATCCAACAAATAACCCAAGTATAGCAAATGTAGTGTAAATCTAAACTGCAAATAATTTTTTCTACCCAATTTGTCCAAATCCTTACAGAAGAAACCACTCTGGTGGCCTGCAGGGTTGTTTATTGCCATGTTCACCCAATAATGATGCTTTTTGTACAGCATGAAACAGTAACAGATGGTAGATTTGTGATACTTCTGGTACGGGTCTGTGTGTGTATTTCTAGGAGGCACTTACTTAAGACACATTTCAAGCAAGCTACTAAATGGCCTTCAGTTTGCAAAGATGGAAATGTGTCTGCTCCATTTAAAGCACTGGGGTCAGGCTCGGTGCTCCTGAAGTAAAAATGTGGTCTACCAAGGGAAGGATTTCCATTTACTGGAAGAAATTATGATTAGATACAAATAGTACTGATGGGAAGCCCAAAGGAGTATTTTTTGAGTATTCAGAAAAAAGACTAGCTACTATAACTTGAATTATTATCCTGTAATTTACATTTGATTGACATCAGGAAACTGAAGTCCTTTTCTCGCATACAAACAGTGGATCATCCTAAATCAAACAAAATAAAGATAAATTCTGAAAATTTAATTTGTTTTGAATAAAATTAGCTAAAAATTTATGCTGTGAGATCCAGCTTATAATTTAAAGTCAACTAAAGAGTCATTGTGAAGTCCTCAAAGACTTAGCTATTGTGGCAAAGTTATGCCAAAAATGGAGAAAGGTCTTTTTTTAGATTTATTACAGGCCCTGAGATCTTCCTTGCTGAGAAGACTGAAGAACAGTGAAGCTGAGATGTTCTAGAAGACTGGACTTACCGTTTAGTGCATTGGCTGGGAGTGCTTAGATGTGCATCCCTTAATCGATAAATTCCAAAGCAAAGCATATTGTATGTTTTCAGTGCTTTACAAAATAGATCTCCATAACAACCTCCATCCTAGGAGAATGAGGGGAGAGATTAAAAAGAACAACAGAACAGTACATTTATTTCCTTTCTTTTCTCTGTTAACACAACGTTGGGGATCAGGTTTTTCAATATGAACTTATAAAAAAAGACAATATATAGATAGTCTGTTGTTTGTCTCAAATGAGAACCTTTTATCCAAGGAAATGAATAATCTAAATGTTTTATTTCAAATAAGTAACTATGTAAAGTGATCGTTATTTTAGAGAGCCTTGGTCCCTGAAATGATGGTAAATTGTAAAGAGTGATTTGCTTTAAGCTGGAAATATAAATTTTGGTAGCAGACAATGCATATTCTACAAATTACATTAACTGTGGTATTAAAATTGTTAGTATCTTTGACCCTTTCTTGGCAGCAGCCATACTGTCATCCAGTATGAAAAAAAATCACCAGGGAGCACAACAGAAATTAGAGTTCTGCGGGGTTAAAAGGATAACAAAATATCTCCCTCTGTAAAATAAAGATGAGATGTATGCCATTTTTCATAAATAACATAAAATGTTTTGATTAGCAAAAAAAAGTTTAGATTTGATCATTCATGTATCTAAAAGAGTGATTCTTAAGTAATAGGGTGTTAATGCATTCTGCCCTCACAGATGTAAGTGCAATTGAGGCTCTGGTGAAAGGATTTAAAAGGATTGGTATTGCTTGGTTTATTTCTGGAAATGTTATGCTGCATGCCCAAGTGTTTTGATGAGCTGTTAGTCTTAGCTACAATTGGACTTCTACAAGAATTGAAAGGCTGTTTGCTTCTAGCTGTATACTCTTGCTGCCCTTAATCCTTGAACTGAGATTCCCTGTCATTTTTGTGAAGAAGGTTGCTCCATTCTTTTTGAACACAGCTGGTGAACACAAGGTTAATTTAAGAAATATCAAATCCAACATCATCACCAAAGTGAAGTGGGTGCTTTGGGATTCACCTCAGGATTTCAAAACGTGGTCCAGAAAAAATTTCTAGATACTTACTTATCCAAATGCACTGTTTTTTGAAGATCATTTGTCTATTTGGGTTTGGTTTTTTATATTTTTGTTTGTTCGGTTTTTTGTTTTTCTACTTTATTCTTAGGATAGTGCAGTCAAAATACCAGAAAATTATGATTTCACAAGAATTTTAGTTCATCCAGAAACAGCAGAAAACAAAGCTTATAGATTTGTTTTCAAGCTAATAAGCATATTTTAAGAAATGTAAGCTCTATGAAAACACTATAAGCTTACCAAAGCCCAACAAAAGTATATATGTTACTTACATTTACAATGCATTATTGTTAGAATAGTTACATCATCCAAATCAGTTCATCCATCTCTTTAGCTGACAAAGAAGAGCTACAGGATTTTCTGTATGAAATATGCAGGCAAGGACACTGGGCAGTCATAGAGCTGCTTAAAAAGGTTACGAGCAAAGCTAGCACCCTGTGCTGTAAATTGTTAAACAATTCAAAAGCTCTACTAAATTACAGAAATTATAGGCTTATTAAGACAGATTTTTCACTCGATCTGAAAGAAAGCAAATAGAATGCAGACCAGCCTTGGTCCTACATTTCCCTCATGATCTTACCCCTAGGTCTGCAAACGGCCCATCATACAAAGCCAACTGAGCAACTCGACACCTGTCCCTGTTTGCAAGTGTCTGGGGCGTGCTGTAACCTCCTCTCAATGCATTTTCCTCAGCAATCAGTGCTTCCAGCTCTGGTGTGGCTCCTCCTGTTACCAATGTCCGTATCAGTGTGAGGATATTGTCATTGAAGTATGTCTGCAGAGATAAAAGAAAGCTCTTTAAGCAAACACCATTAAAGTCACAACTGAAGACATCCAAATTACAACTTTTCCGGGTTTCTGCTGTTTAAAGTTCTTGGCTGTCTCTTCAAATAATTTTATATAGAAAGTGAAAAGACAGCAGCCTCCAATTACTCTATTTTCTTCTATCCCATTAGGCTCCTATACTAGATCCTTCCTTCTAAACACCAATTCAGGCTGATTTTTATTAAAGTACAAAAATTTGAATGATTTATGTTTCCTATAATTGGTGTTAGTAGTGATGCAATGACTGCTTTCCTTCTCATCGCCTTCATGTCTAATAATGGGCTTTAGGACATGTAATTGTAAAATTCAGACCACATTTAAAGCTTACACAGGCTAGATTGCCTTTTTACTCTTGTCACCAATTCGTTGGGGAGCTGCCTTTGTGCTGCAAATGTCATTACTTATTACTGTGGCTGGACTCTAGCAGTCTAACCGATGTATTGTACTAAACATCTTATTACGAGACTTGACAGTGTTCAGACATAAGCATGTATCAATTAAACATCTTGAGTTCATTCCAGATAAATGTATGATGAGTTTGGGATCCTGGTGGTCCTTTTAAAAAACTCTAGGGTATAGGGTAAGTGTGGTTTATTAGGGAAGATTTACTCCACACTGACATTTTGCCAGCATCTGTAGCATTGCTGGTCTGTCAGGCAAACAATGGGTATGTAAAATATTAATTTAAATCCAGATGAATGACTTTCAAGTTCACTTAAAAGTATACTGGTATAGTTCAGATATACTCAGTTAAATATCCACAATGCATTGTACTGGGCAAAAAAAAAAAAGGAACAAAAAAAGGAGACACTATCACTTATAATGTCACTAATGTCTGTGTTTTCAGAAGCTTTGTGAGTGCGGGGGACATGCGAGGGGAAAATGAGCTCACTGTAGAGTACACAGGATTGACATTACTGAACCTGTGACTTTTGTTGAATTTACAGCTTGGAACAAATGTCTGTAATCCAACCAAGTAAAAATGAATGAAATGAATTCTCAAACAGTGCTTGTTGTCTAAAGAGAATAATTTTTAAATAATACTTTTCAACGAAATTCATCGCTCTATCTATATAATGTAATTGTATTTAATACATGGGTAAACTGAGGTACAGGTTGAAATATTTTATCCTGAGATCAAAAAGCAGAACTGGCTTCCTGTCCATGTTACTTTGATATTCTTTCTTTGTATAATGAAACTTCGGTTTCATTGTTTGCTTGAGATGACAGATAAAACAGAAGAAAAGGAGTCCTACGTGACAAAGTTTTTCACTGTTACATTGAAGTTTCATAATTTCAAGCTTCTCTGCTTATTTACATAGGTTATTATGCCATTCACCTGTTGACTCAATTAAAATGAGAGGAACATATTGTTATTGTTATATATGCCCTAAAGCAAATATTTGCATCTCATCAGTTCCAATTATTTTAAATTAGCCTGGGTAAGGCATTACATATTTTAAATACAAAGTGTACTGTAAAGAGTAGTCTGACATAAGCAGGGATTCAGGAAGATTCAGCTAGTCTAAAACAACAGCTAATCTCAAATCAGCTCTTACATATGTGGATGCACTGTAGCAATTCAAGTGCAATACTCAAACCTTTCTTAACATACAGAAAAATCAATGTGACCCCTTTCAGGAACGTAAGTCTGCAGCAATTACATGATGTTTAATAGGAATTGCCATGGTGAGAGAGAGAAGACATCCAGGCATGATTTTTTATTCTTCAATTACTTCTTCCTTGATGTCCCCGAGGTGAGAATCAGAGTTGCTCTTTTTGGCAACTCTTCCCACTGTGCTATACTTTTCCAACATGGAAGTACTCAGAATCCAAAGGAAAAAAAAAAGGCAATAAAGTTAGTCTCTTCTCTTTGCTTTGTCAGCATGTGCTATATAGCACTCAGAACTAAAACAATGAGCACAAATCCTTTGCTCCTGCAGTTAGGCAGCAGTGTTGCTTGACACCAGTTTCATGGATATAAAACCAAATTCTGCTAGATCTAGAGGTTGGACGTACTGCAATTGTAGAAGCCCTTGGAAAAATGTGCTTCAATATATGCTTATAATATATATATATTATACATATTCTTATGTAATATATATAAGAATATATTATATATGGCATCTTAAGCACACATCTTGACAAAAGCATAACATTTTCTGCAATAGGGTCTTTTCTCACACCTTCCCCACTCTTTTATTATGGACTTTTGATTCCTTTTCTTCTCTAAGTAGTGATATATAGTATTATTGAAAAATGCTGTTCACAGTTTTACATCTATAAATCAACATATAAGAACATGAAACAAAAGTAAAAGCATATCTTTACTGGTGTTTTCTTCAAATATGTTTTACAATGAGGCCAATTATGGTAAGAAATGATCACCTGCTCCGAGACTGATGGATGCTGGTTCTTTTAGAATAGCCTGTTTTTATAGACTGCTGACTTGCAGCGATTGGTAAAACATGCAAAAGTCTAAAATAGCACTAATAATTTCATTACCCTTTAGGAGTAAAATAGGCAAGTCTTCTGATTTCCAACCCTTTCTCTCTCTATTCTGTAATTCGAATTATAGCAATAGCCAGAATCCAAGATGCAAATGAAAAAAGAACCAGATCTACTGTTGATGGAACATAATACTGTCACCAGAGAAAGGCTTCCCACTGCTAGACAAATGTTAAGGCAAAGTAAAGACATGTACTAGCAAAGGAGGCAACATTTATCTTGGAACAATGGCTTAATTTGAGTTTCACACCATGATGGATTTGGATGTCACTATTTAATCAGCTGGATGAGTGCAGTCAAGTGATGGGTTTTGGGGTTTTATATGTCATCAGTGAGAGAAAAGGTTCCAAATTTCAGGACAAACTGCTCCAGCATTGCATCTAATCAGAAAATGCTCAACCATAAGCAAGAAAAGATGGGTGAATAGGAAGCTGTAAGTTGTCACTGTCTGCTAAATAGGGTCTCTTCCTCCTGTACTAATGTCTTTAACACTCCTCAGGAAAAACCTGTCTGTCCGTGCTTTTGATTGTCACAAAAATCAGACTCTTGCCAGTTTGGAACTGGGGGGACACTGAATAGCTGATATCCATTTCCTTTGGAATAATAATACACTGAAATTAATTTGAGAGTGATCTGCTACTTGCTCTGTGGGAGGGTACATGGCCTGGATATGCCAGTACTTATAAGAAACTGATCTACAGAATGTCTTTGGAAAGGTGCTGTTGTATTTAAAGTAACAAGGCACTTTCCAGTGATGGCAAAGAATCGCTTTTGTTTAATATAAAATCATAACTGATGAAATACTTGTTTGCTACTGTCATTGACCAAACCCTGCACTGGACATCTGCATGACATTGCTTTAGTCGGCATCCGGGATGAGACTATGAAATAGGTGTAGTCTAAACGCAGAAAAAAGGAAATGCATCATAGACACTGAAACTGGGTAAATAGCAAGGAAATTATGACACAGATATCTGAGCTAGCAGTGCCACCTAGCCCATGCTCTGGAATTGTAGTGCTGCTCTTTCAGATGTTTTGGGGATGCTTTCCCATTTGTTCAATCATTTTTTAAAGTATAATTACCAGAGTGCTTATGTTTTGCAGTTAATACTGTCAAGCCTTTTAAACTAATTGGTCTTCTACAGAAAATGTAACTGAAAATTAGCACATCTTTTAATAATATTGCTTTAACTTTAATAGCACTTTTCCTTTCGTTTATAATTACACTAAAATTGCCATTTTCCAAGTAATATCTGCCTTTTTCAGTGTTTGCTGCTGGTTTTGTATGGATTTCCTTTAAGAAGACTCCTTTGCCACTGCATGCAGCTTTTAACCTCACTTTCAAACAAATATCTTAAATTGCTGCTTTTTTTTTTTCAGTTGGAGGAATAATATATACCCAAACCCGAGGAATGACTGAGCTAACATGAGTAACTCCTATCAATAACAAACTTGCTTTTGAGACAGAACCAACAGCAGAAAATAAATAACAGCATTTCACAGTTTGAAAATCTATTAATTCTCAAAGTATTGTCCAAACTTTAAAGATGTTTGGGACACTTTAAGTTACAAGATGCTGCTTGGTAACCCCTGAACAGACTTATAGTCTTATGTTTCAAAATTTCCATATCACAGATTAGAACAGTTTCTTTTCTGTATAAATAAGACTGTGAAGATCCCTCAGACAGAACTCTCAAAAAGGGGACATAATGAAAAGTTATTTTTAACTGTTTTAACTATTTTCTTCCATTCTGTGCTTTTGTTTATATGAAGAAAAAAGTAGAATTTGGTAATACAGAAAAAAATCAAGACCTAAAGTTCTAGCATTAGGAAATGAATTCCAGGAAATTGAACATTAAAGGGTATAATCTGGTTCTGGAGATCCTTGCCTCTAATGGCACCACTCTGACAGTACGTCAGGTCTGTTGCCAGTGGTATGTGTGGGAGGGATAACAACCCACCAGGAGTTCTGTGGTTCTCACAGCTTCAGTGCCAAAAGGAGTAAGAGCGAAGCTTTGGCTCTCAGGCCAACTGCTCAAACCTTTAAGGTACTGTAGTCTGATAAAGCTGGTTTCCTTGCATGCACAGGAGTTTCTGGAATACCTGTCTCAACAACAACCAGAAAGGGAAAAAGTATTTCTGTTCAAAAATTTGCTTGTCTTAGACTATCCTATGTCATGTAACTTTTCTATAGCTGGAGACAATATTTTTAAAAACCATTCACATAATCTTAAAGATGCTTCCAATCCCACACTTTTTAGTCACATTCCACTTGGTGGTGCCACCTTGAGACTGACAGACCACATGTACTCTTTCCCTGGGTTTGCATATGTTACGACAAATATTAATAAATGATTCAAGTATCTGATGGCAGTAGATGTCTCTTCAAAGACATAATAATGATTAGCTGGAATGATTTAACAATAGCCACTGACATGGTTAAAACATGAATTATGCCTAGAGTCTTCACACAGAGCACAATAATGCCCTCAAACTGAAGCCTGTAGAGACCACTGCTACCAATTCATCAAAAAGACAATGCAGGTTTTGACCTGGTTACTGTCTTCTCAGCAGTGATGTTTCAGCTACTACACTGTGAATCTTGGGCTTGTGGAATATATTGCCTTTGCTGCAAAGGACAAACTGTGTGTAGGTGGCCAGTAGATAGCATTTTGAAAACTAAACTCCATTAGGCCTTTTATCTTCGAAATAAGCAAATAACAGACAATTTCAAATTTAAAATACCTAATACTGTCATCTAATAGGAAATAATTCTAAACTAGCAGAATGTAAAGAGTTTCAGTATTCAGAGTTGAGTCAGAAAGTGACCAGATTTTCTAATTTGTGATTCATGATTAGGGTTTAGTGCACTATTTCTCTGTTAATGAAACTATAAAAAAAATAAACTAATAGTTTACCACTGATTAATACTGTAGAATTATTATTATCCAATGACTGAATTATTTAAAATATATTTTGTACCTTTTTTTCTATATACATACATCTATATGTATGTTTCAGATTATCCACAGGTCAGAAATAATACTGTATGCATGGGCATTATTTTACTTTCTAATCTTTCTTATACCTGTTTTACTACAAAACTTCACTACCGTGAGAAGAGATTCATTCTTAAAGAGAAGTTCATGCATTGTACATTTGCACTGTAGACTATATAAGGAATTTGCATTACAGAGATATCAACAGACATCATAAATTGGAATTTTCCTATAAAAATTTTCCTACTAAAACCTCCTGAATCATTAAGTGGATCGAATAATGAACTATATACTTGTTTCCAAGTGAGCTGGCAAAGGCCAGCACAGTGTAAATTATATACTTCTTACAGAATTCCTATGCAACTAATAGGATGAAAGCATGACTGCAGATCTCACAACTTAGCAGGGATTTTGGGTTCAGTTTGCCCACACTGGCTTGAAGCTAGACAGAACAAATAGAAGCTGGTTCCTAAAAAGAGCGTACTCTGGAGAAAAAAAAAATAAACAGATAATATAGTGCAAGTAGATTAGTTTGTGTGAGAAACACTCTTTTCCTTGGAGAAGAAGTGAAGGGAGAATACATCTTTCCCATGAGAATAGGGATAGTAAAGGGAAAACATCTCACACATTTTACCCTTTCTGAAGGGTCAGGAAGAATTGTACTTTTCCAACTCTTTACTGGGCCTTTGAGGAATAAAAGACAAAATAACGCTGCCACCAATCAGCAAAGTGGTGAAAGAAAAGACAGGATGGTGAACAATTCTAAGTGACTGAATCCTTGGCTTGTCTTCTTGATTAGTATTTTTTCTAACTATAGAATTTTCTACTCTTGTTATCACATTTCTCTGGCTTCAGGCTGCACTGTCCCTGACATACAATATGACCACTTAGATGTGAAAATGTTTGGAAAAAAGACTGTTAAAGAAAGGAATTGCAGAAATGGAGGGTCATGTTGTCAAAAAATGAAAGTTAATAAAAGCTAGCAATAACTAAAAATATTATGAGGATTACATGGTGAATTCCAAATAAAAATTTCTGAACAGGCATGGTCTCTACATATTTTTCATTGCCTCACTATTATTTACATGACATACTTTTGCACAAGAAAGCAGTGATGTCCACAACATTTCACTCTCTTTCTGTGGTGATGCCAGAGGCAACCAGAATGATCAATCCTACTTTTTTGAGATTCTGGAAATGTTCTACTGAACAATATATTCAGGGACATTGACTTAGATAATAATGGGAGTAGATATACAGCTCTCAGTATAACAATTTGTTAAATCATTCCGATATATAATTTGAAAATGTTAAATATTTTATAGGTAGAGATTTTAATTAGAGAAGGTACAGAGTTTAAGTGTGTTTGCTTAGGCTTTCTGAATTTGTCACATCTGCAAAACATTGTAAATAGCTTTCAAGAAAAGCATTTTCTGAGGTTATTGAAAACTCCAAGACTGCATTAGAATAAACTTTCATCAGTGTAGACTGATATTATTCATCTGTGGATGAAACATATGAGAAATATAACAGCAAAAAATACAAAATACAGACATAAATATAAAATACAAATAAAATACTAAATTGTAAAGATCACTGTGAATTTTTATTAAAAGCAAAAAGCTTCATTCTGAATTTAGGTGAAGGTTGGACTTGGCTCCTTTAAAGAAATCCATTTGCTCATACATCGTCTTACTTACAACAGATGATTCCCAGCACTATGGAACTTTATTCCACGGGGACCTCAGAAAACCTAAGCTTAGATTTTTAAAAGACTATGTCCTTGCTATATCTAGCAGAGCTGAAGGTCACTCTGAAAGAAGTGTAGCTCACACAGAGCAAGACTGGTCTGAAAACATAGACAATATGAGGAGAATGAAAAGGAGTAGGACCGAGGCTTCAGAACTGTACTATGGTTGCAAACCAAAAGTCCTAATGTAGACATAACCAAAGGCCACCATCTGTAGTTTCTAACATGTGCTGAAGTTTTGATTCACAAGAAAACTCGTATGAAAAAGAGAGGATAACCTTTCTTCACACAAGTAGAGTTCATGAGATGTGTACAATGGCTTTCAAATAGTTCTATCAGTGTCCCCCAGTGCCCATATTCAGAGCATTGTTCATAGCTACAGGAAATTAAGAGCTCAAAACACAGTTGATGTTGCATGACATGAATGGTGTGCATTGTGTCTGGATTTCAGGAGGAAGAGACAACTTTTTTTTGAAAATATTATCCTTAAAACCTGACATAAGACTCTTTCCTCATAAAATTGTGGACTTGTGGAAGTCCTAGATATCTCAGTTAAGGTCTCCATGTCCAACAGGAAAAATAACCTAGTTTAGGTTCTGAAATTCTTGACATCTAAGAAAAAAGTGTCTTCTCGTGCCTACCTGAGGAAAAGGGTCTATGCTTTCACACTCTTTCATAATGAGTCTGATGGAAGGGAATGAAAAAGGTTTTGTTTGCTTACCGCGCTCATGAGAGAGTCCAGCACGCTGACAGCAAACGCGGTTCCACATGCAAAGGGCTGCGTGAGATACAGTTCTGTGTCTGGATCATCATCATCATCTTGGTCCAAGAACTGAACATTTGAATCATTTACTGAAAATAATAATAAGAAGAACAGTAAAATCATAAGGTGCCTCTGAGTTACCAGCACGCGACCTCACACATTACACAGTCAAAGAAAAAGAAACGGCATATGTCTGGAAACACAGACTTGTGTCTTTGACGTCACTGAAAATGAAATCAAGATGGATGTGAAAACGTGCATTTAAAAATCTGTTGCTTGTAAGAGGTGACACTCTTGTTCTTGAGAGGTGACTATCCCTTTGCTGTAAAAGTAGCTTTGTGGCACCAGCTGCCTGCACTTCAAATGAGATACATGACGCACTTATTTATTGAGACAATCTTGGTACTGGTTGGGTACAGTGGCTAAGGCTGTATGCATGGATAGTGAAATGTTATCACAAGATACAAAGTTAGAACCCCGTTGTAAAATAAAGGCTGTCAATAAAACTCTGATATAGCCCACAGGCATCTGTTAGATGTGCTGCTGTGATTCTTACTGAAATGATGTTAATGCACTTATGGCTCAAAAGAGGATAGACTGTCCCTTTAACATGCATCTATCTGAATGAATGAGCAGCTATTCTCTTGCAGCACTGCCTTTTGTTCAAATATTTGTCTCCGTAACTTCACTTTCTCAGCCACAAATTCTATATTAGCCAGTGTGAAAAAGAATCTACATGAGGCTGTTTTAAAGAAAAAGCCTGAATAAAGTAGTATTTGTCATTTAGACTTCCTCTGGCATTTCATTGTCACAGTTAAGCCCTCTGCCTCCATCTCATTCCAAATAAAAATAGTTGTTTCCTTGAGATCAGTGTATCAAGTGGATCATATTTCATGAAATATTTCCATATTAATCTCCCTCAGGCATGAAAGCACAGACTGCTTAGCTACGCCATCGGAATACCCTTCAACTTACTAAACAACAAATTAATTTCAGTTCCCATGTAAAAAAGGGAAATTAAAAACTTTTTGAGCATTTGAAACTGCATATACTATGTCTCTATTCCCTCTGTGAACATGAGCCAACCCAGTGAACTCTGAAGACAGAATGAGAGCTGCTGTTAACTTTATCAGATTTCAGCTCTGACCTTCTTAAGCTAGAAATTCTTCTGCCTGCTACTCTGATCTTCCTTCTCATACAGTTTAGCTACCTCCCATATAGTTTTCTTTTCCATCCACTCCTTTTCCAGACTATATTCTACTGTCCTTGCCATGCTTAGCTTACAAAACATAAATTACTACTGATAAAGCCTCATGATAGCTGTCTAAAGGAGATGAGACTATGATTTAAAATTCCTGCCTTCCCACTCCCTGATGTAACTGCAAATACATAACACCTCACCATTGTAATCAGAGAAAATCAGAGTCAGAAGAATTTCATCCAAGAAAACACCAATATCCACGATACTTCTTTCTTTAGTACAATACCTATCAATTTATTCTCCAGATTCTTGAGCAATATAGTATTTGAAAGCCTGCTGTATCATTTCAAAATGTACTTTTTGAAAAGCTTGTACCTTAGTTTAATTTGCTAGTTGAGACTAGGCACTATTGACAGTACCATTCTTTTTCCACTTACATCTGGCAGACTAATACCTGTCTTAGACACCAGTTTGCTAGACACGCATGGTGTCAGTTCCCAGGATGCTACAAATCTAATGTGAATTCTGCAGGTGTGTTATCTTCAATATCTTTATCTTCCTAATGCAAGTTAGCATGCTAGTATTTCTATGAATGGT